>NC_056741.1:312220562-312534157 GCF_019279795.1 Protopterus annectens
ACCCCTCTACACCCCACAATGTCCTACACGGTATGTACCTCCCATGACAGCTACAGATATGGAGAAGGACACAGTCATATGTAAGAAACTGTGACAATGCACTCAAACACATTACCTATGCAGAGTGACTGACAAGACCACAGAGTGCACCCATACTACCTACATAGAGGTTACCACTGCTGGATATACATAGTTAAGTCACACCCATGACAGTTGTCCAACAACCATGGTAACACCTCACAACATCCACAACCTAAATGACCTATGTCTGTCGTCCTTGTCACCGCAGTAAAGAGCACATGGTGGAGGTACAGGTTCCTACCCACAGATAAGACATACCCTGGAGTAAACCACACAGCATTAAGAAGCAAGGCTCCCCATGTGTAGATGTCAGACATACCCCTGCTGAATGTTATGCAGATAGGTAATATGCCATATGAGTCACCTTGTGTAACTGTTTGACAGGAGCAGGTACGATCACATCACATGTGTCACAAGGGGCAGGGTAGCATAACAGTATGCTGCTGTAGGCCCAGGGCCAATAGCATACTACCTACCTAAGACGCAATGCACACCCACGAACCCATTGCAAACCAACTATGTGAGGTGGAATGAGTGTGTCAGTGACTGGGTGCATGTTATATAATGGTGTGATTGCTCACCATGACTGTCTGTCATGGTAGTGTGTGTCCTTGGTGTGAGGCCAGAGACAGATGTGTGAGGTATTGTGATCCAAACATACTACATTGCCATATGTTGTGCTGTGTTACCCTGTATGTGACTGCGGTGTAGGTAGGGTTATGGCAAGTAAGAGTAGTGTGCATTACCAGTGAAATATGTAACGTGCATTGCATGCAGTGCATGGGTTGATAATGTTCCCCATACAGTACCTTGATACAAACCCCCAGTGTGAGGTTGTGCATTGGAACTGAATCAGTGTGCTGACTGCTGGAGTATACTAGTCTGTCGTATGGAGTGTGCCAGGTACTGTTGCACAGTTGTCGGCTGAGCACTGATATCTGGTCATTTACATGTGTATCCCCCAATAGACAGACAGATGCTATATATGGGAATTAAGTTATATCACTACAGTCGAGTATCATGTGTATTATGTGTACCATATTTTGCTGACATATATTGCTGACATATTTTTCTTTTCCTTTTCAGGGCTATGGTTCACCAGCGAAACCCTACCTACTCCGCTGTGGAGAATGAGGAGATACACCAGAGCCTGGTGCGGGATTTCGCAATACTCTTTTCCCGCACCAGCCAGAACCAGCAGGAGAGGGCTGCACTGTGGCAAGACCTGGTCCATCGGGTAAATGACATAGGCACGCATAACCGGACATATGAGCAGGTACGCCATCACTGCAGTGATTTAATTAGAAATGTTCATCAGTGTCTGTCGGATATCCACAGGCAACAGCTTGCCACAGGTGGTGGGGCGGCTATACATCCCCCCCTCACCAGACTGGAGGGACTACTCCTAAGTGTTGTGGCTCCAGCCCAACAACAACAACAGCAGCAGCATACATGCACAATGATGGAGGCTGGAGCCACCCAGCAGCAGGACTCGGAGCGTGCAGGTAACATGCCATATGTATAGTTGACTGTTCTGTACACTGGTAGTTTATGCATGTGTGAGGTGTGTCCTCGGTTTGTAGCTGTTATCTTGGTAATTATTGTGCAAGAGTGATATTCTCAATATCAGCAGTAGACCTGTGAAAGCCAACTGTTGTACTACTGAACTGTATCATACTCACAGTATCAATGGCACAGTTGTGCCCACTGACAATAAATGTCTCATTTCTGCAGGTCCCTCTGGTGTAACAGCAAGGCAGCCTATCCATGCTGGTGAGTGTGTAATAACAATACCTTCAATACTCTTGATACTAATAGTAATAATAGGCTCAAACAGTAGTGCTATGTGTTTGATTGCAGGTGTGTTTGTGTCTGTGTGTTGATATCTCATATACTGAGGAGTGTGCATGTGTGCATGTGCACCTGTGTGCATGTGTGCATGTGCGCATGTGTGCCTGTGTGTATCAGTGGTAACATTGTGTACACATTGTAAACTGTGTTTCCTGTCTTACTCCCACAGGTTCTGGTGCTGCTCTGGTGTTGTGCAGCAGGGAACCTGAATCAGCTGCCGTGGATAGTGATAATGATGATACCTGTGTAATGGCACAGGGAGGTGTGCCAGGGTCCGTCATTGGTCAGCCAATTGACAGTACACAGCTGTCAACCCCTTCAATGCGCACAGTCATCCTGCCAATACATCCTTTGTCACCAATGTCCCTAGGTGATGGACAGGATACAGTGGGCATTGACCAGGGTAATGTGGTATCGGTGGCACATGCATCCCCACACAGCAGCCATGGCCAGGGTCCTGACATGGTACCACACAGGCAGATGTCCAAGGGTTCTTGTGGGAGCATACGTGGGCGTACTGCCCTGTCAGACGTGCCCACAGAGGTCTTTCAACCTCAGCTATGTTTCGGGCTGTAATGCAGACACAGTCACGTATGGAATGGTACACCAGACAGGGTCTGAGGGAGCTGAGAGCATGTCGCACAGCTATGAATGACAGTATGCGTGATGTTGCGGCTGCCATCCGTAATTTCATATTGATCATTGACAGACGTTGGGGGGACACATTAGATCTGTTCCACAACTACATGTCCATGAGCCAGGGCAATGGTGGACAGTTGAGGCGTCGACGTGGGCGTATGCCAGCAATAGCAGCAGCTGGCAGTCGTCGTGGATGACAACAGGCCCGCGGCCACTCCCATAGTGCCAGCAGCAGCCCCAGCAATGCTGGGTTTGTGCTGTCATCAGACCACCCCAGGAGACCACGTGCACGTGGCTCTGGACAGTCCCAACAGGGACCTGTCTCCAGTCACCAACCACCTGCTTCTGATGACAGTACCCAGTCTGGCTTAGTACCTGATACGGTCCATAGCACCCCTGCCAGGCACAGGTACCGTGTCCATGGCCAGAGACAGTGATCTGTATGGCCTGGCAGGTACAGTCTGTGGCTGTCCACAAACACCTGTATATGGCAGCCATGAGGTGGAACTGTGTGCATGCATACACACATGCGAATTGATAACACCTAGGGCTACCACATACACGCACACACTGCATCAACATTGCCCCATCTTGTACTGCTGTCCCACACCAGCACACACACACATACATGTCAGTTGGTTGTATCAGTGGCAGACTCAGGCATACCAAGTACACACCCTGTGCATATGATGAAACTGTACCACCTCCTGCAATCTGTAACATCGGTGCAGGAACAGGTTAACATGGTGCTGATGCACAGGGTGACTACATAAAAGTGTAGTAATAGTATCATGTTGTCAACAGTACAGTGTAATGATATCATTGTGGGTATATCCCAGCATGTCTGATGCAGTAACAGTATGATTGTCATTGTATTGTTTTGTACACCCATAGTAATTACCATAGTGTAATGTCTGCACATCTTTGCATACTGGTGGTAAGGCTGTCAACAGAAGGCCACCTACATAGGTAGCACAGGGGATAAGAAAATGTAAGTATTGATACTCAATGATGGACATGTAAACTGCAAGTTGCATGCTGTCCACACTCGACTCTGCAATGAGGATGTTTGAGGATGTTATCTGTGCAGTAATACACAACAGGTTCAAGACTCACAAGAGCACCCTAGCACTACAAGGTCACACCTCATACCATGCTTGACAGCCCCAAAACACAGAACTAACTATGACAGGAGGGAGAGTCTCCATAAATGTCAAGGATACTGTGGTGCCAGGACAGGTAGCATACATCCTACTAAGTTTGGAACTGCTGAGTGAGGGCTCAGTGTCTGTTATTTGAAATGTGTATTAGTTCAGGTATGAGCACTTGGTTTCAGGCCGGTTATTCTACATTACGAAGGTACATGGTCTGTACACTTGTGGGAGGTGAGGCTGGACCCTGCCCGTCTGACCTGTGAATTTCTGGGTACAGGCTTATGGTGCCTGCATATCTGCACTGTTACCTACTGGAAGTGGTACACCTTGTTTGTTGTAGCATAGACTAGATCCAGGCCTGCTGACTGTAGCTTTGTTTGTATGCATGTTTGCTTGTTATTTCCCTGAAACACTGATTCCACCTGAAATGCAGATTTACAGTGCCTCTGTGGATCCCTAGTGACATCTGTATTGCTTACTGTACTGATGTCCATGTCTCACTTGACAGAACGTCACTGTTTGTCCTGTTTGCATGTAAGTTGCCTGTAACACATTGCATATGACTTACCTGGCATTTGCTCATGAAAGCATTTATATATGCCAGCACTAACAAATCAGAAGCACTACACCCTCACATACTCACATTGAGTACCTTGTTCCCCATTCGCCCTATGTGTTGTTAATTATTATGGAATTCACAATACTATGGTAGCATGTGCAAAGGTCACTTGTTAATCTCCTCTCTGGTCCAGTTGGTGAATCTGTGAGTCATGTGGCAATGTTACAGCTGCCTCATGCACACAGACAACCCTCCCCCCTTCCCATAAACTTAAAACACATGTGAGAGATGCAACCACATAGCCAAACTGGGGGCTAAGCTCTCTTAACTCAGTACTGGCATAACCTGTCAGGTGGAGTGGGATACTACAGTGAATACAATACCAGTCTCACATAGACCTACCACAACAGCAATCCAAACACATAAACACACAGGAACATTCTTGGAGTCTCAGAATAGCATCCTGCCTGAGCAGCAGACACCTCCAAAGCAGACACACAAGCAAACGTTACGCCAGAACAGAGCACGTACAACACATAGCTCACAAAGCCTGTGTGCCGAACAGTCACAGCCCGTAAGGCTAAACAACACACCTGCTACAGTTGTAATAGGTACCTATATCGTCAGTTACACTGAGGTCCCGCTCACCAGGCTGAACAAGGAGAAGATCACGGTGAGATGCCCGTCAGGCACTATGATCCACCACATAACACAAGCATACAGGTCACTCCAAGGCATGTACAAATATGACTCAGTCATTGTCCGTGCCAGTGTAAATGACCTGTGATGTACCTCCCTGGACTACATGATAGGGGACATAGAGGGGCTCTCTGAGCATGTGGCACAGGCTGGTATGACCCTGACCTTGAGTAGCATCTTACCCTCGCCAAGAATGCTGCCACAATATGTAGACAGGATGATCAATTTCTACAATTGGCTTATGTTTCGGTGTCATTCAAAGGGGATCCAATGCCTGTCATGCTAGACAAGCCACGATGCTTTGCTAGGGACAGCTTGCACCTGTCACCCATGGGCCATTGTATATTGGCAAAGGCTCTTGCTACACACATAGTGCCTTTTTATGCAAGGCTCAAATTACATAGCCACCTCCACAGGTATCACACGGGATAGGACACTAATAGTAATGCTACTCAACGCCAGCAGTGTAAACCTCAAGATGCATGCACTGGAAACTGTCCTTAGCATGGAGAACAGCAATATCTGTGCAGTAACAGAATCCTGGTTCAAGGCTCCCAGGTGCACCCCATCACTGCCAGGTTATACCTCATACCATGCTTGTCGTCCCCTAAACATGCACCAAACCAGAATGGGGGGAAGTATCCAAAGGCACCACAGATACACACACCTCCAGGTTGGTGGCACAGCACAAAGCATCAGAGCCTATCCATGTGCAGCTAACAGTGGGCTAGACTGCCTTCAGGTTCATAGCCTGGCACACACCATCCTCCCATACCCAGGAAACCCACTTGGCCTTCCTGACAACACTGGGAATATGACGGTCTCTACAAACACCATTATATGTGTGGACTGCAACTACCCAAACATAGAGTGTGAGCATTACTCTAGCTCCAAGACCCTAGCTGAAAGGTTCCTAGCATTTATTCACTGAATTGCTATGGAACAACTTGTTACCACTCCCACAAGAGGTGAAAACATGCTGCACCTGTTCATCAACAACATGTGGACTATATGCTCCAGACCAGACGTGTATCCCTCGCTGGTAGGGATGACACCATATACAACTCACACTGTATATTCACATACCACATGCAGCCCCAGCACAGAAAACCACAGTCATAAAGTTGTCTAATGCAAATTCCATGTATTCACATGAGGCAGGCTTCAGACATGGGAACTATTGAAGGTTACAGGTACATATGTGTATGTGGCACACACATACATCATGTGTGCATTGACATTACTGATATAATCTATGTCGTGCAATATTGGGAACAACACCCCACACACATGGACAAACTGTGTGACAAAAACACACATGGCGTTTGTAGGATTCAAACCCCTACCTAACTATGTTATGACACTTGTGAGAGACGCAGTAGCAGAGCGCGCTATTTGCATGACTGGGAGGCTTGCTTTCTCCTGTTGTACTTATAGGGTGCTGACATCATCAGTGTTTAGACAGTGGAATATGCAGCATGTGGTGTGTTGTACTAGTTGCCAAAAGGGACATTTCTCTTACACATAGAATTGCACACACCCTACTCCCCCACACATACACACACACACACACTGAGCATTTGCAGGATTCAAACCCCTACCTAACTATGTTATGACACTTGTGAGAGACGCAGTAGCAGAGCGTGATATTTGCATTACTGGGAGGCTTGTTTTCTCCTGCTGTACTTATAGGGTGCTGACATCATCAGTGTTTAGACAGTGGAATATGCAGCATGTGGTGTGTTGTACTAGTTGCCAAAAGGGACATTTCTCTTACACATAGAATTGCACACACCCTACTCCCCCACATTCACACATACACACACACACTGAGCATTTGCAGGATTCAAACCCCTACCTAACTATGTTATGACACTTGTGAGAGACGCAGTAGCAGAGCACGCTATTTGCATTACTGGGAGGCTTGCTTTCTCCTGCTGTACTTATAGGGTGCTGACATCATCAGTGTTTAGACAGTGGAATATGCAGCATGTGGTGTGTTGTACTAGTTGCCAAAAGGGACATTTCTCTTACACATAGAATTGCACACATCCTAACCCCCCCCCATTCACACATACACACACACACTGAGCATTTGCAGGATTCAAACCCCTACCTAACTATGTTATGACACTTGTGGGAGACGCAGTAGCTGAGCGTGCTATTCAAATTACTGGGTATCATTTGTGCTCCTGACATATGTATAGTGTGCTGACATCATTATTTATGAAGAGGTATGTACATATGTTACTATCCATCAGTAAGGGGGAGAGCATATATATGCATTAACTTTGCAGAGGCACAGTGGCCTACTGTACTGTGGAGGCAGACACCAAATACACTGTGGATAGCCTTCTGTATTCCCTAGGGACAACAGCCTAGTATTGAACTCTACAGCCATATGTTTACCTGTCAGATGCAAGTATCTGATGCTCATAAACTGTTTGTGGGTCTTTATTGCCATAGCTTTCCCTATCTCTATGAACAACTTGTGTACTGTGGCAGATGTTTGCATATGAGTGGGATGCACTACTTTACTTATGTCTCTGTTGTAATTTCACTGTGTGCACTGGGCTGATTTCTGTATTGTGGGAGGTTCCTGTATTAACTCATACAAATTCCAGATATGTGTGTGCAACTGCTGAACTGTGACATGGCCTAAGTGTGTGAGCATGCCCAGTTCACAGTTTATATGGCTTCTTGACTGACACGTCTCATTTATCTAAGTGTGCGAGCATGCCCAGTGTGAACTTTCCATATGTTGAGATCTGTGGTCCACCACATTTGTGTTTGTGTGTGGACTTAATCTATATTTCACATGTACAGTTGAGTGTTGGACGTCAGGTTGTGTTCTTACTGCCCAACTGCTTTGTGTCTGAACCTAACAGGCATTATGCTGTGCCTGCAGGGTTGCCATGGGATAGTTTGCATACAGTTGTCAACATCCTTTCATACTGACCAAACAGTGTATTGTCGTATAGTGTACTGGTTTAGTGCTTTCACTGTGGTGGACAGTATCATCGGTTTCAGTCCTATCACTGCTTGTAATATTTATAGTGAGCACACCAGACTGGTTGAGGGCCAGTTGTGCAGATATGACCATGTTGCTTTTTGTTCAGATATGGACAACATAGAACAGGATTGTCCGACATTGTTAATATATTCCACAACTTGTGTGGACAGTGACAAACAATGGCCATGTGCCCTAGGCCATTTGTAATGCTAGTCAGAGTGTTTGTCCTTCAACACACATATTTACTGGTGTTTGCCATGACATATTTCAAGGTTAGTGTGCTGTGCCTCTGTCTACCCATGACATACAGGTGATATCCAGGGTAAACCTACCATCTCCCATCCAGTCATCATGATTCCTCTGGATGACAGTCAATGAGGGAATCCCTGGATAACCTGTACTGGGAGTTTAGTCATGAGTGGAGTGAGCTTCTGGGTTATGGACCAATCAGTACAGCATGTCCTGTTTATGTCAGTGCTGGGGTTCAGGCCTGTCATGTGCATAGGTCACCAGCATTCAGATTTTACATGGTGCCAAATGTCCATTGATTCCAGCTTGGTCATGGCTTTATACATCAGGCACAGATCACCTCTAGCCAGGCGGTATGGCACTGTGTGGAACTGCAGTTTGTTTAATCAGGCAACACATGGCATCTTTTACAGCTTTGAGATCCTCCTGGTGGGGTATTTTTGGGGTCTTTCCAGTTGATGCATTTGTCTGCTAAGGTACATCCCGCAAGGGCCATTGTACGCAATTGTGAGGCTGCTGATGGATGACTGGAGAGGCACAATGACCTCCCCTGACCTAGCTGTGCTTACCTTCTTTATTAGGTGGGTATATGGTATGTTTCTGTAACCACTACAGACACATGGTTGTCACATGCAGGATATCTATCACCTTGTGTCCCCAGGTCTCTTATTGCTCCTGATGTACTTAATGGGTTAACACCTATGTGGTAATTTGTGGCCACGTACTGTGTTTCCACAGGGGATGACTATACACTATTCTGCATTTTGCTTGTTGACATGGCTGTGGCACCACTTGTCTGTTTCTGTGTGTGCCTTTTGTAGGATGCTTGTGTCAGCTGGAGGGTCCGATATGGTGGGCAGTTTGTAGTCATCTGTGAACCTGTTCAGACACAGTCCTTCCATGTTGGCCTGTACCTATGTGACATATATACCATACAAGAGAGGTCCCAGGACCATGCCTTGTGGGATGCCAGTTGTACCTGGTTTGTAGTCTGACATGGCTGCAGCATTTCTGACCAGGTCAGTTCTGTCCTTGAGCTGGTTTGCAACCCATCTACTTGGATAGGGGTTTATAGTTAGGCTGGTGAGCTTATCTGTACTGAACAACTGGGGTATTGTATGGAAGGGTTTAGCAAGGTCCAGATAGGCTGTGTGAACCACATTCCCCTCATCAATGGCCTTGGTGCATGTTTCACATGAGTCAGACATGTTTAAGGGGCAGGATCTGCCCTATGAAAGCCACACTGGGTAGGGTCCAATGTCTGTAGGTACCCAATCTCGTTATTCCTGGGGTATATGATCATCCTCTCCATTACTTTGCCGACCAAAATAGTCAGGGTTGAGGGGTGATAGTTTGCAGTATCCATTCAGGCACCACCTTTGTGGTGAGGGACCACTGTTGCTGTACACTGCTCTTTGGGTGCATATCCTGTGGTAAGACTGAGAGTGAGCAGTAGTGCTATTTGGTGTTCTATTCTTCTTACAGTTCTTGTTGGACACAACCCAGGACAACATCTGGTACCATTGATGCTGTGTGGTTTGCTTTGTAGATGCTGGCTGTTACCTCAGCATCTGCAATGTCAGGGGGCCAGCACTCTGCTGGGATAGATATTTGGCAGTTTGGTGCTGGTGGGGAGTTTGCAAAGAATCTGTTAGGTTGGATGTTGGCAATGTGTGTGGGTTTGGTGTATTGTTTGTGATATTTGAGTAATGCAGAGCATATCTGTGGATTATCACCATGGTTCCTACCATCAGTTAGGACAGCTGTGTGATTATCCTTTGTGTCCTGCACAATTTGTATCATCATAGGTTCATAGGTTCATACTAGGCTATCTGCCCTGGCCATGTTTGAGCCTAGACAGACTGTGTGTGGCTTTCGACACCTTGCAATGTGCATATTATGCCCATTTAGGGTTTACTTTACTAGATGTGACACAGAGATGGCCCCCAGTGTACACCTACTATCTCCCATGCACTTGACCGGATTTCTCTTGGAGAGTATGAGTGTGGAGCTCAGCCTATCATGGACTGGGATTCTGTTCCAGAGTGTAAGGAGCCTCTGGGTTATGAATCTGTCCCTCCAGCACATCCTATTTATCTATGTGTTGAGTTTCAGATATCTCACTGTGGTGTCTCTGCTGGATTTGGAGTTTCTGCATTGGAGCATGTCCATTCATTCTGGATTGGACATGGCCTTGTACATCAGGCATACATCGCCTCTGACTGGGCAGTATGCATGTGAATTGGGCTGGGGTTTCTTCAGCCAGGCAGCAGGTGACAAATGTTTGGACTCTTTATCCTCTTGGTGAGGTACGTTTGAGGTCTTTCTAACTGCTGCAGGTGTCAGGTAAGGTACATCCAAAATGGGGCATTGTTCTCAAGTATGGGCCTGATAAGAGGAGAGTATGGAGGCACAGTGACCTCTCTTGATCTACATGTGCATCCTTTCATGTTATGGTGGGCAATATAGCAGGTCTTCCTGGCCACATTGGCAATGTGAGTGTCACATGATGGGTTACTGTCCACTTGTGTCTCTAGGTCCCTGATTACTTCTTCCGTACATAATGGATTACCACCTATGTCATAATTTGTGTGTGCCTTGTTTGGTATTTGGTGAGACATTCATACTCTGCAGTGTCTTCAGGAAGGCTGACTGGGGTTCCTGGGTTTGGGAGGGTGGTCTGTAGCAGGCTGCAAACTGGAACGCAGTTTGAGCCACTGTTACTTGCCCGTGGATAGTCCATGCTGTGGTACCAACCTGGGGGTGTGGTTATCCTTGACAATTATTGATAGCCACACTCCTATTGTAGTTTGTTCCATGTTTTGGGGCTGTAAAGCATGGTATAAGGCATAACCTGGTAGTATTAGGGTGCTCTTCTGAGCCTTGACCCAGGTTTCTGTTACAGAACAGATATTACCATTCTCCATGCTGAGGTGGGTTTGGTCTGCATGCATCTTGCAGTTTAGACTTCTGGCATTGGGTAGCATTATGTCCAGGTTGTTATCCCTTGTGCTACCTATGGTGGTGGGTTTGTGTTTCCAGCCTTACCTATTCAAGGCACAGTGGGGGTGACAACAGCCTTTGTCAGTATCCACACAGCCAGGTGTGCTGGGTGCGTGCCATCCCTAGCAGGTGGAGCATCATGTCTTGCTCGGCATGTCATCCCAGGCTGTCAGCCATTTGTTCCCCTTTGACTAACAGCAATACTTCAGCCAATTATTGTACTTGATCTTGTTGTCTTCATAGTGTGGCATCATGCTTGGTGAGGGTGAGATGTTAGGCAGTGTCATCATGTTTGCATATACTAGATGGTGTTACATTGCTTAACACATGGCAATCATGCCTCAGGTGGTGCTGCAGGGCTGCCTATGTCAGATGCACATACTACACTCCCTGTACATGTTTGAAAGCAGGTTGTGTCATGTTAGGCGTCCCTTTTACTATATGAGTGAGTCAGAGAGGGGTATCATTCCCAAGGTTCCTACTGAGCCAGTGTATGTGCTATGCGTTGCCTCTTTGCCAAGGCCAGGGCATACTGGGCATGCCTCCTTCTGCCTACTGGGGCAGGCTCAGGTTGTTCCTCCTCCGAGTCACGTTCTGCCTATGATGGCCTTGCCAATGGTGGGGGGCTGTTTGTCCCGCCCCTATGCTGGTCCTGCTGCAGCTGTTTTTGCAGAATCATATTATATAGCATAGCACATACCATGACAATTTGGGTACGTGTAGTTGGCGAGTACTGCAAGGCTCCACCAGATGTGTCCAGGGACCAGAACCATGACTTGAGCAGCCCAAACACACGCTGTATTACATTTCATGTTTGTGCGTGTGCCTTATTATGGCATTCTTGTTCAGGTGTGTGTGCGTTTCTGATGGGTGTCATCAGCCACGGCTCCAGTGCATATCCAGCATCCCCCACTAAGTGACCATGAGGGATGTCCCCATTGGCAAATGTCTGGTACAGCTATGTCAGATGCCAGATATGGAAATCATGGTAGCTTCTAGGGCAGCCAGCACACACATTCGTTATTATGCCCTGGGCATCACACATGACCTGGCAGTTGATGGAAGGGAAGCCCTTGTGGTTAATGTAGGCCCTACCCCGCTCACCAGCTGGTGCCTTGATGTGTATATGCGTGCAGTCCATTGCACCCACTACCTCAGGGTATTCCGCTATTTGCTGGAAGAGTCACATATTGCTGGCCAATGCCTCTTGGGAATTGGGGAAAATATACATGATCTCCGACATGTGCCAACATGGCATCCAGGAACTGGTGCAGTACCCTGGATGCTGATGCCTGTGAGATCCCCATCATATCACCAGTTGGTCTCTGGAAGGTACCTGTTGCTAGTATTCTTAGGCCAACACATACCTTGGTTTCCACTGGGATGGGTTCCCCTCTGTTGGTTCTGTGTGTGAGGTGTGGCCTGCACAGTTCAACAATTTGCTGCAGGAGGTCTCTGTCCACTCTATAGCGCTCCACTATCTCCAGCTCATGTAACCCCTGGTAGGTGACCCTGGGCCTGTACACTCTTCTCCATCTCCTCACTGTGGGTTGTCTGGCAGCATTTGCATTGTCACCACCCTCAGCAAGTCTCCTATGTCTCCTTATAACAGCTATGGCAGCCCCTAGCATGTTTGGTTTGAGTGCAGCTTTTTCAGTTTTCACTTCTAATAGCTTACTCCTGTCTTGCAGTGTCTCTTGAGAGAAACATACTGCAATGCTGTTTGCAGTGTTTTAAGTGCTGGGCTGGGCTAGTATTCTGCCTGTGCAATTGCCTGCTTCTAATTGTTTTCACCTGCTAGCTCTACCAATATTCCCTGCTAGCTTCCTACTATTTCTTCTGCTTCCTTTTTCCTCTCTGTTTCCTCAGGGGGGAGCAGCGCGCATACCAGCAAAAACACGCTCACAGTGGCTACCACGCGCGCACACATGCTTACACGGACTAGAATCTGCTTATTCGGGTTAAAACGCGCGCACACCAGCGCAAACAGGTTTACAGATCTTTAAACAGGCTCCTACATGCTTACTCTGCCTTACACGCACGCACTCACGCTTACACGCGCGCACTCTGTCTTACTCGCACCTCCCAGCGCGCACACGTGCGCATGCACGCACAGCAAGAAACTTTGGTGTTAGCCACAGTGTACACCTTCCATTTCTTGACTTTCCCATGCTTATCTGTTGACACTCCTCTTTCTATGCTGTGTGACTTAACTCTTTCACATACCACTTTGCTCCAATGAGCTTGATTTCTTTCTGACATTCCCCCCTGTGATGTCACCTATCTCCTACTCTGTTACTCCCCCTTATCTAACTCTTACACTACACGGAATGTGCTCATTTGCTATGTGACAGTGAGATTCACTATCCTACCACTCATTTACATAGGATTGCCTACTAATGCTTAGTTACGTGTCTTACACTCAGCTTCCCCCCTTAGCAACCACTAAACGGTGGCCATGTTGTTTTCGGTCTGCTAGTCCCTGCATTGTAAATCCATGCATTGCATAAAACCCACATTTGTGGGTTTAAAACCTTTATTTTTATGTTTTATATAGCGCAGCCCATTTGTGCGGGGCTGCGCTGCGTTTAAACATCGCCGATAGCCCATGTTTGCATCGGGTTACCGTGGCAATGGCCACATATTTGGCCATTGGCATGCTGCCTGACACATATGCACACTTTATTTGGAGCTGACATGGCTCCATTGTGTTATTTGCAGAAACATACTCAGTTGTCAACTGAGTACATTTCTGCACCTAACATGACTCTTACACGGGCTGGTTTCAGCTTCGTGGATCGCTAATCTACCTCATTTGCATGCCTTTCGGCTGCAAGTGAGATAATTAGCATATCCACACCCTGCCTGTGTAAGAGACATTTTAGCTGGTCTCTTACACGGTATTTCGGGCTGTTCCTGGATCGCTATGGCTGCATGGAGTCTTACACGACTCTTAGACTCCGTGCAAGCCATCGTGAATCCTGCCCTATCTGTTATTAATTTAGCTGCACAGTAATATATCCTATTTATTTCTGTTATATTGCATGAATTTCTATGAACAGTCCTAATTACTGTGTTCATTTGTTTTATCAGGCTTCTAACGTTTTGGGTTTTGTTGACTTTCTGTAGTCTATTTCTTTCATTGACCTTAATATGTCTGTCCTTCTCTGAATATACTTTTTCCCTGTGGAACTTGGGGTACTCAGTGTCCCCACAATATCCATAGCTACCCTCTGAAATGGCTCCTTAGTCACAGGCAAAGACATCAAAAGAGCTTTCACTTTGCCTCCTGCCTTGCCTAACTTTTGGCACTGCTCACAGGTCCTTCAGTACCCTGTTACATCTCTGGAAATCCCAGGACAAAAGAAGTTCTGCATAATACATCTCTTTGTACATTTTATGCCTATATGACCTGCAAAGGGAATATCATGGGCTATGGCTAGAAGTGCCAGACAGTAGGCTCTGGGCACTACCAACTGCTGTATTCTCTCACCCTCTATCCCTCCCTCAGGGGTCCACTCTACACAGTAACCATTTGTCTCAGTATACAGATTCCCCCTTCCCTTGAGAATCAGGTGCCTCACTGGCTACCTCCCTCTGTACTCTGTAATGTAGGGTCTGAGATCTGAGCCTGTCTCGACTCTCTCTTAGTAACCCTTCCCAGCTCCCCTTTCCACAGGAAGTCTGGCATCCTCTGACAGTGGTGCTTCACTGTCAGCCTGAGTGCTACTACTCAACTCTGTCCTTGCAGTCACTCTGTCCAAGAGAACATCAGTACTCGAAAGCAGCTGTGGTTCACCTTCAATCTCACTGCTACAGGGTAGCTGCCTCCCTGAAGTAACCACCTCACAAGTCCTGGCTGCCAGTGTGCGGTTGTCTGGGTCTCCCCCAGGCTACCTGACCCACATGCTTGTCTCGAAGCCTGGCTGTGTGTAACTGCATGAACACACAGTATTGCATTATCAATATCATTCCCTATCAGGACATCTGCAGGGATATTCTCAAACACACCTACTTGCTTGCTTCCTTCCTTTTCCACCCTCCCAGTCCAGGTGAACCCTAGCCAGAAGTATTTGGAATAGGGTCCTTCCTAAAGTTCTGACTGGAGTAGACTGCCCAAGCAAGTAGTGCGTCTCTGTAACCATTGCAGGCTTCACAATGGTTAGGTCAGAGGCTGTCTCTCTCTCTAAGCCTTGGCCTCTTTCCCATTCGCTAAGGTAGGATATAACTTAGTGTGGTAATTTGGTACCCTTGTTGTCTCGAGACAACCTACCGTTGGCATTTTGTCATTCCCACTTACTGGCTGTCCCACCTTTTGTTCCCCATCTTGCCTTCGTGGACATCTAATATGCTACATGGCTCCACTGGTTGCATTTAAAACAGTTAACCCTTGGTCTTGGACCTTTACCTGGACTAGTGACTTCCCCTGCTACTGGCAGAGTTTGACAGTGGATATCAACTCTTCATTTGGTGTCAGTGTTGGATTTGTAGCAAGGTCCCCCCTTTAGCCATATGGTCTCAAGCCGCTCCAGCTGCTCTCCTCCAGTCTGATGAAATGATGTTAGTGGCCCTATGGCGCACCTGCTCATATATCCTGCTATGTCCTCCCACTGCATTAACATCAGCTACTATCTGCTGCTAAATTTGCATTCTGGCAGACATATCTTCATGCCCCCTCTCAAGCAAAAAGGAACCATGTCACTGAAATGTTTCCACAATTACCTGACTGTACAGTCAGGTAAGCATAACCTCAACCACATCTGTTAACAATCAACTTCTACTCTCGATAAAGGTTTTGATGTGTGGATTGGTATAGTGGTAAAGTTATTTACCTCACAGACACAAGGTACAGTGTTTATTTCTCACATTTTAAAAGGTAAATTGGCTAGGCTTAAAATGGGCTATGACAGCAGCTAGCCTAGTACTTATCTATGAGACTGTACTGTAATGCATCTGGGTCTGAGTATGTAATATAATTTGCTATTAAGTCTACTCAGTGCTGGGCATTTTTTTCTGAGGTTTAGAACATAGTTAAAGAATGCCCTGTTATCCTTCAACTGGGTGGCTGTTTTTATTTCATCTTTGGCTTTTTGATTTAACTGGGGTCTGCAGTACCTTGTTCAGTTTAAGAAAAGCATTTTTGTATGTAGAAAGTTATTTATTTTTTTGTTTTCTATGCAGTAATTTTTTTTAATTTTATTATAGTGCCTGTTTATATTACGGTTCTGCTACATGGGGTTATTTTTGAATCTGGCATTGTAATAATTTCTGAGGGAGATAGATGCATCTGTGCAACTATTTACATGTGCTTAGAATTTGCCAGTTAAGGATGTCACATAAGCAGTGGGGTTCATACCTCCCAATATCTTAGAATAACAAATTTGTACAAAGCATGGGGCGGGGGATCAAAGGCCCAAAAATAGGTATGCATTTTAAAGGCTACTCTTATACAGTTAAAACGTTGCTAAACTAAAACGTTTTGCATTAGCATACATTTTCTGAATAACTTGAAATCTGAAACTCAAATGTGTTTTGTTTAGTGAAGTCACATTTTCTGAATAACTTGAAATGTGAAACTCAAATGTGTTTTGTTTAGGGAATCCAATCCTCATTGATCTGCCAGAGAACTACAAATATTATGTGGAACAGATCAAAACTATGAGGCAAAAAGCTAGACATCCTGCTGCTGTCTGGACACTTAAAGGTATGCTGGGATTCTCGAGATGGAAGGGGCTTTTGAAATTAGCCAGGCAATCACTCAGTTTTAGTAGATAAACCTTTGCATAATTTCTGAATACTGATTTATTCAAAGCTGATTCAGACTTCAGTCTTATGTAGAATGTGAATGCTTTAGGGCATATCTCTCAACTGTCTAGATTTTTGCAGAATGTCCAGATCTTTGATTCACATTTTTGATTCGGTCCTCATAAATTGTGTGGTTTTCTGAGAAATTACTGGGGGCTGAAGTCACTAATTAATGATATACATTAGAATTTCTGACTTTGTATCCTTCAGAAAAATGTGTTACTGCAAAAATCTGTTACTGTATCACTTTTCTAAATTTATAATTGCAAAATTTAAAATACAGCCCGCATTTATGTATCATTGTCACACATTATTTTAGACTTTGTTCAGATTTCTTGCACTAAGAGTTAAGAATTACGATTTGTGGTCTGATGTGAGGATAGAGAACATTAAAGTTGGTAGGGTGCAAAACTGACTCATATTGGTAATGACCAAATATCATTGCTCATTTCACTGACTGGGTTCATTGACATTTTTTATTGTCATTAATGTGCATTTATTGATATTCCATGATACCATTTTTTCCAGTTACATATTTTCTCATGATTACATAATGATTATTATCCGGTTGCAAAAGGCCACCCATGCCTCTCTGAACAAGTACAATTTTCCTCTTCTACCTTGCACATTTTACTGATTACACTAATGGTTTGGTACTTGCTAAAGGAAGCAGTAGACCCTCCATTTGAATAGGAACCACTTTGGATCTTTGTCATAGCTGGTAAACAAACCCTATAGTAGAGAGTATTGTACAGCAATAGTAAAACTTCCTGGGATGTTATTTGGGCCCGTTGAGCTACCGTTCTTCATTGTGCTCATCTACTTCTTCATGAGGATATGATATAATGGTGGTTGCTCTCAAAGCCTAGTATAGTATTGGGGTTTCAAAGCTATAGCTGAATGTCTTTGTAGATATGTATGTCATCTGATTTGGAATTTAGTGCACCACTGATTCCTATAACACTACAGTGATAGGAGTTCTTGGTTGACTGAAAATATACCACCTATATTAGTATACTTATGAATTTAAATTATAATGTCACTATATTTATAGATGGGTATGTATATGGTTTTAATGGCTACTCCCTGTGTACTGCCCCCATGCAGTATGCATAATGTTTAGGAATCTTGCCACAAACAGCAATTTAATTTTGTCTTATTTCAGTTGCATTCAAGAAGCTTAATCTGCCCCCAACTACTGTCATTTTCAGTTTTGTGACCATAAGCTTGTCATGTAGGGAGCTTGCACACCAAGACTGCCTAAAATATTGCTGAGCTCTGAGGGGTAATCTAGTTAAAAGAATAATGCAACATCTCTGTACAGGGAAGAATATTAGACTGGCCAAACCACGTAAGGAAAATGCCCATGCACTCAAAAGTAAATAGTATGATATTGCATAAATGTAATGTAGATGCACTTCATACAGCTACCTAGAATTTAATCATGCAAGCATGTCTTAGCCCAAGTAATCTGCCCATCAAGGTTGTTTGTTCTTCTTTCGGCTTTTCCCTGTTAGGGTCACCACACCGGCACTCCGGTCTGCTAATGATTGGCAGTAGATTTTTATGGTGCTGAGGTGCCAGCTCGACGCCCAACCTTCAACAAAGGCACAACCATTCACGCATGTCTTTTGAACGCCACTCGACTGCAGGGAGGACATGCAGACTCCACAGAGAAAGCACTCCAGCCGAGAATCGAACGGGAGAACCTCTTGCTTTGAGGCGACAATGCTACCGCTATACCACCGCGGCTTCAACAATCTGCCCATTAATCTTATTTAAAGAGAAGCTCATTGCTAATCAGACTCCTATCTTTTCCTACATTCCACTAAAACTGGTTTTGGTCATTATATGTATTTCTGGATTCTAACATGTTCTTGTTTCACAGCTTTCTGAGGAAAGCAATTTAATGTGTTTGCAAGTCAATGTAACAAAAAAAACCTCTTAGGATCATAAGAAGTTACTTAGCTAATGGGCAAAGAACCTTTTTAAGCCTAGCCATTCATGCCCCAATTTTTATAATTATCAGTGACATAGGACTAGAACGACTTTGGTATATGCCTGTGCCTTAGGGCATCTACAAGCTGCTCCTGTCTGTAAAGTCCACAGGTGACAAGCCATGGGTGAATTTACAGTTTCCCTTCTATTGCTCTAAATTGCATTTGAATGGGATTAGGGAAGAGCTCTGTTTGGCATGAATGGGAAGGGTGTTCCACCAAAGGGGTAGTCTTTGAGAGGCATATCTGTTCCTCCAACATGTTTTGCTTATGTCACAGATGAGGTTTACATCCTTAGGTCAGGTAATTCCAATGCTGTTTGTTTGTTGAATGTATAGTATGGCTGTGTCAGGTGGTTGTGCTTTAATGCGCATATATATGCGTTTAAGTTTGAATGTATTAATTGAACACTGAAGAAGGGACATTCCCGAAAGCTTTGTTTTAATAAAGTGAGCGTTTCTTATTCTATTAGTTTTTCCTTGGATATTCGTTACATTCAGAATAGAAGGAACTCAGAACCGTGGTTGGAATTGGTTTCTTTGAATGTGTAGGATTAATCAGGACTGGATGGGAGAATGCCTTGTAGGGTAAGGTAGGCATAAATCACCTCTCAGTAGCCTGTAAGAGACTTGGTACAGGGACAAGGCTTTGATGCGGTCCACATAGGACATGTTATTTGCACCCTGTATTCTTTTAGTGAGTAACTTGTGTGGCCAGTCTAGCTGTTGGTCCATGCCCAAGGATGCATTGTACTCGATTATTGGTCTAATGAGAGCTGAGTATACCCAGCTTGGGACCTTAACTTTGTGTTGGAAAAGCTCACCCTACCCCACTTTGAGCCTGCAGCTTCAGCAGAGCTAAAATTCCTCTCTTGGAAAACAGCCTTGCTTCTGGCCTTCACTTCAACTAGAAGAGTTTCAGAGCTACAAGCACTCATGACTGTAGAGCCCTTCATCATTTTCTATGCTGACAGACTCTCCCTCAGGACTAACCCATCCTTCATGCCTAAAGTGGTGTCCAGTGTGGCTCTCAACCAATCCATTCATTTGCTTACCTTTTTCCCTAACCCACAAAACAAGGTGGAAAGGATTCTGCACTCTCTAGATGTGCACAGACAGCTCAGATTCTATCTGGATAGGACTAAATCTTTTAGAAAAACTGACCAATTGCTAGTCAGCTTTGCAGCAGGGGCAGAGTGCAAGGCCATATCCGAACAAATAATCTCCAAATGGATAGCACACTGCATCCATTTCTGCTACAAACAGCATGGGAAACCACCCCCAAAGGGGGTCAGGATGCATTCCACCAGGGCAACCTCCACCTCTGCAGCTTTTCTCAGAGGGGTCCCCACCAGGGACATCCTGGAGGCTGCAACATGGACTTTTGTTCATACCTTCACCAAGCATTACCACCTGCCTATCTTCTCAAATCCAGGTAAGGCTTTGCCACTGCAGTCTTGCAGGGCATCCTAGCCCGCCCCCAACCTTCTTGACTACCTCCACCCTTTTCTTTAGCTTTGGGAATCAACCCAAGTGTGATGACTGCAACAGTGAAACATGAATAACATAGTACAGTTGTCTACACTTACCATAAATGTAGCTGTTAGAGTGTATTCACTGTTTCAGTCCTGGTTTCCCACCCTCTATCCCCCTTGTCTCTCTCTCTTCCTCTCTCCTTACAGGTAATTTTGGTATTTACTTTCTACTGGTGGTGTACTTCCAGCATAACCTAGCTCTCTATTTGGTGGTTCCTGACAATTGGGGCAAGAAAAAGTGATGTAATGGCGTCGGCTGCCTGATTTTATACCACTGAAGACCTGACGTCAGTCCTGGAGTGACAGCAACCGATGCAGAAATACTAAGCATCTAGTATTCGGGACGATTGAGGGCTTCCCCTGGCAGGATAACTCAAGTGTGATGACTGCAATAGTGAATACACTCGAACATCTACATTTATGGTAAATGTACACAACTGTACTTTTTTCTTGTGCAAGTATTTTTTCTTTCCTCTGATTTCTCTCTTAATCTTTTTGAATATCTTCTATCTGGAAATTCTGGGCTTCTTGAACAATGGTAACAATATATAATTTATTTCTTATCTTGAACAATAGTGGCAATACATAATTTCTTTCTTATACTCAATAGTCTACTCTATCCTCTTAATGGCTCTTTTCTGGCCTATAAGTTTTTGTGGACTACTACTTCCCTCTACAATGGGGTAGGGGCATCCTCCCCATGAACTTGGCCTAACCCCACAGTGTGCATATGAGGACTGGGCACTTTTTTTTATCCTGGGACTTATGTATCCAGTTGTCTTTTTTTATTTTTTAGCATACTTCGGTCCATGATACATGCTATATAAAATACATTGTATACATCAGTGTCATACCTAGTAAAGTATAGCTTATTTAAAGAGTAACTCATTGCCAACCAGTATCCTACCTTTTCCTACATTTTATTATAGCTGATTTTGGTTATTATATGTATTTCTGGATTCCTGCATGTTCTTGTTATACAAATTTGTAAAAAAAAGCAATTTCGTGCATTTGCAGTCCATTAGAAGAAATACTTAATGGAGGTTACCAGTCTAATGGCCATAGAGCCTTTTTAAGCCTAACCATTTATGCCCCAGTAACTGTCAGTGCTTAAGGATTAGAAAGATTTTGAAGTATGCCTGTGCCTTAGACTATAAGCTGCTGCTGTCCATAAAGGCCACAGGTGACAAGTGCGGATGAATTTATGATTTCCAATCCATTGGCCCAAATCTTATTTGAATAGGTTTAAAGAAGAGCTCTGTTTCACATAAATGGGGAGTCTTTTCCAGAAAAAGTGTAATCTCTCAAACACACACACCTGTCCCACCAACATGTTTTGCTTATGTTACAGACAAGGTTTAGATCCTTAGATTGGGTAATTCTTGTGCTGCTTGTTTTGTAAATATGTACCATATCCATCAGGGCTGGATCTGAGAAGGCTAGGTATAGATTGGCCCTCAATAGTCTGTAGGAGACTGAGAACACAGACATGGCTTTGAGGTAGTCCACACAGGACATGTTGCTTACATACTGTATTTTTTAATGAAGAACGTCTGTAGCTGCTATAGTTGTTATAAATGCCTGGTCAACCAAAGGGTACATTTTACTTGATTAATGGTCTAATGAAGGCCGACCATAGCGGAGTATGATCTCCTTAGATTTGGATGCCTTGCCATTAGTTATACATTGTAGAAGGATTTTTCACCATCATGGACACATGGTGATCAAAGTTCAGGTTACTGTCATCCTGAGTTCTCAAGTCCCTTACCACTGGGTCTACTATTAGAAAAGTGTTATCAATGTTGTAATTTGCAGGGGTGGTTATCTTCCCCAAAGGATATAAATATGCATTTTTTGGCATTGAGTATTAGGCTAAGTTTCTGTCCCCAGTTACTTGGCTCTCTGACCCTCCTCAAGGATATCTACATCTTTGGAGGAATCAGTCACTGTACCCAACTTGCAGTCATCTGCAGATTTGGTCACCCAAAGACCTTCTTATATTTGTTATGACTTGAGAAAAGTATATTCCAAACAGGAGATGTCCAGTTGCTGAGACCTGTGGAACACTACCATTAGCAGGCCTATTGGTGGAGGTGGATTCCACCACCCTAACTTCATGTATCCTCTCCATGAGCCATTTGACTATCCATTGGGTTACATAGGGATTTATGTCTACATTTTTGACTTTGTCTATAATACCTAAGTGAGGAGTAGTGTGTTGAAATCCTTTACTAGGTCAAGGTAGGCAGTATGCACTTTTTTATAGGTTCATAGGTTGGTACTAGGCTATTGGCCCTAGGGCCTATACAAGCCCAACCATAACAATTCTCTGGCTATTTCTTCCCACAATATTTACTTCCCTGGACCTCTGTCTAGCAGGGTGATTGATGTGATCCCCGGGATGAATTTCCTATCTCCCATCCAGTCATCAAGGTTCCTTTTGAAGAGGTCCAAAGAGGTGCTCTGCGTGACATGTCTGGGGAGTCTCTGGGTCAGGAACCTATCACTCCAGCATGTTTTGTTCATTGTGGTGACATGGTTTCAATCCCTGGAGCATGTAGCTCTGAGGGATTGGGATTTCTTTAAGTGTAGCATGCCCAACAGCTCTGGGTTTGACATGGCCTTGTATGTTAAGCAGAGATCGCCTCTGAGTAGACGATATGCGACAGAGTATAGCTGGAGTTTTTTAGATGGTCAGCATAGGAGATCTGCTTTAGGCCTGTGATTCTTTTAGTGAGGTATTTCTGCTGCCTTTCCCATTGTTGCAGATGTCTTGAGAGGTACATACCAAATGGGGAGTTGTAGTCTATAATGGGTCTAATGAGGGATGAGTACAGTGGGACAATGACCTCCTTTTTTCTGGATGAAAAGCCCTTAGTGATGAGGTGTGCCACATAGAAGGATTTCCTGACTGTTGTGTCGATGTGGTTATCGAAGGTGAGACCACTGTCCACCCGTGTCCCTAAGTCTCTTATCACACTTTCGGTGTTTACTGTACTGCCACCTATGTGGTAATTCATGGGTACATGGTTTTTCCCAAACAGCATCATCCATGGCTCAAGTGGCCTTCTCAAAGTGGTCCACTGGGTTTAGTAGGCGTGACTTATCCTTAATGAAACAAAACTGGGATGGGTCCAGTATTTTGAAGATTTCCTATGTATTTTTTTAGATCCATGATAACCTTTTCCATGGCCTTGTATATAAGACTAGTCCAGCTTGTGGGTCTGTAGTTCCCTAGGTCTGTTCATTGTCCACCTTTATGTAGAGGGATGACCATTACATTCCTGCATTCCCTAGGGACAAAGTCTGTCTAGAGGCTGTGACTAAATAGACATTTTAGTGGACCTGAGGGGTCATTTTTAAAACTCTAGAGGAGGCATCCCTGGATGTTATCAGGGCTCATTGCTGTAATGTGTTTAGCTCTGGAGGCTGCAGTTAGGACCCATTCTTTAGTAACAATGAAAAGGATAAGAGGTAGAGGGTATTTTCTAGTCATCTTTGAGTCAAATGGACTCTGTCTTCTACTTGTACCTTATTGCTGCTGTGTAACACTTTTGAGTAAAGTTACTGTCCTCTTCTCTTTTATCTTGGACTTTGGTAACTATTTTAGCCAATTAAATGTTTCAGTCAAGGCTTTTCTTTCTATAGTATAAGGTTGAGAGACATGCCTTCAGTTATAGCTGAAATGTCATGAAATCACAAGTAATTAATGTATTTTATTGTATGTATATTCCTATACACTAGACAGACCTTTTTGTTTCTAATTAGAATTAGCCAGTACAACTTTGTTTGTTTGTCTTTCGGCTTTTCCCGGTTAGGGGTCGCAACAGCGGAACTCTGGTCCGCTAATGATTGGCAGTAGATTTTCACAAAACACAGAGGTACCAGCTCAACATCCAATCTTCAACGAAGGCACACCCATTTACGCATGTCTTTCGAACGCCCACCCAACCACGGGGAGAACATGCAGACTCCACACATAAGGCACTCCCCTCATTCCAGCGGAGAATCAAACGGGAGAACCTCTTGCTGTGAGGCAACAACGCTACAGCTGCACCACCACGGCTCAACTTTATACATTCAAATATAAGTAAACAGACACACATTATCCATGCAAAATTGTAGTTTCATTTATTTTGTAAAATAAATGAGCAAGCAAGCAGACATGCATGTTCCTCATGAAGTCATAATGTTATTTATTTGACTATTTCAAAAGTATCATATCTAGGTATAGTTAAATATTTTTGATATAACGTAATCGGTTTACAATGAAACACAGAAGAGGCAATTTGCTGATGAATCACAACAATGCAAGATATCTATAATATACACCACTCAGTTTAAAAAACACCATTGCACATAATACAAAAAATAATAAAAGTGGAGAGAGCCTTCTATGCTTAACATAGCCACGCTATTAAAAGTTGATTTATATTTATTTATATTTATTTATTTATATTTATACATTTTAGATATGTACATATGAATAGTTCAGGCGTGAGCAATAATGCCATTCTTGCCTGCAAAGTTGTAGTTATAGTCTGACCTCATTTCCATTTGCTATATTTTTTTAGCTATCGTCTTGCTTGAATTCCACTTGTGCGTTTAGCCAAACTGCTTGACATTCCTTCAGAAAGTAGTGTAACTCTTTATTCCATTTACAATTTTCTGTTTGTGTCTTGAACCATGGAGCTCAGGTTGTGACTCAGAAGGGTCTGTCAGCGACCCACTTACATGGTTATCGAGCTGAAATTTATTGGTAAACAAACAAATAGATGAATAAAGAAATAATGGCAATAAATAAATTTCAATGATTTCAAAAAGAGGTTAAATTTTATTTGCTACCTTGGGGAGTACAGTGCACATCTGTTTGTTGTTTTCATTACTTATTAAAATAAACAAATGTTTGTTTACAGGTACCTTTTTGTTTGTGTATACAGTTGGTACACTTACAGGACATAAAACACAGTAGGGGTGTATTCAGAAAGGAAAAATAGCACAGTGTGTAAAGCTAAATATGCAGTAAGTGTTGACATGCAGGGCTTGTGCAATTCAGAGAGATCTGTAGCACAATTGTGGTAGTATGAAAATTGGTGTGGTCAGTAGTAGTATATACGAATGATCATATAATGACATTCAAATGAGATGGATTATAGAAATACATTCATCAAGAAACTGATATTTTTGTCTGCATATATTTTGGGTCTATATTATATGGTCTAAGTATTAAAAGTTCAACTCACTAAAGTTCGAACTTTAATGATCGAACCTTTAATACTTCGAATGTCAAAAAAAAAAACATTTTAAGCCCAAAACAAAAAAAAAATACTCTATGCAGAGAGCAAGTCCCCCTGCACCCCCACACACACCGCTACTTAAATATACCAACTCCAAGATCGCACTACAGTGCAGTAAAGGGAAATCTTCTCTTCTCACACTCTATGGCGATCTCCGTTATATGATTCAAGGTTTTAAGACTTCGATCATTTAAAGTTCGACCTTTAGTGATTCGAAGTTTTAAAACTTCGAACATATGATATAGACCCATATATATTCTATATGCAGCATGCACTGTACATCCTAGAGACTTCCTATCTGTGTATCTGTTTATTTTTAGTTTCTATATAACCTAAGCTGATGGAGAAATTTTTATTTACTTTACATATTGCATGTATCCTTTTTTGTATTGTCTTGATTTTATCTAGTTTAAAAGCGGAGCTTTTCTCCCCGGGCCTCTACTGAAAATGGACATATATCCAGTTGGGCTAGCCCGGTCAACAAATGTAAAATAAAAAAATAAAATAAAAAATAAATACTTGCTGATTATATGTTAGGGTGATAAGTTCATAGGTATATACTAGGTGTGTAGTTCAAAAGACCATTCATAACCATAGCCAGTTAAGCCTGAGTGCTGTTGAGTGAGTTAAGTTCCATGGTCAAGAAGCACCATGATGTATGCCCCAAAGAGGATTTATGAAATCCAGGCTATTCATTCAAAATATTACTGAATGCAGACCATATGTAGTACTGCTTGACATGCATAGGAGGTTTATTCAATAAATATAGGATTCCTTGGAATAGAAATCTGTTATGCCAGTCATGTTCTATTTCTCTGTCTATAAAATATTAGTCTTTGTTGTGGGTTTTCACGGTGGTGTGTGTTTTGCATATGTGTAAGAGGTCAAGCAGGGTGGAATGGGCCATGTACCCCACTCTGCTGAAGACTGGCATACAGGACAAGAACTGCACATATCAACAATGCCATTTGATTCCTTGATATAAGTATCACCATGAGTAGTAGGCACATACTTAGACTTCCTATCTGTGTGCACACATACTTATGCACACAGACAGGAAAATATATGGAAATATCGAGACTACATTTGCCTCAACTTTCAAATGGTAACCAGTGTAACTGTACTACAGTCAAATATTCAGGAAAAGAGTGAAAGATCCAAACATTTTATCACAGTACAGGGAAGAAAAAGAAACTAAATTCATTTGGATGGAATCAGTTTTATACAGACTGTTACTATGTGATTCCTGAAGGGGGTCAGCTAATGGGAAGATACTTTTAGTACAGTAACAAGATTCATTTTCAAAGTTGCTTGACATGTTTTTTTATTGAAACATTGTAAGACTTTTATTCTTCTAGAATCTTAGGACATTTGCAACTCGGTGGGTTTGTTTCCAAGATGCAAATTGTACAAAGCAATGCTGTCCTGTCAAATGAGGGAAACTGTCTTAAAAATGTATGTCTGCATGAGTACATGCACTAAAAAGCAACACTATTGCTGACCATATGAAAAATAATTACCAGCAATAGGAAAAAAGCACGTAGCAGCAAGCATGAAACAAAAACAAACTAAAGAAAATAAAATTGCCTAGGCTGGGATAATCATTCCACTAAGTGTTACAAAAAACAAGTACATACTGAAGATATAACTTCACTGCTGCAAAGGCTGCTAATCTGAGTGTGACTAAATAGCTTCTCTGGCTGAGGCTAAATCATTCAACTAATCTAATAGCCTATGGGTGGGGGAAGGAAAACACAAAAGGGCACTGTAAACTTTTAGGAATGACCATCCCCCAATGATCTTTGTGAAATCTGACCTGCTGTATGCTAAATAAGCTTCTCTGAAAATCCTGCCTCTGTGAACATGTAACTTACATAGCACTAAAATGTAAACAAAGTACTCAGGCAAGCAGTTGATTTTAGAAACGAGATAGTGCCCCTTTAAGAAATGTCCGGGCAAATTCCCATCAAGTATAATGATGCTTTAATCAGATTTGATAATGACTATTCTGTTAAAGTAGTTTCCAAAAGAAAATAATTCCTACCAATAATAAAAGTTATAAAAATGAAGCAACTGAACACTCATCTTCTGTTCCCAGCAAGACTGAGAATCTTCCTACCAGAGGAAATAAAAATCTTTGAAACAGTGGACTCAGTAATAAAGTATCTTTCTAATAACATCTTAACACAAGAAGAATCTATGGAATGGTGAAACAGTACACCCAAAAGAAATCCAGAACCCAACAACTGGAAGACTGTTGAACAAAAGAAGAAAAAACTAAAGGACAAATAAACATTCATATATTACATAATGTAAATGTTTGGAAAAAAAACAAACAAAAAAGAGAGTGTTTTCTTGTCTTCAAACCAGCATGAAACAGGTACCCCTTTACAGTTCGTTTATTATTATTAGAATTATTAAAATAGAGCAATTTCTTTACTACAGTCATTTATCAATTACTTTCATATTCATTTGGCTAAACTTATAAATAAATATATAAAGATTTCAATATAGTTAACATATAAAGCAATAACAAATGGAAATGTCCTTATATGAGCATCCACTGACATGTAAATTCTTGATAAGATAGATTAAATGAGTTGCAAAAAGTATTTGAACTATTTTATTGGCTGTAGTCTTAAACTAAATGTTCAGTTCTGAATGCTCTAAATTAATTGGATAATTTATAGAAACAGCTAGTAAATGTTGCTTTATCAATGAATATTCCTGATTATCAAGTTGTCATAGAGACTGTTTCATTGCCATGTAAATGTTCGATTACTTCGTGATAAAATGAACTAACAAGGCTATTAAAATGTTTAGAATTTATTATTACATGCTCCCTTAAACTAGATGTTTAATTACAAGTATTGGAATTTTTTAAACTAAAACAGAACACTTGCAGGAGTGATTAATCAAACTTTCAGTTTGTGTTGTGCTTTACAGCATTTTGTAGTTGACATAGGAGCCATTACATTTACAAATTATACAACTGCGAACAATACATTATAGTCGCATGAATATTACCTTACTCAAGAAGGAGAAAAAACATATTTTCCTTCCTACCTGTTCCTCGTGCTGTTTACATGAATTGTAAGGCATTATCCACACCAGTAACGTTAAACTCATTCAGCGACCATTCTCTCCCCTGCGTACGTCGTCTCTTAAAAGTATGTAATCACAACCTCATAATGCAGATGCAAAACACGGAAGTACACTTGCTTTTTACAATTTCAGTACTGCTAACCATAAGCGCATGTAAATAAACACTCGTTAAAACACAAATTCAGCTATTCAAACTACCTGACACATCAAATAAGAAATTTTACATTTCAGTCATCCTGTACACATTATTAAAACTAAAAAATATGCTAAATGAGGTGCTTTTCCACTGAGCCCCTACCAGCTTGTCCTTCTGTAAGCAGAAATAGAAAATGAGCACCTGTCACATATTACTGGAACACGTAAATAGTATTAAGTGAAATAGAAATGTTTAATGACAAGCAGCCTTTCTTGGGTATATCATATGCATGGGTAAATCTGATATAAAAATAGGTAAATTCTCCCAACACCGAGACAGTTGATCGGTCTGAATACTAAAGAAGATACTATAACACAAGTGCAGCAAAAACACCGTTAACAGATCCAATAAAACGTTGCTACACCACTACATGTGTTTTGATAATTATAGATCTGTGTACCAGCATTCAGAAATTAATGCAGATGCTGCAATTACAGTCAGGCTTACAACATTTCTTATATGGTGAAATAGCTATAGCAGGCTGTTTTGTCACATATGTAGCAAGAGGTACGATATAGTTAAACTGAGTCACTGAATTGTGCGCTACATAAACTAGTTATGACTATACTCTAATTAGCATTTTTCTTAACCTGATGTTTCAAGTCCCAGCCCTGTTTCTGATTCACTTTGGCCAATATTTGACTTAGATTTTTATTTCATCTAAAAGTCATTATACAAGTATCGGTAAGGATATCATGAACATCAGTTCCCAGAGAGTAGCTAACTGAATCTTAAGGTGGCAGTTTTGGTGAAAATCTTACTAGCAGCTGCAGCAGTCTTCAGATATCCTCTATGGTTGTTTTCAAAATTAGAAGGGCAGCTGCTGTATTCTGGTTAAGTATTTATTAGCAGCCACTGAAACACAAACTGCATTGTGACTTAGACACTTTTCCAATAAAAAGAAACTTGTTTATCACCTATATAGATATACTTGTCACACTGAAACTTGTGTCTGCTACTGAAGTACTGGCAAGATGAGATGGCATGGACTGGTGATGGTATAAAGGAAAAGTGTCTTAAATAATTTAATATGTGTATAAACCTCAGAGGTTTAAACTCCTATTCATTACACATTACAGCTCTTTATATGGTTACAACATTTTGTCAATCTCTATGTAGCACTTCATCATTAAACTATTTATATCTGTAATGTAATAGATGCTACCAGTTCCAGGAACATAGCCCCCTTTTCTGTTACAGACAGCTATTAGACATTTGGTTCATGCAAACCCAGAAAGTCAATCATTTCATTTGTTTTAACGAGCAATTATTATAGCTCTGTTTTTAGGATATACTCCATACTTATATACAGATGGAAATATTTATTCAGAAGTATATTATTAATATTAAGCTATCTTTATGACAAGTATAAGACAAGATAGACATAATTAAATGTTGCTAAATGTTTTAGAAAGAATATAAAATAATGTGAAACCTGAATAAAGTACCTAATCTAAACTTCATATATAGGTACCGGAACATCTTTAATAAGAATCAAAAACAACTTGATTGTATTAGAATGACATGTAAACTACTACATGATTTTGAAATAATACTGAATGTTAAGTTTGAAATCTTACTTTTGAATCCTGATTGGAAACTTATATATAAAATAAGAGCATTGTTACTGTGTTAAGCATGTTATGAAATTTAGATGTGTAGATAACAATATTTTAATACATAATTTCACGTATTTACTTTTACATTTTACGTTGTAGCTGATTATATTCTCCTTTTAAGTATGTAAATAATGTTGTACTGGTTTAGAGGTTAAGAGAGATTAGTCTAAAAACTATTCACAAGGTTAGAAGGTTTGTCTGGGTAGTTTTACTAGTCAGACAAAGAGGTATTTTACCTCATAGAGATAGGGATTATATTATACGATTTGAAATCATAAGATTAGCAGTTCATTTTTCTGTTATAATGGTTTGGTGTCTACAGGAAATATACAGAATACATATATGAATAAAGAATCAAAGCATTTCTATAAAACAAAACCAAGGGTCAAAATTGCTTCCATAAACTCTCATATAAATCAAACATAAAGTAAAATATCAAATGTTTATCTATAAATGTCAATGGTCTGAACAATAGCAATAAGAGAAGTTTATTCAAATATATAAGCTTACATAAATCACAAATAGAGAGACACACTTGTTAGACATATATATAAACAATATTAATACTAACAACTACACAGCACTAGCAAGCTCTCAATATAAACAAAAGAAAAGAGTAGTAGCCATATTAATCCATAGTGAAATCATGTATCCAGAATAATTAACACCTATCGTGATACAGTTAGCATATTTTGTTCTAGTGTCTATGGAATTAAATAAGAAAATCTATACTTTAGTAAATTTATACTGGATACCAGGACTTGGACTAGAAACAGTTAAGCATCATCTTGAAGAAATAATCCACTTAGCCAAAAGTAGCCTGATAATAGCAGGAGATTTTAACTGTATAATAGATGACACGGACACAGATTCAAAAACTGCAAGAAGAAAACTACCTATTTCAAAGTCACTTTTAAAATTCACAGACACAATGTGCATAAAAGATATAAATGAATTTGTTGACCCAGACTCACTAATTTATTTCTTTTACTCACATAGGCATAGAACTAACTTTAGAATAGACAGTATATCCATAATAATATCCTTAATAACAAAAATTGATAAAGTTAAAATAATAAATTGTCCACTATCTGACTATAACTCTCTAGTTTTTGAGATAGAACTTAAGCATACAGATACAAATCCCATCACAGGAATACCCTCTTACATCACAAAACTAACAGAGTTTAAATAATTCTTTGAAAAAGAAATTAAAATATTCTAGACTTAAATATAACAGAAGACATCTCTGAAATACATATTTGGGACTCATTAAAACCATATATATATGGGAAGGTATTATCTTGGTACATTAACAAAAGGAAAACCTGGAATAAAGATTTGTTAGAATTACAAAAGAAAGCTTATAAACTGAAGCTGGAAGTTCAAAAAGGAAATGCAGACTTAGTTCAGGAACTATTACAAAGCAATAGTAAATATGAAGAAATATTACATCATAAGATTATGATTAATCTAGAGAAAATAAAATTAAATTCTTATTCTACAAATCCAAAGCACCAGAAACAATTAGCAAACAGAACAAATAAATAATCAAATCTAAAATTAAAGAAATTTATATACCTAATACTAAGAAAAAAGTAACAGATCTAAATAATATTTTGGAAGCATTTAGACAACAATATAACTCCGATAATTTTTTAAATTCTCAAGAAATACCCACTAAAGATATAGAAAATTACCTTGAAAATAAAATTCTTACTAGGTTAACACAAGAAAAAATAGACACTATAAATAATTCAATTACTATGATGGAACTGAAATCACAAATTAAAAAACTTAAAGTAAATAAAGCACCTGGCCCAGATAATATATTACCTGAAATGTATAAAGTAATCCCTAAGCAGGCTATATCCTTACTTTTGAATGTATATAAAACAGTAAAACAAGATATAAATATCCCACCCTCCTGGAAATATTCACTGATACCCCCTATACTTAAAGAAGACAAATATGAAAAACAATGCCCATCATATAGACCAATATCATTGTTAAACATAGATTATAAAATGTTCATGGCAATATATGCAGACAGAATCAAGCACTTTCTTCCCATGTTAATCCATGAAGACCAAACAGGCTTTATCAAAGAAAGAAATACATATGACAACCTTAAAAGAATTTTGACGTTAATAGATTATACTAAACAAATAAATTTTGATTTAAACATAATTTCTCTAGCCATTAACAAAGCCTTTGATTCTGTTAACTGGAACTTTCTAACATTAGTCTTAAAAGGATATAATTTTCCCATAAATTGTAACACTCTCATCCAATCATTATATAAAGAATCTATAGCATATGTTAAATTAGGAGCATACAGATCAGGACCTATACAAATTAAAAAGGGAACTAAACAAGGTTTCCCTTTATGACCACTGCTATTTGCCTTAATAATAGAACCTTTTGCAAATCAAATTAGGTCAAACAATAAAATTAAAGGAATATATATTAACAAAACATTGAACCTTAAACTGCAACTTTTTGCTGATGACATACTTCTAACCGTTTCAGACAGCAACAAATCTTTTCAGGCTTTATTTAATGACATAAAAGACTTTCAAAATGTCTCAAGTTTACACTTTAATGACAACAAAACAAAATTCATGTCATGCAATACCAAAAAGAAACATATAAACAAAAAATATTCCAAATTCCTAGCAGAAGGCAACAAAACAAAGACTCACTTATATTTAATTATAAAAAAATCATTAGATAAAATAGATAAAGCAATATCTAACTGGAACAAACATATATTCACAATGGGAGACAGACTATGGGCAGGATTCACGAAGGCTTGCACGGAGTCTAAGAGTAGTGTAAGACTCCATGCAGCCTTCGCGATCCAGGAACAGCCCAAAGTCCGTGTAAGAGACCAGCTAAAACGTCTCTTACACGGAGTGGGCGTGGATAAGCTAATCACCTCACTTGCAGCCAAATAGCATGCAAATGAGGATGATTAGCGATCCAGGAAGCCCAAAACAGCCCGTGTAAGAGCCGTTTTAGCTGCAGAAATGTACTCAGTTGACAACTGAGTATGTTTCTGCAAAAACCACAATGGAGCCATGTCAGCTCCAAATAAAGGGTGCATATGTGTCAGGCAGCATGCCAATGGCCAAATATGTGGCCATTGGCAAGGTAACCTGATGGAAAAGTAATAAAAATATAATTTTTTTTTTGGCGATGTTTAAACCCAGCGCAGCCCCGTGCAAACGGACTGCGCTGTATAAAACATAAAAATGAAGGTTATAAACTCACAAATGTGGGTTTTATGCAATACATGGATTTTCAATGCAGGGACCAGCAGACCAAAAACAACATGGCCACCGTGTAGTGGTTGCTAAGGGGGGAAGCTGAGTCTAAGAGATGTAACTAAGCATTAGTAGGCAACCTGATGCAAATGAGTGTTAGGATACTGAATTCCACTGTCACATAGCAAATAAGCACATTCTGAGTAGTGTAAGAGTTACAGAAGGGGGAGGAACAGAGTAGGAGATAGGTGACATCACAGGGGGGAATGGCAGAAAGAAATGCAGTTCACTGGAGGTCAGAGTTACATGACAGATGTCAGACAGATATCATGGAAAGAGGAGTGCCACAACATAAGCATGGGAAAGTCAAGAAATGGAAGGTGTACATTGTTGCCTACACCAAAGTTTCTTGCTGGGCGCATCTTGCATGAAGCCTTGAAAGTAAGACAGTGTGCGCGAGTGTAAGGCAGACTGAGCATGTGGGAGCGTGTTGGTAGCTGTTTAACACTGTTTGCGCAGGTGTGCACGCGTGTAGGGCAGACTTAGCATGTAGAAGCCTGTTGGCAGACCTGTAACACTGTTTGAGCTGGTGTGCGCGTGTTTTAACCCGAATAAGATGATTCTGAACCGTGTAAGCATGTGTGCGCATGTGTAAGCCACTGTGAGCGTGTTTCTGCTGGTATACACGCTGCTCCCCCCTGAGGAAACAGAAAGGAAAAAGGAAGCAACATAATTAGTAGGAAGCTGCCAGGGAATACTGCTGGAGCTAGCAGGTGAAAACAATTAGAAGCAGGCAATTACACAGGCAGAATAGTAGCTCAGCCCAACACTTAAAAATCTGCAAACAGCAGTGCAAGATGTTTCTCTCAAGAGACACTGCAAGACAGGAGTAAGCTATTAGAAGTGAAAACTTTAAAAGCTGAACTCAGAGCAGAAATGTTAGGGGCTGCCATAGCTGTCATAAAGAGACATAGGCAACTTGCTGAGGGTGGTGACAATGCAGATGGTGCCAGACAACCCACAGTGAGGAGACGGAGAAGAGTGTACAGGCCCAGGGTCACCTACCACGGGTTACATGAGCTGGAGATAGTACAGTGCTATAGAGTGGACAGAGACCTCCTGCAGCAAATAGTGGAGCTGTGCAGGCCACGCCTCACACACAGAACCAACAGAGGGGAACCCATCCCAGTGGAAACCAAGGTATGTGTTGGCCTAAGAATACTAGCAACAGGTACCTTCCAGAGACCAACTGGTGATATGATGGGGATATCACAGGCATCAGCCTCCAGGGTACTGCACCAGTTCCTGGATGCCATGTCAGCACAAGTTGGTGATTATGTATATTTCCCCAATGCCCGTGAGGTATTGGCCAGCAATATGCATCTCTTCCAGCAAATAGCGGAATACCCTGAGGTAGTGGGTGCAATAGACTGCACATACGCATCAAAGCACCAGCCGGTGAGCGGGGTAGGGCCTACATTAACCGCAAGAGCTTCCCCTCCATCAACTGCCAGGTCATGTGTGATGCCCAGGGCATAATAATGAATGTGTGTGCTGGCTGCCCTGGGAGCTACCATGATTCCCACATCTGGCATTTGACGCAGCTGTACCAGACATTTGCCAATGGGAACATCCCGCAAGGACACCTAGTGGGGGATGCAGGTTATGCACTGGAGCCGTGGCTGATGACACCCATCAGAAACGCACACACACCTGAACAGGAACGCCATAATGAGGCACACGCACAAACACGTAATGTAATAGAGCGTGTGTTTGGGCTGCTCAAGTCACGGTTCCGGTGTCTGGACACCATCTGGTGGACCCTTGCAGTACACACCAACTACATGTACCCAAATTGTCATGGTATGTGCTATGCTACATAATATGATCTTGCAAAAACAGCTGCAGCAGGACCAGCATAGGGCCGGGCCAAACAGCCCCCCACCATTGCCAAGGCCATCACAGGCAGAGCGTGACTCGGAGGAGGAACAACCTGAGCCTGCCCCAGTAGGCAGAAGGAGGCGTGCCCAGTATGCCCTGGCCTTGGCAAAGAGGCAACGCATAGCACATACACTGGCTCAGTAGGAACCCTGGGAATGATAACCCGCACTGACTCACTCAGATAATAACAGGGATGCCTAAAATGACATGACCTGCTCACAAACATGTACAGGGAGTGTAATATGTGCATCTGACAGAGGCAGCCCTGCAGCACCACCTGAGGCATGAATGCCATGTGTTAAGTAATGTAACACCATGTATTATATGCACACCTGAGGACCCTGACTAACATCCTACCCTCACCAAGCATCATGCCACAATATGACAATGAGATGATCAAGTGCAATAATTGACTGAAATATCGCAGTTAGTCAAAGGGGATCCAATGTGTGCCAGCCTGGGATGACATGCTGAGCATGACATGATGCTCCACCTGCTAGGACTGGCGTGCACCTATCAGTGCAGGCCATATGGATACTGGCAAAGGCTGTTGTTACCCACAGCGTGCCCTGAATAGGTAAGGCTCAAAACGCAAACCTACCTCCATAGGTATCAGAAGGGATAAGAATAAGATAAGGGATATAGTCGAAACAGCAAGATGCATGCAGTCTAAACTCACCCAGTATGGAGAATGTTGATATCTGTGCTGTAACAGAAAACTGGGTCAAGGCTCACAACAGCACCCTAACACTACCAGGTTACTCCTCATACTGTGCTGTACAGCCTCAAAACATGGAACAAGCTACAAAAGGAGGGTGACTAGCAATAATTCTCAAGGATAACCACACCCCCATGTTGGTACCACAACAAGAAGCAGCATGGACTAGCCATGGTCAAGTAACAGTGGCTAAAACTGCCCCCCAGTTTATAGCCTGCTACAGACTACTGTCCCAACACCAGGAACTGCACCTGGCCTATGCTGGAATACATGAATATATCAAGTCCTCCAAACCACATTATATTGGGTGACTGAAAATACCCAGACATAGACTGGGAGCATTATACTAGCTCCAACACTGTAGGACAAAAGTTCATAGAATCCATAAACCAAAATGCCCAGGAACAATGTACCACTCCCACAAGAGGTGTGTAGAAACAGGCAACCTGATGTCCAGATAGTCAATACTAACCACAGGAAACAAAGTCCAAGTTTCTTCTTTAACGTAAAAGTATTTTATTTTTCAAAAGACAACGTTTTAGCGTGACCCTGTCACAGCTTCCTCAGAAGAAGACAAGTAAAACAGCTAAACTGGTCTGTTCAAATACTCAGTTAACAGGAAGTGACAAATAATTGCACTTCCTGCACTAATTTGACTCAATAAAAATAATGAATAAAATCATGAATAATCATAAAACTGCATTGAATTATCTATAAATATTGTATGATAAAGACAACATAAAAATGTTCTTACTAGTGCATTTACATTAACATTGTAAAAATTATGCATTAAACCCACAAAATAATGTACATATAGGCATTACCTAAAGTAGCTCCTTAGTTTAAGAACACATGAAATGTTACAGTTCTCATTGAGGCCATCTAGCCTAAATGCATCTAAATTCAACTGCCATAAAAGTTCGACACACTCAAGAACTATCTGAAAGGGGTCAACTGCCAGCTCTTTTCCTGTTCAAGAAAACGACAACAACTGGTTTAGTGACCGTTTAAAGGTACTTGACATTAAGTTGCTTAAATTAAAAAAACTGCAGCTGGAAGCTGCTTATTTTAGGCAATGTTTAAATGAGAAACTGGTTCCAAAAGGCCTTAGGAACAACTTCACTCCTTCTGGACTACTGTTGGACCAAGTGTATTTTTCAGAATTGAAATGTTTGTTTCAGGAACAGGGGTTACAATTGCTAAACGTGATAGTTAAACATTATGATATGCATATCTTGTCTCTTATTTCTGAAGTGAATGTTTTGGATGAAGAAATCAAAATTAATACTTCTTTTTTGCAGTTTAAATATGACTACGACCGTATTTTTCTAGCATTGATGCATTGTTACTTAAATTAAAATTAACAAAAATAAGAAGTTAGTAAGGATAGAACAGCTTATTTTTCTAACCAAGCATATTCCCATTTGAACATTCCAAGTGCAGGGTCCAATACTGTTGGTTTAAATGGGCCTTCTACTCTGTTAATGCTGAATTAATTTCGTTGGAAGGTGAAAATGGTGAACACCTTACTAATACACCTAGACAGGAAGTTAGAAGAAGTAATAGGTTAAAAGGGTCCACTGCTGTTAACTACAATTATAAGAACCAAAGAGGACCAGGAGAACTGACCAGAATAAGCAGGTTCCTTTAGAGCTCCCTAATGATAAAGTTTTTAGGGAACCAACAGAAGAAACAAGGGGGAATGTGTATTGGAGGAAGCGTTAACAGACAATGTTTCTCCCACAGGTCCGAGGATTTTTGCAAGGCCCTGTTATATATACTAACACAAGGAAAGACTTTACTATCTATAACTTTTCATCTTTGGAACTAGATTCTGACTTAGTTGAATTGTTAGCTCTTGGATACACTTTTATTCCAAGTACCTATGGAAGTTTAGCTAAAGTTTTGATTGATCTGAAATGCTACATCATAAGTTAAATTTAAAATTATATTTTAACAATGAAACAACAAATGTTAATGACAAATTGAAACTGACTAGCGTTTTAACCCTCCTACACAACAAAATTTATTACTATTTGAACAAATGTGTGAATTAGATATAAGACATCTGTTTTCTACACAAAAATCAAGTAGTATTTCGAATGAGATGAATATTTCACTTGCACAACGTGAATGGCTAAAAACCTGGGCTCTTTAACTGTCAGGTTTTGAAACCTGACAAAGGAGGGGCTTGGTAGTGTTCGACAACGTTCAATACACAGAAAAAATGATGCAAGTGTTATCATCTGATGCCTATGTTACTTCTTCCCTTAATGAGATTAATGTAGTTCAAGGTCGTACCCGTGGGTATTTCCGACCTTTTCCTAGCAGGCAAAATAGACTTAGAGACATACAACTATATTGACATTATTCAGCCAAAGTTGCCTGTAATGTTGAATACCCAAGATACACAAAGACCAAAAGAATCCTCCCATGAGGGCATTAATAGATGGTAGGTCTTCTATGACCTACCCCTGTTCAAAATTGATAGATAGTATTCTATCAAAATATGTAAAGAAAATACCTACTATTTGCAAAGACTCCTGGTCTTTCTTCGTGATATCAACAGTATTAAGTTTGACCTTGAGTGTAACTTTTTGACTGTGGATGTCATTGATTTATATACATCCATCCCTCACAATGAGGCAGTTGAATGGATTCAACTGCTTCTTAAAGACTTAAATGCACCACAAGTGGAGATTGGCGTTGTAACAGAACTGTTGAGCATAGTACTGTCATCAAACTTTTTTGTTTTTGAACATAAATTCTATTTACAAAAATGTGGAATAGCCATGGGCTCCCCTTGCGGAGCCAGTGTGGCTAACCTGTTTGTAGCCTTTTGGGAAAACCTTTATATACTATCTAATGAAACTGTAATGCAGAAGATAAAATATTACACTAGGTTTTGGACGACATATTTATCCTTTTAAAGGGACTGAAGTTGAAGCAAAACTTTTGTAGACTATTTGAACAATTCTACACAATGGTTAAAATTTACTTATAGGTTTTCAACAATAGAAACAGACTACTTGGACGTGAGACTAACTAAAGAAGTAGATGAAGAGATTTATTTGTCTGGCATTTTCAGGAAACAGGCGTACTGCAACTCTTTCCTGCACTACACTAGACTACATCCACCTAGGCAGAAATAATCTATTGTCAAAGGACAACTGTGCGTGCAGGCAGGATGTGTAGCACTTACAGCGATTTTAAAGCTGAGTGCCAATTTTGAAAGGTATGTTTATAAACGCGGATACCCTGTCCCTCTTTTAGAAGGGCTTATAAATGAAGTTGACACTAAAAGAACAAAAGGGTTGTATAAACCACTACTTGATCAATCTAATGTAGGTAGGTCTACTAATGATAATGAATTAGCACACCAAAATTCCTTACTAAATCAGCAGAGAAACTTTTCTTTAAGTTTTATAACCCAATTTAACTTGAATTCAACAGGAATTTGGGCCATTATCTTAAAAACTGGCCACTAGTTATTAATTCCGTTAACTTGATTGACAAGTTAGGTCAGCGCCCTATGTAATTTACAGGAGAAGTAATAATTTGAAAGAACTTTTACAGCATACTTCTAACACTTATGGTCACATAAGACCTAGAGGTTCATTTAAATGTGGATGCTGCAACATGTGTAAAGTGATGAGAACTGGAAATTCCTTTATAGTTAGGAATAAAAATACAACATCAAGCAGAGGATTACTTGTGATTCAAAGTCAGTGGTGTACATTGCTTTGTGTAATTCCTGCCCTTCCTTTTACATAGGAAAAACCAATAAAAACTAAAGAGAATATACCAGCACCTGTATGCCATAAAAACCTCTTTTAGAGAATGCCTTAGCAAAACATGTTAGCAGTAACCCTGACCACTCTTTTTGTTTTATGGGTATTGATCAAGTACCTTTAACCGATAGGGAGGCCCTTTCAGATAGTTCTTGAGTGTGTCGAACTTTTATGGCAGTTGAATTTAGATGCATTTAGGCTAGATGGCCTCAATGAGAACTGTAACATTTCATGTGTTCTTAAACTAAGGAGCTACTTTAGGTAATGCCTATATGTACATTATTTTGTGGGTTTAATGCATAATTTTTACAATGTTAATGTAAATGCACTAGTAAGAACATTTTTATGTTGTCTTTTATCATACAATATTTATAGATAATTCAATGGAGTTTTATGATTATTCATGATTTTATTCATTATTTTTATTGAGTCAAATTAGTGCAGGAAGTGCAATTATTTGTCACTTCCTGTTAACTGAGTATTTGAACAGACCAGTTTAGCTGTTTTACTTGTCTTCTTCTGAGGAAGCTGTGACAGGGGTCACGGCGAAAACGTTGTCTTTTTGAAAAATAAAATACTTTTACGTTAAAGAAGAAACTTGGACTTTGTTTCCTGTGGTTAGTATTGACTATCTGGACATCAGGTTGCCTGTTTCTACACATTTTTACAAGTTTGTTTGCTCATTTTTGACTCCCACAAGAGGGGTAAGCATACTGGATGTGATAATCAGCAACATGGGTACTGGATGGCAAGACGAGAAGTGTATTGCTCACTGGTAACACCAGACCATAGAGTAATCACACTGGATATACAAATCCTGAACACAGTCCCTGGCCAGAAAACCACAGTGGAAAACATGTGTAAAGCAATATTTGCACTCCTCCAAACTGATGTGGAATCCATTAAAGGTCCTGTGCAGGTACAAAATATGGGCCACACCTCAGAACCTGTAATACAGCCATTCCATGAACACTGCCAGGAATGCTTGGATTATGCAATCCTAAATTAAAACAAGACACAATGCCATACACGCAGGCATCTGGCATGGTGGACACCAGCCATAACCAAACCATGCAAGAGAATGAGGAAGCTACTACATGATAGAGCAAACATAAAAAATGAAGTAATCACTGATCAGTAGTATGGCAATAAAATATGTCCACACATACAATCCACTAAGGCCAGCCACAACAAGTTGAATTTGTGAATCTTGAGGCAATGTTACACCTGCCCCAAGTACATAGACAACCCCCAACTCCCCCCAAGAAACACAAATATATGTGAGAGATGCAACCATCTATCCAAACTGGAGGCTGAGCTCCCTCAACTCAGTACTCCCAAAACTAGTCAGGAGGAGAAGGTAACCACACACACCACAAACCCAGTCCCACATAGACCTATCGCAACTGCAAACCAAAGACATAAACACAGAAAAACATTCCCGGAGGCCCAAATTACAAACACACCACACCAACAGAGGCCTCCAAAGCAGACACCCAATCAAACAACCTCCAAACATACCACATGCAACACATAGTACACAAAGCTGGTGTGCCAAACAGTCACAGGCCAGAAGGAGAAACAACATGCCTGATACAGTTGTAATAGGTGACTCCATAGCGAGACACACTGCTGTCCCGCACACCAGACTGAACAAGGGAAAGGGTACAGTAAGCTGCCTGTAGGCTGCCACAATACGCCACATAACACAAGTATACAGGTCACCCCAAAGCAAGTAGAAATATGATGCAGTCATAGTCCATGCTGGTGTGAATTACCTGAGATGTACCTCCCCGGACTACATGAAAAGAGACATAGATGAGCTCTCTGATTATGTAGTCCAGGCCAGTATGACACTCACCGTTTGCAGCATCCTACCCTCACCAAGAATGATGCCACAGTACAAACACGGAATGATCAGTTATAACAAGTGGCACACTTACTGGTGTCATTCCAAGGGGATCCAATGTCTGTCTGCTTGGGATGTCATGCTTGACAAGCCACGCAGCTGTTCCAGGGATGGCTTGCACCTGTTACCCCTGGGCATCTGGATATTGGATAAGGCTTTTGCCACCTCCATAGAGCCTTTCGTAGGTAAGGCTGAAAAGACTAACCCACCACCCTAGAAAACATAAGTGGAAAGAAACATAAGGGTAATGCTGACCAATGCCAGATGTGTAAACCCCAATAAGCATGCGCATCAGTCCATCCCCAGTATGGAGAACATCGATGTCTGTGCAGTGACAGAAACCTGCTGCAAGCCTCCTGACAGCACACCAGCACTACCAGGTTATACCACATATCATGCGTCATGGCCCCAAAACCTGCAACAAAACATAAAAGGAGGGTGAGTATCCATATTCAGCACAGACACCCATACGTCCAGGTAACTGACAATGCACAAGGCATTGGAGTCCACCCATGTGCAACTAACCGTAGGCAAGACTGCTGTACAGTCTGTAGCATGCTACAGACCACACTCTCACACACAGGAACCCCACCCAGCTGTCCTGAAGACACTGGACAGTATGAATGTCCCACCAAATACCAAACAAGGTACTCGCAAATTACCACATAGGTGGTAAACCATTATGTATGGAAGAAGTAATCAGGGACCTAGGGACACAAGTGGACAGTAACCTGTTATGTGACACTCACATTGCCAATGTGGCTAGGAAGACTGTCTACATTGGACACCGTATCATGAAAGGATTCACATCTACATCAACAGAGGTCATTGTGCCCCTATACAGTTCTCTTATCACACCCATAATCTAGTGCAATGCCTCATATGGGATGTACCTTACCTGACACCTGCAGCAGTTAGAAAGACCTCAAAGGTACCTCACCAAGAAGATAAAGGGTCTCAAATATATGTCATATGCTGCCTGGCTGTAGACACCCCAGCTGAATGCAGTCACATACTGCCTACACAGAGGCATTGCATGCCTGTTGTACAAGGCCATGTCCAACACAGGAGTAATGGACATGCTCCACCCCAGAAAACTCAAAGCCATCAGAGCTGTGAGAGTGAGAGATGTCAACCTCAACACATAATGAAATAGGATGTGCTGGAGGGACATATACATAATCCAGAGGCTCCCCACACCCTGGAACAGAATCCCACTCCATGTTAGGCAGAGCCCCTCACTGACACTCTTCAACAGGAATCTTGCCAAGTGGATGGATGATCGTAGAGTTACACTGGGGTCTTCACTGTGTTATGTCCAGACAGAGGCACAGCAAAGCAAATCATAAATGGCCATAATATTCACATAGCAAGGGGTGGCGAAAGCCACACACACTCTGGCTAGGCTAACAAATGCCCTAGGGTGGATAGCCTAGTATGAACCTATGAACCTATGAAGATACAAATTGTACAGGACACTAAGGATAATCCCAAGGCTTCCACAACTGATGGTAGGAACCGTGTTGGGAATTCACAGATATGCTCTGAATCACACAAATATCACAAACAACATACCAAACACACACACATATTGCCAACATACATCCTGACAGGTGCAGTGCAACCCCACCCCAGAATGCAAAATATCTATCCCAGCAGACTGCTGGCCCCTGACATTGCAGATGCTGAGGTAACAGCCAGCATCTACAAAGCAAAACACACAGCAGCAATGGTATGAGATGGTGTCCTGGGCTGAGTCCAACATGGACTCCAAGACGAATGGAATGCCAAATCACACTACTGCTCAATGTCAGCCTTACCACAGGATATGTACCCAAAGAGCAGTGTACAACAACAGTGGTCCTTCTCAACAAAGGTGTTGCCTGAATGGATACTGAAAAGTACCACCCCAGAATCCTGAGAAGCTCTGTCTGCATAGCTATGGAAAGGATCAGCATGTACCACAGACATAAAGATATTGGGGACCTACTGACACCGGACCCTACCCAGTGTGGCTTTCTTAAGTGCAGATCCTGCCCCTAAACATGTTTGACTCAATTGAAACAGTCATTAAGGTAATTGATGAGGGCAATGTGGTCCACACAGCGTAGCTGGACCTTGCAAAGGCTTCTATACAATACCCTACGTGTTCATTATAGATATGCTCACCAGCTTAAATATAAACCCCTATGTCAGTAGAGGGGTTGCAAACCAGACCAAGGACAGAACAGACATGGTCAGACATGCTGCAGCCATGTCAGACTACAAACCAGATGTAACTGGCATCCCACAAGGCTTGGTCCTGGGATCTCCCTCGTCTGGTATATATGTCCCATAGGTACAGGCCAACATGGAAGGACTGTGTCTGAACATGTTTGCAGAGGACTACAAACTGCTCACCATATATGATCCTCCAGCTGACACAAGCATCCCACAAAAGGGCCACATAGAAACAGACAACTGGTGCCATAGCCATGTCAGCAAGCTAATTGCAGAAAAGTGTATAGTCAACCCCCGTGGATATACAATAAGTGCCCACCAATTACCACATAGGTGTTAACCCATTATGTACTTAACATGTAATGAGAGACCTGGGGACACAAGGTGATAGATATCCTGCATGGGACAAACATGTGCTGTAGTGTTTACAGAAACATACCATATACCCACCTAATCATGAAGGTTGTCAGATCTAGATAAGGGAGGTCATTGTGGCTCTGCAGTCATCCTTCATCAGCGTTACAATTGACTACAATAGCCCCTGTGGGATGTACCTCAGCAGACACCTCCATCAACTGTAAAGTCCCCAACAGTACCTCACCAGGAGTATCAAAGAGCTTGTACAGATGCCATGTGTTGCCTGATTAAACAAACTGCAGCTACACACACTGCCATACTGCCCACCCAGAGGCAAGCTGTGCCTGATGTATAAAGCCATGTCCAAGCTGGTATCAATAAACATGCTGCACCTTGTACAATCTGAATGGCAGTGAGCTATGCACATGAGAGACCTGAACCCCAGCACTGACTTACATAGGACAAGCTGTACTGCATGATCCATAACACAGAAGCCACCCCCACCCATGAGTAAACTCCCAGTACAGGCTATCCATAGAGTCACTCATCGATTCTCCTCAAGAGGAATCTTGATGAGTGGATGGGAGATGGTAGCTTTACCCTGGGTATCACTGTCATGTCACAGGTAGAAAGAGGCACAATATACTAACCATGACATATGTCATGGCAAACTCCACTTACAATGTGTGTCGAAGGACAAACACACTCTCCGACTAGCATTAGAAATGGCCTAGGGCACATCGCTAGTGTTTGCAAATGTACACCTATGTTGTGGAATGCACTACCAATGTTGGACAAGCCTGGTTTAAGTAGTTCATATCTGAACATAATGCAACATGGTCAGATGTGCACAACTGGCCCCTCACCAGGCTGTTGTGCTCACTATGGAAATGTAAAGCAGTGATAGGACTAAAGCCCAGGATACTGTCCACCACAGTCAAAGTACTGAACCAGTACACTATACAGTACTACAGTGTTAGGTCAGTGTGAAAGGATGTTGACAACGTATGCAAAGTATCCCATGCAAACCCTGCAGGCACAGTATAATCCTGTTGTGTTCACACACAAAGCAGTTGGACAGTAACTACACAACATGACACACAACACACAACCATAAACGGGAGATATTTGTTGAAGTTCACACTCATCCACAAATGTGGTGGGCTGCAGAGTTCAACATATGGAAAGCTCACACTGGGCATGCTCACACACTTTGATAAATGAGACATATGTCAGACAACATGCCATGGGAAGGCTGAACTGGGCATGCTCACACACTTAGGCCAAATCTCAGTTTAGCAGTTGGCCACACATATCTGGTATTTTTACGTGTTATTCCAGGAACCAACCACATTACAGCAATCTGCCCAGTGCACACAGTTAAATGACTACAGAGATATACGTGATATAGTGGATCCCTCCCATATGCAAACATCTTCCACAGATACACAAGTTGTTCATACAAACATGGAATGCTATGGCAATAAAGATATGCAAACAGTCTATCAGCAACAAATAATGTGCATTTGACAATTAAACATATGGGTGTAGAGGTCAACACTAGGCTGTTTGCCCTAGGGAATGACAGCTTAGCCAGAGTGTGCTTGGCGTCTGCCTCCCCACAGGATGCACATTCCCCTTTCTAAACACTGATGATGTCAGCACCCTATAAGTACAGCAGGAGAAGGGAAACCTCTCAGTAATGTGAATAGCGTGCTCCGCTAATGCATCTGTCTTGAGTGTCATAACATAGTTAGGTAGGGGTTTGAATCCTGCAAATGGCAAGTGTGTGTGTTTGAATGAGGGGGTTTAGTGTGTGTGTGAGGGAAATGTCCCTTTTGACAACTAGGAGAACAGACTACAGGATGCACATTCCCCTTTCTGAACACTGATGATGTCAGCACCCTATAAGTACAGCAGGAGAAGGGAAATCTCCCAGTAATGTGAATATCGTGCTCTGCTAATGCGTCCGTCTCAAGTGTCATAACATAGTTAGGTAGGGGTTTGAATACTGCAAATACTTAGTGTGTGTGTGAGTGGGGTTGGTGTGTGTGCAAGTCTGTGGGAGGGAAATGCCCCTTTTGGCAACTGGGAAAATACACTACAGGATGCACATTCTCCTTTCTAAACACTGATGTTGTCAGCACCCTATAAGTACAGCAGGAGAAGGGAAACCTCCCAGTAATGTGAATAGCATGCTCCGCTAATGCATCCGTCTCAAGTGCCATAACATAGTTAGGTAGGGGTTTGAATCCTGCAAATGGCAAGTGTGTGTTTGAATGAGGGGGGTTAGTGTGTGTATGAAGGAAATGTCCCTTTTGGCAATTAGGAGAACAGACTACAGGATGCACATTCCCCTTTCTAAACACTGATGATGTCAGCACCCTATAAGTACAGCAGGAGAAGGGAAACCTCCCAGTAATGCGAATAGCGCACTCCCCTAATGCATCCATCTCGAGTGTCATAACATAGTTAGGTAGGGGTTTGAATCCTGCAAATGGCAAGTGTGTGTGTTTGAATGAGGGGGGTTAGTGTGTGTGTGTGAGGGAAATGTCCCTTTTGACAACTAGGAGAACAGACTACAGGATGCACATTCCCCTTTCTGAACAGTGATGATGTCAGCACCCTATAAGTACAGCAGGAGAAAGGAAACCTGCCAGTAATGCAAATAGTGCACTCTGCTAATGCGTCCATTTTGAGTGTCATAACATAGTTAGGGGTTTGAATCCTGTAAATGGCAAGTGTGTGTGTTTGAATGAAGGGGGTTAGTGTGTGTGTGAGAGAAATATCCCTTTTGACAACTAGGAGAACAGACTACAGGATGCACATTCCCCTTTCTAAACACTGATGATGTCAGCACCCTATAAGTACAGCAGGAGAAGGGAAACCTCCCAGTAATGCGAATAGCGCACTCTGCTAATGCGTCCGTCTCGAGTATCATAACATAGTTAGGTAGGGGTTTGAATCCTGCAAGTGTGTGTGTTTGAATGACAGAGATTAGTGTGTGTGTGAGGGAAATGTCCCTTTTGACAACTAGGAGAACAGACTACAGGATGCACATTCCCCTTTCTAAACACTGATGATGTCTGCACCCTATAAGTAGAGCAGGAGAAGGGAAACCTCCCAGTAATGCGAATAGCGCGCTCTGCTAATGCATCCGTCTCGGGTGTCATAACATAGGTAGGTAGGTAGGGATTTGAATCCTGCAAATGTTCAGTGTGTGTGTGTGGGGTTGGTGTGTGTGCAAGTCTGTGTGAGGGAAATATCCCTTTTGGCAACTGGGAAAACACAACACAGGATGCACATTCCCCTTTCTAAACACTGATGATGTCAGCACCCTACAAGTACAGCAGGAGAAGGTATGTGGCATGGACAATGACTGAGTCATATGTGTCCATGCCTCTGACTAACCTGTATGCTTGTGTTATGTGGTGGACCATAGTGCCCCACAGGCATATCACTGTGACCTTCACCTTGTCCAGCCTGATGAGCGTGACCACACTGTACCGGACAATAAAAGTAGCTAACACAACTGTGGCAGGTGTGTTGTCTAGCCGTACAGGCTGTGACTGGCACACAGGATTTGTGTGCTATATGTTATGTGTGATGTGTTCAGGCATAGCTCCCCTGTGTGCCAGCTGCAGAGGTGTGTGCCGCTCAGGCAGGATGCTATTCTAAGGCTCCACAAATGGCCCAGTGTGTTCACGTGCTTGTATTGCTGTCAGTGTAGGTCTAAATCAGACTGGTATTGTAGTCACTGTAGTATTGCATGCCACCTGACAGGTTATGCCACTACTGGGTTCAGAGTGCTTAGTCCCCAGTTTGACTATGTGGTTCCATCACATACATGTGTTGTACGTCCATGTGTAGGGGAGATGGTTGACTGTGTACATGTGGCAGCTGTGACATTGCCACATGACCCACATATTCCACAACTGTAGCATAGAGGTGACTGACAACTGACCTTTGCACATGCTACCATAGTATTGTGATTGCCATGGTGATTAACAGCACATAGGGCCAATGGGGAACAAGGTACATAGGTTCATAGGTTCATAGCGTCATACTAGGCTATCTGCCCTAGGGCATTTAAGAACCTAGCCAGAATGTGTTTGGCTGTCGCCATCCATTGTAAATATATCTTGCCATGCCCTTTTCCAAGGTTAGTATACTGTGCCTCTGTCTAACAGTGACACAGAAGTAATACCCGGGGTAAACCTACAATGTCCCATCCACTCATCAAGATTCCTCTTGAAGAGAGTCAATGAGGGACTCTGCCTAACCTGGACTGGGATTTTATTCCACAGTGAAGTGAGCCTCTGGGTTATGAATCTGTCCCTCCAGCATGTCCTATTTATTTCAGTGCTGAGGTTCAATTCTCACAAGCGTGTAGCCTGATGGGATTTGGATATTCTCAGGTGCAGCACGCCCATTAATTCCGGGTTTGACATGGTGTTATACATTAGGCACAGATCGCCTCTGAACAGGCGGTATGCCACTGAGTAGAGCTGGGGTTTCTTTAACCGGTCAGCATATGGCATCTGTTTGAGCCCTTTGATCCTCTTGGTGAGGTACTTGTGGGGTCTTTCCAGTTGCTGCAGGTGTCTGGTAAGGTACATCCCGACAGGGGGATTGTACTCAATTATGGGCCTGATGAGAGATGAGTAAAGAGGCACGATGTCCTCCCCTGATGTAGATGTGAATCCCTTCATGATGAGGTGGGCTATATACAATGTCTTTCTAACCACTTTGGCCACGTGGTTGTCAAATGAGAGATTGCTATCAACTTGGGTCCCCAGGTCCCTAATCACTTCTTCTGTACGTAATGGAGTACCACCTATGTGGTACTTTGTGGGCACTGTTTTGCCAAAGGGATGACTATACACACTTTTGCATTCAGCTGGAGGCCATGGCTCTGGCACAAGTTGTCTGTTTCTATGAGGCCCCTTTGGAAGATGCTTGTGTCAGCTGGAGAGTCGATTATGGCGGCCAGTTTGCAGTCATCTGTATATTTGGTCAGCCACAGTCCTTCCGTGTTGGCCGGTACCTCCGATAAATATATACCAAACAAGAGAGGTCCCAGGACTGAGCCTTGTGGGACACCACTTGTAACTGGTTTGGAGTCTGGCATGGCTCCAGCAATTCTAACCATGTGGGTTCTGTCCTTGAGCCAGTGTGCAATCCATCTAGTGACATAGGGGCTTATATTTAAGCTGGTGAGCTTCTCTAGAATGCCCAAGTGGGGTATTGTTTTGAAGGCTTTTGCAAGGTCCAGGTAGGCTGTGTGAACCACCTTCCCCTCGTCAATGGCCTTGGTGACTGTTTCAAAGAAATCAACCAGGTTTGAGAGGCAGGATCTGCCCTTAACAAAGCCAAACTGGGTATGAACCAGTGTCTGTAGGTCCCCAATATCTATATTTATGTGGTCCATGATGATCCTTTCCATAGCTCTGCAGACCAAGCTAGTGTGGCTTATGGGGCAATAGTGTCCAGGATCCGTTGAGGCACCACCTTTCTGTAGAGGACCACTGTTGCTGCACGCCACACTTTGGACACATATCCTGTAGTAAGGCTGGGATTGAACAGTAGGTTTATGTTTGGTTGTAGCGTCTTGGAGTCATGTAGGACACAGCGGGGCACTGTCTGGTCCCATTGATGCAGTGTGTATTGCTTTGGAGAGGCTCTTACCTGAGCATCTGAGATGTCAGGGGGGCAGCACTCTGCTGGGATACATATTTGCCCTTTCAGTGTGGAGGGGGGGTGAGAAGTTTGCACTGAACCTGTCAGCTAGAATGTTGGCAATGTCTGTGGGTTTGGTGTTTCTATTGACATTTTGGACTACCTCTGAGCATATCTGGGAATTACCACCCAGGTTCCTAACATAACTAAAGAAAGCCTTGTGATTATCCTTAGTGTCCTGTGCAATGTCTCTCGAAGCTGGCCTTAGACAATCTTATGAGTGCCTGTAGTTATTTGCTAATGCTGATCAGTGATGCCTTCCCTTTTTGGGAATTTGCTGTATCATTTAGTAGCTTCCTCCTTCTATTGTGTAGTTTGTTTATGGCTGGGGTCCACCAGACAGGACGTCTGCCTTTGGAGGATTGGGTCTTGGTTTTATTCGGGATCACATGATCCATGCATTCCTGAAGGTGTCCATAGAATGCATTTATAGAGGAATCTGCGGTCTGGTCTGTAGTTTCCACAGGCCCAGGGGCTTTGAAGGTTTCCACCTCAGTTTTGAGGAGTGAATTTGCTTAAGAGAAGTTGTTCACTGTGGTGTTCTGGGCAGGGGGTGGGGTCGGGATGTGAATATCCTGTGAGATTAGTTTATGGTCCGATCTTACCAGGGAGGGATACACTTCCGGTCTGGAGCATAGAGTCCCCATGTTGGTGATGATCAGGTCCAGTATGTTTCCCCTTCTTGTGGGAGTGGTAACAAGTTGTTCCATAGCATTTGAGCTCATATATTCTAGGAATCTTTGGCCTAGGGTGTTGGAGCTAGAGTCATGCTCCCAGTCCATGTTTGGGTAGTTGACGTCGCTCAATATAATGGTGTTTGGAGAGACCTTCATATTTCCACTGTTCACAGGATGGCCGAGTTTGGTTCTTGGGTTTGGGAGGGTGGTCTGTAGCAGCCTATAACCTGGAAGGCAGTTTCACCCATTGTTAGTTGCACATGGATAGTCTCTGATGCTTGGTGCTTTGCCACCAACCTGGAGGTGTGGGTATCTTTGATGAATATCAATACTCCCCCTCCATTTGTGGTTCGTTCCAAGTTTTGGGGCTGAAAAGCATGGTATGAGGTATAACCTGGTAGTACTGGGGTGCTCTCAGTAGCCCTGAACCAGGCATCTGTTACTGCACAGATATCAATGTTCTCCATGCCAAGGAGAGTTTCGGGTGCATGCATCTTGAGGTTTAGACTTCTGGCGTTGGGTAGCATTACTCTTAGTTTCTTATCCCTTGTGATACCTATGAAGGTGGGTTTGTCATTTGAGCCTTGCCTAACATAGGCACTATGAGGGTAGCAAGAGACTTTGCCAATATCTGAAAGCCCAGGGGTGACAGGTGCAAGCCGTCCCTAGCGAAGCAGGTGGTTCAACAGAAGATGAATATGTGAGGGTGTAGTGCCTGTGATTAGTTAGCAGTAGCATATATGACTGCTCACGTGGACAAATGCCAGGTAAGTCATATGCAATGTGTCACAGGCAACGTACATGTGAACAGGACAAACAGTGACATTCTGTCAAGTGAGACATGGACATACATATAGTAAGCTATGCAGATGTCACTAGGAGTCCACAGAAGCTCTGTAACTATGCATTGCAGGTGGGATCAGTATTCCAGGGTAATTGCAAGCAAACATGCATGCAAACAAAGCTACAGTATGCAGGGCTGCATGTAGTCCATTGTACAACAAACAAGCTGTACCACTTCCAGTAGGTAACACTGCAAATATGCAGGCACTATGCACATGTACATGGAAATACACAGGTCAGATGGCTAGGGTCCAGTCTCAGCACACAAGTGTACAGACCATGTACTGTCAGGATGTACAATAACTGGATGGAAACCCATGTGCTCATACCTGCAGTAATACACATGTCAAATAACAGACACTGAGCCTTCACTCAGTGATTCCATATGTAGTAGGATGTGTGCTACCTGGCCTGCCACCACAGTATCCCTGACATGTATGGGGACTCTCCCTCCTGTGACAGTTAGTTTTGTGTGTTGGGGATGTCTAGCATGGTATGAGATGTGAGCTTGCAGTGCTAGGGTGCTCCTGTGTGTCCTGTACCAGTCGTGTAGTACTGCACACATATCAACATCCTCAAACATCCGCATTGCAGAGTCCAGTGTGGGAAACATGCCACTTGCAGTTTACATGTCCATCATTGCGTATTAATACATTCATTACCTTATCCCCTGTGCTACCTATGTATGTAGCCTTCTGTTGACATCCTTACCACCAGTATGCCAACATGTGCAGATGATACACTATGGTACTTACCATGGGTGTAGACAACAGTACATGACAATCACACCCTTACTGCATCAGGCATGCTGTGATATACCCACAATTATTTCAACACACAGTACTGTTAACAACATGATACTATTACTACACGTCTATGTAGTCACCCTGTGCATCAGCAACGTGTTAACCTGTACCTGCACTGATGTTACAGATTGCAGGAGATGGCACAGTTTGATCATATGCACAGGGTGTGAACTTGGTATGCCTGAGTCAGCCACCGATACCACCGATTGACATGTATGTGTATGTGTGTTGGTGAGGGACAGCAGTACAAGGTGGGGCAATGTTGATGCAGTGTGTGCGTGTATGCGGTAGCCCTAGGTGTTGTCAATTCGCATGTGTGTATGGATGCACACAGTTCCACCTCATGGCTGCCATATACTGGTGTTTGTGGACAGCCACAGACTGTACCTGCCAGGTCATACAGATCAGTGTCTCTGGCCACGGACACGGTACCTGTGCCTTGCAGGGTGCTACGGACCGTATCCGGTACCAACCCAGACTGGGTACTGTCATCAGAAGCAGGTGTTCATTGACTGGACACAGATCCATGTCGGGCCTGGCCAGAGCCACGTGCACGTGGTTTCCGGGGGCGGTCTGATGACAGCACAGACCCAGCATTGCTGGGGCTGCTGCTAACTATGGGGCGGCCCTGTTGTCCGCAACGACTGCAACCTGCTGCTGTTGCTGGCATACGGCCACATCGACACCTCAACCGTCCACCATCGCCCTGGTTCATGGACATGTAGTTGTGGAACCGGTCTAATATGTCCCCACAACGTCTGTCTATGACATCGGTGAAATTACGGATGGCAGCCGCAATGTCACGCATACTGTCAGTCATGGCTGTGCGACATGCTGTCTGCTCCCTCAGACCCTGTCTGGTGTACCATTCCATACGTGACTGTGCCTGCATGACAGCCCGAAACATAGCTGAGGTTGTAAGACCTCTGTGGGCACGTCTGACAGGGGCAGTACACCCACGGATGCTCCCACGAGAACCCCTGGACATCTGTCTGTGTGGTACCATCTCTGGGTCATGCCCATGGCTGCTGTGTGGTGAGGCATGTGCCACAGATACCACATTGCCCTAGTCAATGCCCACTGTATGCTGTCCATCACCTAGGGACATTGGTGACAAAGGGTGTATTGGCAGGATATCTGTGCGCATTGATGGGATCGACAGCTGTGTACTGTCAATCGGCTTACCAATGGCAGACCCTGGCATACCTTCCTGTGCCATTACACAGATGTCATCATTATCAGTACCCATGGCACCTGATTCAGGTTCTCTGCTTTATGACACCAGAGCAGCACCAGAACCTGTGGGAGGGAAACAGGAAACACAGTTTACAATGTCTAGACATTACCAGTGATGCACACATCCACACATGCACAGGTCCAGACATGCACACATGCACACATGCACAGGTGCACACATGCACAACTGCACACATGCACAGGTGCACACATGCACACATGCACACATGCGCACATGCACAGGTGCACACATGCACAAATGCACAGGTGCACACATGCGCATATGCGCACATGCACACATGCACACATGCGCACATGCACACATGCATGCATGCACACATGCGCACATGCACACATGCATACATGCACACATGTACACATGCACACGTACACATGCACACAGTTGCACACAATTGTACACTACTCAGTATGCGTGATATCAACACACAGACACACCTACATGCATACAAAGAGCACTACTAAGTGAGCCTAATATTACTATTACTATCAAGACTATTACAGGTATTGTTAATACACACTCACCAGCATGGATAGGCTGCATTGCTGTTACACCGGAGGGACCTGCAGACGTGAAGAAACTAATGTCAGTGGGCACAACTGTGCCATTGTTACTGAGTATGATACAGGTCAGTAGTACAACAGTCGCCTTTCACAGGTCAGCTGCTAATATTGAGGATATCACACTTGCACATTAAATACTATGGTGACAGCTACAAACCAAGGACACACCTCACACATGCATTAACTACCAGTGTACACAACAGTCAACTATACATATGGCATATTACCTGCATGCTCACTGTCTTGCTGCTGCGTGGCTCCAGCCTCCATCATAATGCATGTCTGCTGCTGTTGTTGTTGCTGGCGGACTGGAGCCACTACACTCATGAGTAGTCCCTCCAGTCTGGTGAGAGGGGGATGTGTAGCCACCCCACCACCTGTGGTGACCTGTTGCCTGTGGATATCCGGCCTTGCTGACAGACATTTCTGATTAAATCACTGCAGTGATGTCGTACCTGCTCATATGTCCTATTATGCGTGCCTATGTCATTTACCCGACGGACCAGGTCTTGCCACAGTGCAGCCCTCTCCTGCTGATTCTGGCTGGTGCGGGAAAAGAGTATTGCATAATCCCGCACCAGGCTCTGGTGTATCTCCTCATTCTCAGCTGTGGAGTAAGCAGGATTTCGCGGGTGAGCCATGTACCTGAAACAGAAAATAACCTCATATCAGCAATATATGTCAGCAGAATTTGGCACACATACTACACATGCTACTCGACTATTATGATACAACATATCTCACATATATAGCATCTGTCTGTCTATTGGTGGATACACATGTAAATGGCCAGGTATCAGTGCTCAGCCAGCAACTGTGCAACAGTACCTGGCACACTCCATACGACATACTACCAAACCCCAGCAGTCAGAACACTGATTCAGGTCCAGAGCACCTCCTCACTCTGGGGGTTTGTATCTAGGTACTGTATGGCCTACATCATCAACTACTGTGAGTTGACCACACACTAATTGCCCTGGATATACATATCCCACCTCCACCACCAGCACAAACGACTATAGTGAATAACAATGCAGATGCAAACTTTACACTTTGTAACAGTGACATGGTATCCTTTCAGCCCACTGGGCCAGTGACAGATACAACCCACAATGCTGACCCCTACACAAATGCTTTCTACAGACATCTCCGAGAATGCATGGATCATGCAATCCCATATATGAGCAAGACACTCTCCACAAAGGGACAGCATCCTGTCTGGTGGACCCCAGCCATAGACAGATTGTATTACAAAAGATGGAAGCTACTGCAAGACAGAGCATAATTCCATTAAGGGAAGGCATGTCTGAGCAGCACTAGTAAGGATCTATTTTCCATCATACAAACATCCATGGGCAACTTTGAGAGGGAAATCAAGAGGGACACTACAGATAACCAGAAGGCCTTCTTCAGTTATGTTAGCAACCTGGTCAGAATCCATCCTCTATGCCCATAGTTAGTACACAACAACAAATATTTCACTGAAACCACAGATATTGACAACATTGTGGCAGACAGGTTCAGTGCAGGTGTCACCCCACCCTCTCCCCCTAAATAAGACATAGTTATCCTAGCTGACTGTAACCTCCCTGTCATCACAGATGTCCAGGTGAGAGCCGCCCTCATGAAAGCAGACTACACAACATGACTGGGACCTGATGGTATCCCCAGTTGCATGCTACATAAACTCTGACAGGAGCTAAACACACATATAGAAGTGCTATGTAACACTAGCCTGACTACAGGATATGTACCTGTACACTGGTGCACAGCAGCAGTGGTTCCACTCCACGAAGGAGGCACCTCAACATACCAATACAATACAACACAATACATTACATTCCAATAAATACTATACAATATGCTATTGCCCCTGGGAGTACAGCAGCATACTGTTCTGCAACCCTGACCATTGTGACACATGTGGTGTGATGGTACCTGCTGCTGTCACACAGTTACACAGGGTGACTCATATGGCATATTACCTATCTGACTAACATTCAGCAAGGGTAAGTGTGACATGTACTCATGGGGAGTCTTGCTTCTTAACACTGTGTGGTTTATTGCAGGGTATGTCTTATCTGTGGGTAGGAACCTTTACCTACACATGTGCTCTCTATTGCAGTGGCATGGACGACACACAGCAGTCATTTAGGTTGTGGATGGTGTGAGGTGTTACTATGGTTGTTGGACATCTGTCATGGGTGTGACTTACGTATGTAAATCCGGGAGTGGTAACCTCTATGTTGGTAGTATGTGTGTACTCTGTGGTGTTGTCAGCCACTGTGCATTGGTAATGTGTTTGAGTGCATTGTCACAGTGTTGTACATGTCACTGTGTCCTTCTCCATATCTGTAGCTGTCATGTGAGGTCCATACCATGGCATCCATTATGTGGTGTGGAGGGGTACACCGACCTACATGTCCATAGCTGACACACCATGTCTGCTGACACATACCATGTGCAGGTATTCCAGGAATAGTGTGCCAGTGTGAATATCATTGGGGGTACTATTGTACACATTTATGACCCAGTTCACCCCTGACACATGCAGTGGTGGGCATCCAATCACATATCTGGTGGTTACTGGTGTAGGTGATTTGAAATGGGGTATGGTACTCCAGTTTTGACACTGGAGTTCACTCCATGCCTTTGTCACCAGGCACCTTTTGCAATACATCTGTACACATGTGCCTCACTCAGAATATATATACATCTCTCTCTCTCTCTATATATATATATATATATATATATATATATATATATATATATATATATATATATATATATATATATATATATATATATATATATATATATATATATATACATATATATATATAAATATATATGTATAGATATATCTATATGTATATATATATATATATGTCTGTATACATATACACATATATATATTGATGTACAGATATGGAGGGGGGGCACAGAGGGGGTGAGAGTGACAGAGGGGGTGGAACAGGGGGTGTTGAGGTCATCATATACAGTCATACCTGTAGATAGTCAGATCAGTCTGTCTATGTATATGTATCTACATATATCTATATCTGTTTGTGTGCATTACATATATATGTTTGTACATATTCTATCTATCTACATCTGTCTATGTATTCCTACATCTCTCTCTATGTATGTATACATATATGCATATTATATATATATATATACATATATATATATATATATATATATATATATATATATATATATATACATACATACATATCCATATGATAGACAGGTACATCAACATGTTTGTCTACCATACTGTTTACACACACTAACATACTGCTAAACATACATAACTGTGAAACCTACTTTGTACATTGCACTACAACCTACAATCAACCTACATTGATATGTGCACATAGATGCTCTCACATACAAATGTATGTACAGCCTTCACTGATAGTTGCTGTATGTCCCCTGCCCTTTACACATCTTCATATACATATGGATACAGACCAATGACACATATGGAGGGTTCACAGTATGTAGACCTTTATAGTATTACTTTACATTACCTGTGTTTGTCACAGCTGCTTGTGTTGCTGTCTGGTTTTCTGTCCTGCTGCTCCACTTGCCAGTTGTCAGCTTTCAGGTGGCTGTTGCTGAACAGTTTTGTTTGTGTCTGCTTAATTTCAATTTTCTCTTTCTGTCTCTGTCTCTGTCTCTGTCTCTCTCTCTCTCTCTCTCTCTCTCTCTCTCTGTCTCTCACGTCCTCCTCAGGGTGCAATGAAAGTATTGCATGTGTGGACTGGGAGTACAGCATACTTTTGTAGGTATCTGCATATGTCCATGTGATGGCCTTTGCACCAATTGTTAGCCAACATTTGCTAATTGCATGCAGCTAGTTGTGTACTGATTGCAGTTCTCACTGTGATTTCAGAACAGTGCTATAAAAAGGTATGTGAGATAGGCGTAGCCCTTTCAGATTTTAAGGGCAGGGACCATGCTGGTATGCTGTGGACAATGTTCTGTGAGTGTAAAGGTTGGTATCTCTCATATTTCCAGCTGTGTTGTAGATTAACATTCCTCCATTCATTTCTCCAGTTTCCTGTACTAACTGTGTATGTACACTGACACCTACAACTACTACTACTGTTAATGTGTGTGTGTGTGTGCTTTCCTTTCACTTTTGCTTGCACTTTGTTGCTAAGGCTTCAATATTTGCCCTTTACAGTCACTACTTGTATGCCTGCTAGGAGTCCTGACTGTAGTGTGCTGCTGTGGCTTTCCTATTTTCCATGTACATTCACACCTTGGAATGCTTGCTATATCTGCTAGGGTGTTACAGCATGCAGTGTGGTCTGGCCATGGTGTGGGCCTTGACATCTATTAGGGTATTTGAGTATGCTGCTGAGCAGGCCCCAGAGACTCTCAGGTTCATCTGTTATCTGCCTCATGGAATGGTACATATCAGTGGGTTACACCCATTAAATTGTCTAGTATGCTGCAGTTGTGACTGTGGGTTAGCATGAGCATATGTATTACTACACTTTTTCTGCCATGCAAGTGGTGCATACTTTCAGGACTCCATAGTTACCATGGCATGTGTTGTTACACCTTTCTGCCTACTGTTTGTACATTTCACATGGAGTCTGTGGGGCATCCTTGTAACTCATTCACTGTTGCTATGTCTAGGCTCTTAACTATTCAAATATGGTGGTGTCAGACCTCTCACGTGTACAAATATTTGCAGGTTGTCCACATTTCTGCCTCATATTTTGGTCAATATCTCATGCACAGCTTTTTCTGGCAAATCACTCTGGGCTCAAGTCAGAATATAGTGACAAACATTCAAGTTTCAGACTTCATACCCTTCCAAACATCCCACAAAATGCAGAACCTGTTACTCTCTGAACTGTCTGTGTTTGTTGTAACATTATTTGTAATGTGTCCCTGGTTTTGGGCCTTTGCTCCACATATTTTATTACGTGGTCCGGATGTGTTCCTGTAAGAGGTTCTGGGGTATGGGCAGTGATTATCCTGCTGTGAGTATGTGTGTGGCTTGTAAGGTGCTACAGTGACATTATTACCTACTAGCTACCAACTAGCATGGCTGTTTCTGTTCACACACTACTATTATGGAAATCCACTAGTTTTGACAGTAATTCTAAATGACATGTTTGTGTACTACACATCCTATATTCCCTTTACATTAATTCCTACTATTACATGATATATTTATTTTAGCACAATGTTCTTGTATAAGAGTCATGGCTTAGTGGTAAGTCATGCAGACTACTGTTTCCAAGGTCCTGGGTTCGGGACTGACAGTGTGATTTTATTTTGCTTTTGAACTGACTACAGGACCTGTCAATCAGAGTGACTAAGGCACTTTTAAGCAGTTGTAACCGGGTTAGCACTGGTTTGCGCAGACCTCACGCATGCGCACTGGCGTTCAGCTCCGCGCACACACACGCACACACGCTTACAACCGCTTAAACGTGCTTACTCTTCGCTTACACCAGCTATTTTCTTTGAAAGAAATGAAAATGGGGAGACAGGAAAGTGGTGAAAAAGGGGTCACAAAGAGGGTAAGACAGTAGGGAAACAAGCTTGGGTTTTGCAGGAGGGATGTAGGTAAGGCCCATAGCTGCCCATTCCTTCATCAGCAACAGCTGTGCATATGTTTGTAATTTGGTGTGACATTTGATACCTTCCACCCCTGAGAGAGGTGTAAGGACAGCAATAATACTTGTTGTACAGCCAATTGTAATTGATAGTTTCCATGTCTGGTAGACATATGTGCGGAATGGGCAGCTATGTATGGGGCGTAATTTTTTTGTGGGTACAGAGTGCCCTTTTTTTTCAGGTGAGAGTGGTATGTCAGGTGAAGGAAGTCGGTATAGCTGGGGAGGTAGGTTGGCTAGGTCAACAGACAAGACAAACAAGATGCATACAGGGGCAGTGTATGACACATGTGGGGGGGTTACACAATTGACGAGGACGGAGGTTTGGATATCCAGAGCCCATGAGCCCACAGATGGCAACAGTGGAACTGATATCCCCACCCATGGGCAGTTGCCACTGTTCCTTCACTGCCCAGGGCGGGGCTGTGTAGGCTGGGCAACAGGCATGCCCGTAAGTTGTGCCACCTGTGCCTCAAGCTGGCGTAGGGGCTCGAACAGAGTCCCGGATCTCCCTCGCACCACAGTCCGGACTCACGGAGGGTGAGTGGTGGTTCTCCTCCGGCCACGCTTGCAGAAGGGGGATGGGCCCCATCCCCTGCAGCGCTTCCACCCGCAGGTGGCACAAGGCCACTGGAGGAGGGTCCAGACTGGGCACTAGTGCCAGGTGCACTCGTCAGCTGAGGTGGGAGAGGTGGGTCCGCTGGAACCCGCCTTCCCTGTCGTTCTATGTTTTGCATTATGTCATGACAGTTTGGGTTAGTAACATACAATACCATTCGCAATTAGTTGTAACAGCATGCATTAGTATTCCCATTAACCAAACACCCAGATATTCACACCATTGAACAGCAAGCATAACACATGCATAATTTGAACAGCAATGCACAGTCCAACAACATGCAGGGTTGATTGATGGCAACAGGCCATCAGGTTTGGATGTATGAACAGGGCAGATGCATCAGCGGACATGCAAATATTTAGGACCCATCAGGACAAATGTCCAGGGGTGTTAATTGTGATTGCACATACCATTTTCACGTGGAATGGATTATATGTGGTTATAGGGTGGGGTGAAGAAAATATTATTAACACCTTTGAATACCAATACATATGCTGTACATTTCTAATAGCTACAGATATATACACACTGCTGTTCTAACTACAGTTTCCTATATGATAACTACTTCACTTTGGTGATAGGACTGTTACTGCTACATCAATATACATTTTATTGTTATTCATACACATTCATATCTGGCTTTGTTCAGCTACATCATCCTGCTACATTTGCTTTATATAGCTATAGACAACTGTGGATGTTTGATATTTCAGACAATCATACTATTTGCATATTGCAGACTGAGAGCAACATATCCAGATTTTGGGATACACATTCCAGCTGCAGCAACACTTTGGACACATTTCACAGTTTGGTTCTACTTGTCACATTCATTTCATTCTGTACTGACTGCAGTATACTTTATACAGGGGTTATTACTACTTTATTGGTGGATTCATAACTCTTTCTCACACCCTCTCACTTGTTTTCATTTTACTATTCAGCTACGGGCACTCATTTTGCACCTGTTAAACCACTGCTCACCTATGGGCACTCATTTTGCACCTGTTAAACCACTGCTCACCTACGGGCAGATGCACTCACCTTGTTAAACTATAGCTCAGCTATAGGCACATCTGGCATTTTTTTATTGTTTTGTTACCTCACATTTCTTCAAAATAAATGGACTATTTCATTACATTTTACATAAAATGTGATTTTATATGTGTACATGTTTGTCAGGGACTTGTTTCGTGCTTATTTTGCTAAAAATAAAAGTTGGTGGTGTGGGGGCTCGAACCATGAATGCCTGCTCTTCAGCTGACATCTCTACTGCTACGCTATTGCTTCTTGGCTTACTTTGCATATTTAGTTCTTATATGCTTTCCCACTGACTGCTAACCGTAGCTGCGCTACGGGCACGCTTCAGCATAAGCAGCGCACTCACGAGCAAACGTCTTTACAATTTAAAAAAATATATAACATGTTCATTTATATATTTTCTGTTCATAGTCTGTGGGGGCATGTGTTGTGTTTATTCACATTTCCATGGACTCTGTCGTGGGTGTTTACTTTGGGCACTTTTACTCTTCTGGGGGCGTGTCCGCTTGCAGGGCTCGGCCTACGGACACGCCCCCTACTGTCTTACACGGACAGTGTTAGACTTAGGTGTGATTCAGCATGCTCTCATGAATATGCAGAGCATGCTGACATCACTCCGTTTAACTGCAGCCTCCGTGTAAGAGTTATAACTCTTACATGGAGGCTTCGTGAATCCTGCCCTATATCTTATTAAGTCAGTCATTTTTCCCAAGATATTATATCTAATACAAAGATTTTCATTGCCACCTCCCAAGTATATCCTCCAAAGATTTAACAAATTAATACTAAACTTCTTGTGGTTCCCAAATAAACCTCAAATTGCTTTAAATAAACATCTACCAAATTGGGAAGAAGGAGGAATTAATCTACCAGACATTGAGACATATATTATATCATCTGTGGTCAAAAATATAACCTTATGGTTAAATACTCATTATATGCCTATTTGGAAACACATGAACAAATTTATATAGAACTTAGTCAAAATCATATAAAAGACTGTTTAACCATCATACCATCACCACTAGTCTAGTTGTTAAAAGATTACCTAGTAGGGAAACATAAAAGCAATAAATTGCCTTCAAAATATATAAATATTACCTTAACAACTTTTAAAAAATATATCAACAAAGTCGCAAATATTAATTCTTGTTTTTCTGACCTTTCCAATAGCCTTTACACCTACTATTCTTGATGCATTCCAAATTCAAAAAATAAATATACTAAAGAAAGGTACAATAAACTACTGGCATCAGCTGGTAGAACAAGGAAAACATTAACTAATGATCAAATAATTAACAAATATAATATAAATAATGATTCATGGCTACTTCTACAAAATCTAAGACAATACCTTATAAATTGAACTGAACAAGTGCAAGTAACAGACAAACTGTTCCAGAATTTATTGAATATCTTATTACAATCACAAATAAACCTTATCAAGGTAATGGTTACCTGTCTAATATTTATGAACTTATTAAAAAAACAAAAGTCTACTCGTAACTACTGGGATTACTATACAGAGATAAACAACTACCCTCCTAATGAAGAAGAGAAAAAGATTATCTTAAAATCATCAAAACAATCAACTTTGTCAATATATTGGCAGTTATTTACTTGGAGATATTTAAACAGAAGTTTTTACACACCGCACAAATTAGCCAAATTATTTGCTAGTGAAGATAAATGATGGAGATGTGAAACTGAAATAAGAGCTGACTGGCAACATATTTTCTATGATTGTAAGTGTCTCACATTGTATTGGAAAAATATTAATTATTTTTTTCAGATTGTCTTCAATGATAATTATCAATTAACAAAATCAATGATATTATTTAACACCCCTATCCCGGACTGTGTGCCAAAAAAAGATTTCAAGATACTATGGGCACTGATGGCAGTTACATGTACAATTATCACCATACACTGGAAAAGCACGTCTTCTCCCACGTTTAAGGAGTTTAAAAACCTATCCTTGATGGTTGGACATATGGAAATATCTACACTAAAGAACAGAACAACCAGACCTACAACACTTTATAACTCTTGGATGAAAATACTGGAAATATTTGAGAAAATGGACAAAGATTTATGAAATGATTTATCATTCTAAACCATCTATTTAAATGTATTATTGCTTTTTCCTGTATAGACACTAATGTATATAGTTAAATAATGTTCTGATATTTATAGGTTTTAGAATTGCATATATGTTTTTCATTTTGAATTTTTGTAATGTCTGACAAAATATCATACTTCAAAATAAAAAAAATTTAAAGTAAAAAAAAAATGAACAATTCATGCTGTCTTCTTAAGTATTATTAAATAGTATGTCATACATTTTAGATACAATTTTTGTAAAATATTTAAAAAATAGGGTTGTTGACTTTTATCTTCCTTATTCCCTCTGGTTATTGAGCCTTTGGCACAGTTTATAAGCAAAAATAAAGATAGCACAGCGTTTGACAGCATAGTTAATTGAGATAACAAGCTCTTCATATCCATTAATATCATAATGTGCATGATACTTCCACATAACTCTTTATCAAGACTTTGATTCTTTGTTGTAAATTTCTATATTTTAGGATTCTAAAGCAACATAAATCAGCTGTCATTTATTTATTTGGAGAACAGATAACTGAGATAACAGATGAAGTTCATCTACAATGAGAAATTCGTATAAATATTTAGATATCCCATGTCAGTAAATATTTGAATTAATGATCTTCATTTTTTATAAAGGTATAAGAAAACTGAAAACAAATGAGGAAACAGTCTCATCTATGCATTCCTTCTGAGCAGAGATTATTTGCTGTAAAATTATTAGTCTTTCAATAAATGTATAGTCACTGCATGCATTTTATTCCTTTCTGTATTTTGAGAAATATGAAATTAACCACTTTCATAAATTCACTGCATTCCACAGAAACCTAGAATAGCTTTACAATCCTATACACATACATCATATAGTGGTAAGTATTTAAGGAAGGACCAGCTGATGGAGTTAAAAAGGCCTGCTGGTCAAAGTTGGATATGTTTCATATTGTCTTGTAGGTGTGTTGTCTACATGAATGTGAAATAAGTCTACTTGTACAGATGGGGTGGTGATCACTAATAAAGGCTGGAAGTGTTTTGGATTGAGAGAAATTGTTATGATGGGAGACCAAAATCCAGTCAATTATTGAGCCATTTTGGTTTACAGAACTGGTAAAAGTTGGGTGAGTAATTAGTTGAGAAAATCCAAATAGGTTTATGCTAGCTGTGAGACACTGTAAGTTAAGTTTCTGCCAGTCAATGCTGGCATCAGCTAATATCACTGTTTCCAGAGTTTTTGTTCTAGGAATGTTGTTAATCATTTGGAGGTGCATCTATTTTTGGTCTGGGAGGGTAATACTGTGTTAGCAAAGGAGAATGATGTGTGTGAGACTCACCAGAGTAGTGGAGTGTTTTTGTGAAGGAGGAAATGGAATATGAGAGCTTCTGTGAGCGGCTGATATGCCACTGAGTGGGAAAATGGGTAAAGTAGGGAATTTTCCCCAATAGCAAAATAGTGCAAAAAAGAAATGTGTTGCCTTCAGTGAAAGAACCTCAGTACTGAGTTTCTAAATAAAATAAGTAAAGCAAGCAATAATTCTTAGATACCCAGTGAAGATGTGGGAAGAAAGACGTTATCTGCAACAGTAACTTATTATTATCTAAACTTAACAAAAAGTTGTGAAGAGATGCAGAGTGAGTAAAATTATATACGGTTTGCACTTAATGAATATATAAGGAAAGGCTCAAGGTTTCATATGTAGTTTACATAGTTAAAGTTATGATTAAACGTTTGCTGACAAATGTTTACTGTTTCTCGTTTACTAAAATCCATCCATGATGCTATGAAGAAAACGTTTATAGAGACAAATGTTTACTGTTTCTCGGTTGCTAAAGTCCATTCATGTGTAATTCAAAGCACATTGATTTTCTTTGCTGTTAATCCCAAAGCTTACCAGTCAATGCAGTTTGCTAATTCACATTGCTGGAAAATCCTTGACCCTTCAAAGCCACTTAACCTGCCAGTGGGCTTCCAGTCCTCCAGTAAAATGAGGGACTTGAGCTTAATGGGTTTAATTAATTAACAAATAAGGTAAATAATTTAACAACAAAGTGCCACTGGAGCCAGCGCTTTTGTCCCGTTTATTACAGAACTTTCTCAGAACATTCATACAAATATATTCATTTCCATAAAAGATGGGTTGGCCTCATTGGAATGGATCAGGGGTCACTGACTTACATTGTAGCAGGCATTCTTTTGAGAGTGAAACTGGTTTGCATATCATAAGTAAATCATAAGCAAAAAAAAAATTAGGGAATCAGGAGTTGTTACTACTGTGATTTAGAAGCAGAGTAAGGAGCTAAAATGCTACATCTTTGGATTTTGCTAGAGATGGACTCCTTAATGATAAGTATCATTCAGCCTGAGATATGTTAGCACATACTAATTATTCTAAGTTACTTAAAGCAATTGTACTAGACTCTGTATTATATTCTTGATTGTTTTCTGGAGGTTTTCTCCCTGGGCCCCTGCTGAAAGGGGGTGTCATGCCCAATGAGACTTTCCAAGTTAAATTCAATAAATGAGATTCTTTTAACAGTGCTCACCAAGGATTTATTCTAATGACATTTGGTTCATAGATTCCAGAAACAGGCTGATAGGAGTATAAACATTTTGCATTTCACCAAACATTAAAATTATATTTATGTTTGATCACAATTATAAATAATCATGGAGCTGAAGTTTAACACTTGTTCAGTGCAGGGACTCTGGGGATTTCAACAAAGTAATATTATGACTACATGTTAATGTTTTACAGAGTCCAACTAATTATTATTAATTTTCCTTGGCTATTAATGAGATATAGACATATACCTAGGAAATGTGATGTTCCTTTAAACTGAAAAAAATGAAAAATCAGTATTCACTGGTTTTTACATCTGTAGACTGTTCCTTACATGACAATACATATTTAAAACAGAAACCGCTATAATAACACTTACCAAATTTGCCACTCCATACCCTTATTTTGATGAGGGCTCTGCACTCTCTCTTTGTCAGCAAAACTGACACACAGCTTACAGCCATCTAATTCTGCATCATTTGCTCTGTCTACTGCAGTCGCTGCATTTTGTAGATGTTGAAAGCAGACAAAACCAAAACCAGCTGATTTTTTATCTTTCCCTCGGTGGACAAGGTGGACATTTTTCAGATCTCCGTAATGTGAAAAAAAACTGATACAGGCTTTGTTCCGTTATCTACCTGTTTAGCCCACATACTGCCACAGTGGTATTGGCAGCTGACTGCAGATTCAAGCACTTTCCTCTGATTTATGTTTCTTTCCATGTTTTCACACTACAAAATGAAGAAAGAAACCTTATAAAAATGAAATAAGATATTTGAAAGTCATGTTACTAAGCCACCTCTAGTTGTATTTGTCCACTTTGCCTTCACCTATACCAATCCATTTATTTCACCAACAGCAACCGGGATGACAGAACAGCAGACTTATTAAAATAAGCAAAACTTTACCAGGAAATATTAGTGCTTTCATCTTACAATTAAGACTTCTTCAGATATATCTGAAGAAGTCTTAATTGTAAAATGAAAACTCTAATATTTCCTGCTAACGTTGTGCTTATTTTAATACATCTGCCATTCTAACACCCCATCTATAGTAGGGATTCATAACAACAAGTTGAAGGTCTTTTCTCTGATGGAGAAAACATGAAAAAATATCACTGAAAATCACTTTCAGTAAACATGATTTTAAGTCTTTTATTTGCATGGGCAAAACCCCTGTACACCCCATGTGGGGGAGACCCCACCCCTAACTTACAGCTAACAACTTCAGAGTCACCCAATAGTGGAGAAAGAGCATTATTATATATTTACAGAAACTGGCTTTCAGTGATAAAGTTATGCTGTTCTCATTCAGTCAAACAGCATTTGGCATGAACACACATTCTTTGTTTCGGTCCCTAATAATATAGTAACATAGCTTGGGCTAGATGTATTAAAGGTGAGCAGGGGTAGACATACAGCTGTACTGGGAATTAGGAGGAGGAAATGGTTAAACCTGTTTAACTCATACATGCTGTTACCCTGTTTGGGTGACTAAAGGGCAGACAGATGGATGCCTAAATGGTTCTTGGCTGCTACTGGTTCTACCATTCAGTTTTGCTACTATGGCGTCACTTGTCGGGGTACAGAACAAATCATTTGGGCTCATCAGATATACACTTGGAAAATTTTGCAATGAAGGACTCTGCTTTTTCTAATGGTGAAAATTATAAGATTGATTCACCAAATTAAAAACTTGCTGTTTATGGTTTTGAATATTCATACCTTAGAATTTTGACACAGGCTGGATTCAGAAAACTTTGCTGCATTGTTCTAAGCAAATTTGCATAATGAGTGGACAGTGGGAAGGTGGTTGCAATTCAGAAACCGATCATGTTACTAGGCCAAATAATATAGTCGGCAGTGTTACATGCCAATGACTATATAATGAAGTGCTGCAATATGATAAGGCAAAACAAGAAGGCACAGTGATTAAGAAACTCCTAAATGCCTTGCAGCAGCACTGCACTGCTTTTAGATTTAAACCTGTTCATATAACCATGTTCAGATGGAGTACATTGTGCAAATATGGTTGGAGTTTCGACAGCCAGTGCAAATCAGTATCTGCAGGAGGTTTTATTTTATTTATTTAACATTTGTTGACCGGGAAAGTCCGACTAGGTTCCACAGAGCCTGTTTTCAGCAGAGGTCCGGGAGAAATGCTCCAATCTGTGCAAGTGTAGGACAGTATGTCCCATACAAGTGCACAGTACATCAGTAAACAAGGTATACATAAATTTGGGGGCATGGGTGTCCTGCAAAAAAATCACTTGTTTTGACCTCTAGCATTAGATGTAATATTATTGGCATCTTTTGATGGCTGTGAAGTGAGTATTTGTTATCTGAGTGTTCATAATGTGAGGTTTTATAACAGAAGCTGATGTACTGAATCTGTGATGCATCTATGAGACCTGTCATTTCTTTGAATATCTGTGTAAGCAATCATCAATATATGTTATAATATATTATATATAGATAGTATTTTGCATATGTATTTCATTTGCATATTTTTAGTCTGGATAAAACCTCACAGTATGAACACTCAGATAACAAATACTCACTTCACAGCCATCAAAAGATGCCCATATTACATCTAATGCTAGAGGTCAAAACAAGTGATTTTTTTGCAGGACACCCATGCCCCCAAATGTATGTATACCTTGTTTACTGATGTACTGTGCACTTGTATGGGACATACCATCCTACACTTGCACAGATTGGAGCATTCAACCATGCAACAGTTGCTTTACTCAGTGGTATTCAGTGTCATTTCAGACTAAAAATATGCAAATGAAATACATATGCAAAATACTATCTATATATAATATATTATAACATACATTACATCTATATGGTCTTGAATAACTCAAATTCAATGATCCTTTGTTACTCCTTAATAGTGACTCCTCTTCTCCAAAGGAAAATCTATTAGTTGATGGATGATTGCTTGCATAGATATTCAAAGATTGCATAGTTGACAATGCTTGCACAGCACCATTAAGAAATGACAGGTCTCATAGATGCTTCACCGATGTACGATGCAAGTGTACACCCACATGTGATGATGTTTGTATCATATAATTCAGTAACGACCAGTCTGGGACACTTTAGTGATGTACCATAAATCGATACACCCACACATGACAACATCTGCATCATAATATTAACAGTAATGACAGAGCTCTGGGATGCCTTACCAATGTGCCATGCAAGTGTACACCCACATATGATGATGTTTGCATTGTGTCATTCAGTAAACACAGAGTGCTGGGATGCTTTACCAATATACCATGTACATGTACACCCTCACAGGTGACAATGCTTGCACAATACATCAGCTTCTGTTATAAAACCTCACATTATGAACACTCAGATAACAAAAACTCACTTCACAGCCATCAAAAGATGCCCATAATATTACATCTAATGCTAGAGGTCAAAACAAGTGATTTTTTTGCAGGACACCCATGCCCCCAAATTTATGTATACCTTGTTTACTGATGTACTGTGCACTTGTATGGGACATACTGTCCTACACTTGCACAGTATATCACGGCAGTGTAGGAGAAGCAATTGATAAAAGAGAATCTCACTTTTTTTTTGTTTGTTGTGTATATGAAGGACTGTGCAGAAATACAAGGAAAATTAGGTACATTTCTGATTCTTTAGCTTTTTAGAACATACCTGATTTTTCTTGTATTTTACTCTGTCCTTCAACCATGTGCCAATAGAAAGTCTGTCTGCTCAGTGATAATTCAATGGCCAGACTTTTATTTCTATTGGTTTATGCTTGATTTACAACAGGAACATTGGTAGGGCTGTCCAAACAGCATACTTGCTCTTGAATACAAATAAGCGACTATTTTGTAAATATAAACATAGATTTTATATATATATATATATATATATATATATATATATATATATATATATATATATATGCACACACCTCAATTTCTCTATTTCTCTCTATGGATATACACCAGCATATGTATCCATCCATCTATAATCCTCTTTCTAATTTTTGCAATGGGGTTTAGGTGTTACATAAACATTATTTATCATCTAGAGCCAGTATTCAAATCTCCAGGTGGCTAGCTCAGCCATGGTTGTTCTGCCGTACCACACACACACACACACACACACACACACACACACACACGTGCGCGCATATACACAAGTGCTCTCACATCTACAGCCAGTTTAGAGTGTCCAGTGAACTTAATGCTTTCCTTTGGAATGTGGGAGGAAACCAGAACATTGGTGAAAACTCATGTGAACACAGGGATAACATGTAGACTCTACACACAGAAGGCACCACATTCGAGATTCAAACCAGAGAACATTATGTTATGTGGAGATAATCCAACCTCGTAATATAAAAAACACTGGTGATACCAAGGTAAAACCACCAAGACTTTATTTGACTGTAACATATAACTGACTAAGCACTTTCACCCGTGTGGGGCATCTTCAGAGTCAGTTTTTCACATCTAATCACAATCTTTAAATAAACATTTCAATTAACACTAAAATCAAATGGTAATTGATTACAATAAATCTATCTATTGAACTTTTAGATTTTAACCCTAAACTGTCATTGATGTAATTGTTATATAAATTTTTTATATAGACACCAAATGCTCAGTAAATAATAACATGTCAACTTTCCAAATGTTATTTCAACACCAAAAAACAAAACATACATTTGAAACATAATAATCAATTAATATAAATGTTAAATATAAAAAAGAATATATAAAAAAGTGTATATATGTATATGTAAGAAAAATAATATATAAAAAAATAAGTACAAAATATGTGTTGTAAAAATATACATATATGCCCATATATCTCATACATCTGACTGAAAGTCAGATACCCTATTATTTCTGTCTATTAAATGCAAGCTGCCTTGTGTTTCAATATACATAATCCAACCTCGTGTGTGTGTGTGTTTATATATGTACAGTATCTCTCTCTCTCTGTGTATGTGTGTATATATATATATATATATATATATATATATATATATATATATATATATATATATATATATAAATGGATTTTATCATCAAATATGGAAGGCTTAAAAGAGTGAACAAAAAAGAGCAATCTTTTTCGATTAAATCTCAAAAAATTTAAAAGCCTATTGTTTGCTGAAGCAAGCCCCCTTACAGCCTTTGACCGCCTGCTAACCATATATACCAACTCTGAGATTGCACAACAGTGGGGAAATGGTGAATTCACAGACCCCACTGTACTGTGATCTCACACTCAGAGGAGCTAACAGGCTGAAAAACAGGGGAAAAAGAACATTCGTTCCTTTAAGCATTCACTCTTACTAACTGCAGTTATATAGATGATATATACAGATAGTCTGGATTTTGATGAATGGTGAGTGGGGCACAAGCAGTGGGAGTCTGCTTTCTAGTTAGCTGTTTAGTTTCTTTGTTTAGCATGATGAAAAAAGTGGTTGTCAAAACATTGTTTGAAAATCTACACTTGAGGTTTATTCCAATCTGTCTTTCAAGATTTTGAGTCTGAGTTGTTCTTGTGGGTAATGCAAGGTTTATGAGAATAAAATGGTAAAAAAAAACAATCATTAAGTTACACTGTATAATAAAGTTGATAGATATTTGCTATCTGTGCTTCTGATGGTGTTATACTGAAATTATTTCCAACTACAACTAGTATGAGACACCATGCAGTTGTATGTCTTTGGTGTAATATTAGGGGATAGTGGCATTCAAATGCTATGAGGAACTAAAGAGAGTGAAAACCAATGTATGATATAGCAGGAACTCCTACCCACCACCATCAGTCCCCCCAACTGCAGAAGATATCCATTGGTCCATACAGAAATTGAGCTATTATGGAGAAAAATCTGCCCAATGATCTGGATAGACAGTACAGATAAAGATTTGAGGGGGAAAAAAACAGTCCTTTCAGTTTCAATATATTAGTATGTTAGACAAAGTTGGGGTTGAAGATATCGGTAAGGACAAACAGGGGGACTAGGTATACTGTTCTGGAGTAGACTTACCACAGCCCCACTCATAAGCCTCAACTTTTTAAGTTAGCAAATAATCATCAAATCGTATCTATTAAAGTAAAATGCAGGGGCCTAGATTAGACAAATCTCTACTGAAAGTGCTAGTCCCCTAGGCAGGTGTATGTGAAAATCAAATGAGAGATGTCTGGAGGGTAATTTCACTAGTTCGGAGATGAAGGTAGAGGTTAGATGGACTTTACTTTTCACTCTTTTCCACCAGAGGATAGGGGGTTGGGCTATTAAGGGTGATTCCAGGTGACTATGGTACTAACTTGGAGCAGGTAATTAGTTTTGACAATTCTGTTTGTATCAGAAATCTGCTGTACCTTTGAAAACAAGCTCTGTAGAGTATGCATATTAGGGAAGAACACAACTAGCAAGACCGATTATTTTATTTACTGCTTCACAGAAGAACTCATACTTATAGATTCATAGATTCATACTAGGCTAACTGCCCTTGTGGGCCATTTTAAGCCTAGCCAATTATCCCTTGTGAGACTCAAACCCTGCAGCTTGTGCTTGTAAGGCAAACACCTTAACCATTAGGCCACCCTCCCAACCCTTGTATTAAATACTAATAGTAGTATTAATAGTATTGCTACTGTATGTTCCAGTGATAGCTGGATCATGAAAGCCTTTCATTTATATTAAGATCTCCACTTGCAGAAAAATCAGTAATACCTCAGTCCCGATTAAAGTCATTAAAACATATCTTTCTGATATATCCCGCATATGAAAATTCTACACAAAGCATAGTGAGTGGAAGATAACAGACTAACTGTCCCAACTGCATGAATCTGTGATAATGAAGACAGCATGTAATATAAACCGTAGAAATGTGGCATTGCCCCAACTTTCTAGAAATAAAGACTAAGTGTGTTTCTCAGGATTTCACCCCATAATCTACAAGATGTACCCAACTTTCAGCTGCCAGCTGTTGTTCTACCTCATTCAGATTAAACTGTTAAGTGCTAATATGGGCATTACTCCTTTTGTTCTAAGAAAGTTTAATTATCAAAAGATACATAGGATGTAAGAGTTATCATTTGTAAGCCAGTAAGCTAACTAATAAAAAATATTGCTACATCACAAAAAATGAAATTATATAAAACATCACTTCTGTTTAATACAGCAACAGCCACAACCAGACAGCTTGGCAAAAACACCTTCAAAGGGTTGTTACACTCAGGTTTGTATGTGGTTCTATGGGTCAGCACCTGGCAAATGTTAAAGGGGCACTAGCTCATTTCTGAAACCACATTTCAGCCTCGGACCGAAGCTGAAAACCTGTCACTCACTCAATCACCTCCTTTTTTGTGACGTCACTCACAGCATTTTAACAATCCCACCCACGGCATTTCTAAAATGTTTTCTGACACTTCCAGCACTGTTTTCACTCCCCTGCTACAACCAGCAATACTTAAAATCATTCCGATGTATTTCCTACTCATTATTTTATAAAAATAAATATATTAAAGATGGCATTGGTGGTAATGAATCCATGTGATGATTTTTCCCCTAGTTCGGTGTCTCATTTCAAAACATAATTTTAGTTTCCGATTGCTGGCCTTACTTAATTACAAGCAATTCAGGAAGTCATCCAGTGTTTTTAGATCCTGATGGCATGTGCATGGGTACATGTTTTAATCTTTCCAATGGTACATAACCGAGTGGTGACTTCTGAACGTGTATTTATTTAACATTTGCTTACTGGGAAAGTCCAACTTGGAATGAGCCAAGTTTCAGCGGAGGCAGTGAGAAAAGCTTATAGCTATGCTATAATATACAAAATGCACTTTGGAATAGATAGTTGTGCAATAGGAATAATCCGTGGTAAAGGACATTTGGGTTACGGTGAGAAGTTTGGAAGCCTGAGCCATACTTCTCAGCAGTCCAGAATTTTATAGAACATCTATAATTTTGCCTTATATTTTTGTCCTGTCCCCAGTAAAAGTTTTGACTCTCCAGTAATTCATGGTGGAATACAATCAATCAATAATAACATATATTAGACTTCCACGGTTCTCTTTTTTCAAAAAATGAACAATTAACTTTTTTAAGTGAATTAAAGTCTTGCAGTTAGGGGTCGCCACAGCGGATCACCGGTCCGCTAATGATTGGCAGTGGGTTTTATGGTGCCGAGTTGCCAGCCCGATGCCCAACCTTCACGGAAGGCACACCCACACGCACCTTTAAAGTAACATTTAGAAATTGACTTGATTTCGCCTTCTATTACTTTTAGCTTTGTACAGAGTTCTTGAGCTAAAATGTTGCGATGTCCTTGACACAATGTTTGCTCACTCAGGATTCAGCTATGTGACCACTTCTTGTCCATTCTGAATAAATCCCATCCTAAGCTACTACAACCCTGCCATAGATTACAGTCTGGGGGGGAAAATACAGGAGGAGTAATTTATATAAGGGATAACATTTATTTATTAAAAGCAAAGGTGCAAAAGATATTATATAGTGAGTGAAAGTGAAATGGCAGAAGAAACTGAACCCTTAACATTAGCGATTTTTGTGTATCCATTTGTTTAAGACGATTTAAAGCATTAGTATACTCTATAACCTCACATTCACTATGATCTCAGTTAGTATATAAATAATTATGTTTCAAATTGGAACCCTGCTGTGCTTCTAAATGTATAAAATCTGCAAGGGACAGCAGTATTTTTAAAATATCACTGACATACGTTCTTCAAGATGACTTTAATAAGTACGTTTATTTAGCCACAAGAAACAGAATAGTGTCGTGAGAAACAACTTGGCTCCAACAATGTGGATGGCAGTATAATGTAATATAATATAATATAATATAATATAATATAATATAATATAATATAATATAATATAATATAATATAATATAATATAATATATTTCAAAATGCCATTGGCTGAAGTGCAACCTGAATTAATAAATGAATGCATGAATTTGTAAGTTATATGTTGTAAAAATTAACATAGATACAGTATAATAAATATTAAGTTTGAGCATTTCTTTCAGTTTAAAAGAGTCATAACCACAATGAGTTTAAATTAGTTTATAAGTACCAGTTAATTCTGGAATCCAAAAGTTTTCTCCCTACATTTTGATCATACCATGCTAGTTTATTGATTCTCATTATATTGCTGTTTGGGAGGTTGGCATAATGGTTAAAGTGTTTACCTTACAGACACAAGGTGCAGGGTTTGATTGTCACATGTGCTAGTTGGCTAGGCTTAAAATGGCCCACAAGGGCAGTAGTAATCTATGAACTTATGGTGATCATTCCAAGGCCAGATCTAATATGCACTACCTACTGAAATTTCAAATGTGAGTCAATGATGAGTTATAGTTGACAGCCATGTAATCTGAGTAGCACCCACTACTCAACCTGGACACTGTGTGAGAAAGTTACGTCTTTGTTTCACCAGTCTATCCATTCAAAAGTTTAAATGGCAGCAGAGCACAGGCTACTTGTTACAGGTCAGTATCAGTTAATAACAATAATAAATCAGGTTGGCAGCAGTACAGAATATGGGAAGTAGCTGGCTGGAGGTGGTGTAATATTAAAACATAAAATCAGTGCTGTTCTAATGACACTATAACTGAAAGCACCCATGAAATAATAGCAGTTTTGGTACTCTGCCACCTAAAACAATGTTACATTCATTGAAGTTAATAATGTATTGTCGATAATTTATTATTCATCAGTCAATAGTACTAGATATGAAAAGTGAAAAATAAATAAATAAAACAGACTTTTGCACAAACTTGCCTCACAATGAGCAAAACATGGGGAGCACACATTAAATCAGCAGTTAAATGTGCATGTGTGCATGTGTGTGCATGCATGTGGGTGCGTGCATGCATGCATGTGTATATGTGAGTGCATGTGCACAAGTCCATGTGTATGCGTGTGTGTGTGTGTGTGTGTGTGTGTGTGTGTGTGTGTGTGTGTGTGTGTGTGTGTGTGTGCATGCATGCAAGTGTGTGTGTGTGTGTGTGTGTGTGTGTGTGTGTGTGTGTGTGTATGTGCGTGCATGCATGCATGCAAGTGTGTACGAGTGTGTATGTGTGCATGAGTCCATGTGTGTGTGTGTGTGTGTGTGTGTGTGTGTGTGTGTGTGTGTGTGTGTGTGTGTGTGTGTGTGTGTGTGTGTGTGTGTGTGTGTGTGTGTGTTCCTTAACCTGCCCAACTGGTCCTTAGGTTTTAGGTACTCGTGCCTATTGTGATCATTAGAAGTCATTTCTGAAGGTTTAAGCATACATATATCTATAAAAACAAAAATCTGAGAGCAAGATACCCTTTACTGAAGAACATGCAAGTTGAATGGTCCACACTGTGTGGTGCATGCTCCCATTGATGATGGCCCTCAGTTATTACAGATTCTTTTTATAACCAAATGGCCAGGATCATTGCAAAATTTGGTGGACAATCAGATTCAAAATGTATTTGTCTTTTATCAAAGACTTGGAGAGGTGTGTAACTGAGTAATTAGCTTTTTATCAAAAAGGAAAGAGAAATAAATTATGTTAATTATTTAAATTGTTCTTACATATTTAAGTTGCACTTATAGTGACCTGTATGGTACTACATCTTTGTAGTTTCTGGTCTGTTCCATGTTTTAGTCAGCAAAAAAAAAAATCTGCTTGTATTTTTTTTTTAGTTTGTTCTAGGACTTTAGTCTTGTATTTAATTTGCAGATCTGCAGTTAATATGAAACTTGAGTTTCTACATTATGCTCCACTTCTGTTGCCCCTGCTAGGCCATAGTCTTGTAGTTTAATTCACAGCTGCGGCACAACTGTGCACTACTGATATATCTGAGCCTTAGTCATTTATTACTGTAGTTTTTCCATAAACAGTGTTACTGGTACATTTCAACATAGTCTGATGTCTTAAACTGTAGTCGAAGTTCAACAGAGAGAGAATTGTCTCTGCTCCTGTTTGTGCTTCAGGGCTTTTGTATTCTGCTTATCTTTTACCTACTTGTATTCTATGTCTACCCCATCCTTCACTAACTTAACCCCTCTTGGAAAACTGTGAATCTAGTAAATTTTATTACAGTTTGCCCCGAGAGACTCCATACTAACTTATCAATGTTTCATTAGGGAAGATACTTGATGTTTACAAATAACTTTTGTATGCCACACTGCTTTTACCATGTCTGTAAAGTGTTGTGTCTTTATTAATTTGTTTGTTAAGAATCCTCTCATTGCCAACCAGGTCGAGCCTGAAAAGGGTAATTTCATAGGTTCTTAGGTGTTTACTAGTCTAACAACCACAAGGGCCTTTTTAAGCCTAGCCATGCATCCAAATCTCTGACAAGTTCTGATACCTTTGATAAGTGTAAGCAGGAGTTTGGGAGATGAAACATTTACAAGCTACAACTTGGGAGATGAACCATTGTCAGGTTGCCTGTGTCCATTAGAGGCATAGGTGCCAAACCAGGGATGAATTTCCTATTCCCCATCCAGTTGTCCAAGTTGCACTTGACTTGGGTTAGAGAGCAACTTTGCTTCCCATGGATGGGGAGCCTGTTCCAGAGACAGGGTAATCTCTGTGATACATACCTGTCTCTCCAGCAGGTACTATTTATATCTTAGGCAAGGTTTAAGTCTTTAGAATGGGTAATTCCTGTGCTGTCTGTTTTGTGGATATGCAGGAGGTCCATCAGAGTAGGGTCTGACAATGCCCTGTATTTCAGGCATTGATCTCTCCTCAGAAGCCTGTAGGAGACAGAATACAGGGATACAGCCTTGAGGCGGTCTGCATAGGACATTTTACTTAAACCCTCTATGCTTTTAGTAAGGAACCTCTGTGGACATTGCAATTGTTGGATATGCTTGGTTAGGTACATAACAAAGGGGGCATTGTACTTAATGATAGGTCTGATAAATGCCGAATACAGTGGATCACTGACTTCCTTGGACTTAGATGCCATACCTTTGTTTCTAAGTTGCGCAACATAGAATGATTTCCACACTACTGTACACACGTGATGGTCAAAGGCTAGATTACTATGTATGTGTGTCCCTAAGTCGCTGACTACTGGGTCAATTCTAAGGGGTGTGTTGTCGACATGATAGCTACCAGGTGTGGATGACTTCCCGAAGGATACTATTATGCATTTTTTGACATTTACTTTTATTTTGTGGCTCTGACACCAGTTGTTTTTTTGTGTCAGCCCCTCCTGGAGAACATTTGTGTCAGTGTGGGATTCAATGACAGCTCCTCATTTGCCATCATCTGCAAATTTAGTCAGCCAGTGACCACTGACATTGGGCTTGACTTCAGAGAAGTAAATGCCAAAAAGGAGCGGTTCAAGCACTGATCCCTCATGGACTCTACTTCTGACTGGCCTCTTTGTAGAAGTAGACTCACCAATTCTAACTTCCTGGGTCCTGTCTGTGAGCCAGTTGGCTGTTCACCGGGTGACATAAGAGTTTGTACCTAATCTCCTGAGTTTGTCAACAATGCCCGAGTGTGGTATTGTGTCAAATGCCTTGGCCAGGTCAAAGTAGGCAGTGCGAACCATTCTGCCCTCATCCATTGGTTTGGTGAGGTTCTCAAAGAAGTCCACCAGGATGAGTTTGCATGATCTGCTCTTGATGAAACCAAACTGGGTTGGATCCAGTGTCTGGAGGTTTTACTACGTATATCACTATTGAACATTTCCATGATAATTCTTTCCATGGCTTTACATATAAGACTAGTGAGACTTATGGGTCTGTAGTTTCCAGGGTCTGTAGATAGGCCACCTTTATGTAGAGGTATGACTGTTGCCAGTCTCCATTCATGAGGCATGAAGCCTGTTTGGAGGCTATAGTTAAATAGCAATTTCAGAGCCCCTGATACGTCATGTTTCATGGTATTTAGAAGGCATCCTGGCATATTGTCTGGGCCCATTGATGCAGTGTTCTTGGCCTTAGAGAGAGCATTAATGATCTGTTCCCTAGTGATAGCAGGGGGAGATATATTTGATGGTATTTCCTGAGGGAAGGTTGAAGTGGAGAGAGGGATAAAGTTGGAGTTGAATTTATCGGCCAGTAGGTTTGCTATATCTTCTTGCTCATTACACGTGGCTCCATTTACAATAAGCTCTGCACACAATTGTATATTGCCTTTTAGGTTACAGACACAGCTAAAGAATACCTTGTGGTTGTCCTTGGCCTGGAATACCAAATTTACCTCAAATTTGGCTTTGGCAGACTTTATTTGTCATCTGAGTTGTTTGTTTAGTTTGATGCCAGTGCTTTTATCCTCCTGGGTACTGCACCTCCTAATTTTTGCCATGATTTTCTTCCTTCTGTTATACAGCATATTGATTTAGTGATTCCACCAGGGTGAATTGCTTTTTGAGTTAGTTCTGTACTTCTTCCTGGTGGGTACAGCTGCCTCTACACAGCTATTAACATGCTTGTATAGGGTTTCTGTAAACAGTTCAGCATAGGCAGCAGTGTTCTTAGGGTTTATGGGGGCCCAAAATTTTGCCAGGTTATCACTTAGTAGCAGGAGGCTAGCCTTAGAGTAGCACCTGAATATTCCAGGTTTAGCTGGGGTCCAGATTTTATTTTTACATCAAAGGAGACCATTTTGTGGTCTGACCTTACCAAGGAAGTCATTACAGCAGGGGGTGTGAAGCATTCTCCTTTATTAGTGAGGACCAGAACCAGTATGATTGCAACTCTGGTTGTTGTATTGACCTATCTTGTTCTGGGAGTTTGTGTTTACAAAATGCAGGAATTTCTATGCCTGCACATTGTACATTTGGTGACATATAGGATTACCAGTTAATAGCAGGGTAATTAAAGTCACCCATGAATATGGTATTGGGTTGGAAGGTGAGTGTTTTTAATATGTTTAAATACATGGTATGGTTTTCCTGGGTCACAGAGTGGGATCTATAGCTTGCAAGGAAGTGGTATTGGATTTTGCCTATGGTGATTTGAACATTGAGCAGCTCAAATGCATTGTCCTGCTTGACCAGCATTGAGGTATTTTTATTTTTGATGTAAACAGTGACACCTATACCTTTAGTCTCTGTCTGTGCAGTAGCTGGTCTAAATGTGTAGAAGGTGTTATCGCCTTGCATTGCTGGTGTGCTGTCCTTGGTTTTAAACCATGTGTCATTGACCGCACAGACATATGCATTCACTAGGATGAAGAGCACTCCTAGGGAGTGGAGTTTTTTGTTTAGACTGCTAGCATTGAGCAATAAAACCTTTAGATTTTCTTGGTTTTGTTGGAAGTACTTTCAGTTTGGCATTTCCTAAAAAAGGCACTATGGTGGAAAACAATGGGCAGGATTCACGAAGCCTCCGTGTAAGAGTTATAACTCTTACACGGAGGCTGCAGTTAAACGAAGTGATGTCAGCATGCTCTGCATATTCATAAGAGCAAGCTGAATCACACCTAAGGCTAACACGGTCCGTGTAAGACAGTAGGGGGTGTGTCCGTAGGCTGAGCCCTGCAAGCGGACACGCCCCCAGAAGAGTAAAAGTGCTCAAAGTAAACACCCATGACAGAGTCCATGGAAATGTGAATAAACACAACACAACACATGCCCCCACAGACTATGAACATAAAATGTACAAATGAACATCTTATAATTTTTTTTTAAATTGTAAAGATGTTTGCCCGTGAGTGCGCTCGTTTGCGTGAGCATGCCCGTAGTGCAGCCACAGTTAACAGTCAGTGGGAAAGCATATAAGAACTAAATATGCAAAGTAAGCCAAGAAGCAATAGCGTAGCGGTAGAGACGTCGGCTGAAGAGCAAGCATCCATGGTTCGAGCCCCCACAACATCAATTTTATTTTTAGTAAAATAAGCACGAAACAAGTCCCTGACAAATATGTACACATATAAAATCACAATTTATGTAAAATGTAATGAAATAGTCCATTTATTTTGAAGAAATGTGAGGTAACAAAACAATAGAAAATGCCAGATATGCCTATAGCTGAGCTACAGTTTAACAAGGTGAGTGCATCTGCCCATAGCTGAGTAGTGGTTTAACAGGTGCAAAATGAGTGCCCGTAGCTGAGCAGTGGTTTAACAGGTGTAAAATGAGTGCCCGTAGCTGAGGAGTGATTTAACAGGTGCAAAATGAGTGCCCGTAGCTGAGCAGTGGTTTAACACACTAAAACTGTGTGACCCTAGCTGAGCTGAGCGTAATATGCATGCTGACAGCCAAATGACGTGTAAACCAGTGCACCCCATTTGCGCGGAGCTGTGCACTGCATTAACAAGCTAACCGGCAGCAACGTTGAGCAATCTGTAACAAAACTGCCTTTACACAGACACACCCCCTAGCCTGTCTAGACAGGCATAAAATATAAAAAGCAGTGGACGGGTTCGAACCCAGGATACAATGCACCATAGTCAAGGTACTGAACCACTAAGCTATGACAGCTGTACTCAGAAATGCAGTAATAGCAAATATATAGGAATGAATAGAAAGTGGAGCATGACAAAGCAGGTTTTGTGAAGTGGCTACAATTCCAAAATGGCCAATCACAGATAAGTGTGGGAAAAACGGCATATATAAGCCCCATAGGCGGGAATACACAGCATAAACTATTGTAGAACTGACTTGCAGCCAGAATGTCAGGTGTAGGTGAGGGTAGTTGCTTTTGAGCACAGAGGTGGGGCATTGAGGAGTCCAGATACATGGTCTGGCTCCTAGTCCACAATCATGAGGCCCAACTCAAGCAGGGCCAGGTCCTGTGGGGAGCATATAGGGCTGAGGCGTGGGACCGGTTGGCTCATGATCTCACCAGTGCCACAGGGATTCCAAGGACTGGTGAGCAGGTCTGTCACCACCATGCGGACCTGAAGAGATGCAAGCAGGACCAATTGAACCTTTGGATCCAGGAGGCCTGGCAAATGCCCAACGCCCCACTACTGAATAAATTACATTTAATTATGTATGTAAGAAATTAAATTAGCTGATATTATGGAGATGTGTATTCCAATATTACTTCATTTATATTACAGCTGCAGGTGTCCGTTCTGTGAACCGCAGAGCCTATGGCGACAGGCTGGTGCGGTTGCGCCACCAGGCAGGTCAGTAATCCACTCCCAGTAACTGTAAAGAAATATCAAAGTATGACAGTTAGCAAAAGAGTGCAGTGTAGTCACTAAGTAATAAAATGTGCAAGTAACAGTGTAAAAGTGTTTGCAAGTATTGCTTGATTAGAAAAGTGTGTTGCAGTCTGTAATCCAGACAGAAAAATGAAAATGTCTGAAATAAAGTCTGAAATAAAGATGCCCCACCTGTAATATAATAGTACACAACCTGCAGCAGGCTGAAAAGTACAGCTGCAGAAGATGAGCAAATCACGTGTGAAATATAGAAACATGACAGAAGTGTGACTGCTGGAAAGGATTGTAATAACTACAGGTAAAACATGTCAATAAAGCCTAGAAGTTAGTACCATCCTGAATAGTAAAATGAAAACAAGTGAGAGAGTGTCAAAAAGAGATATGAATCCACCAATAAAGTAGTAATAACCGCTGAATAAAGTATACTGCAGTCAGTACAGAATGAAATGAATGTGACAAGTAGAACCAAACTGCGAAATGTGTCCAAAGTGTTGCTGCAGCTGGAATGTGTATCCCAAAATCTGGATATGTTGCTCTCAGTCTGCAATATGCAGATAGTATGATTGTCTGAAATATCAAACATCCACAGTTGTCTATAGCTATATAAAGCAAATGTAGCAGGATGATGTAGCTGAACAAAGCCAGATATGAATGTGTATGAATAACAATAAAATGTATATTGATGTAGCAGTAACAGTCCTATCACCAAATTGAAGTAGTTATCATATAGGAAACTGTAGTAAGAACAGTAGTGTGTATATATCTGTAGCTATTAGAAATGTACAGCATATGTATTGGTATTCGAAGGTGTTAATAATATTTTCTTCACCCCACCCTATAACCACGTATAATCCATTCCACGTGAAATTGGTATGTGCAATCACAATTAACACCCCTGGACATTTGTCCTGTTGGGTCATAAATATTTGCATGTCCGTTGATGCATCTGCCCTGTTCATACATCCAAACCTGATGGCCTGTTGCCATCAATCAACCCTGCATGTTGTTGGACTGTGTATTGCTGTTCAAATTATGCATGTGTTATGCTCGCTGTTCAATGGTGTGAATATCTGGGTGTTTGGTTAATGGGAATACTAATGCATGCTGTTACAACTAATTGCAAATGGTATTGTATGTTACTAACCCAAACTGTCATGACATAATGCAAAACATAGGACGACAGGGAAGGCGGGTTCCAGCGGACCCACCTCTCCCACCTCAGCTGGCGAGTGCACCTGGCACTAGTGCCCAGTCTGGACCCTCCTCCGGTGGCCCTGTGCCAACTGCAGGTGGAAGCGCTGCAGGGGATGGGGCCCGTCCCCCCTCTGCAAGCGTGGCTGGAGGAGAACAACCACTCACCCTCCGTAGCGTCCGGAATGTGGTGCGTAGGGAGATCCAGGACTCTGTTCTTGGGCCCCTACGCCAGCTTGAGGCACAGGTGGCACAACCTACGGGCATGCCTGTTGCCCGGCCTACACAGCCCCCAGCACAGCCCCGTCCTGGGCAGTGAAGGAACAGTGGTAACTGCCCATGGGTGGGGATATCAGTTCCACTGTTGCCAACTGTGGGCTCATGGGCTACGGATATCCAAACCTCCGTCCCCGTCAATTGTGTAACCCCCCCACATGTGTCATACACCGCCCCTGTATGCGTCTTGTTTGTCTTGTCTGTTGACCTACCCAACCTACCTCCCCAGCTATACTGACTTCCTTTACCTGACATACCACTCTCACCTGAAAAAAAAAAAAAAAGGGCACTCTGTACCCACAAAAAAATTACGCCCCATACATAGCTGCCCATTCCGCACATATGTCTGCCGGACATGGAAACTATCAATTACAATTGGCTGTACAACAAGTATTATTGTTGTCCTTACACCTCTCTCAGGGGTGGAAGGTATCAAATGTCACACCAAATTACAAACATATGCACAGCTGTTGCTGATGAAGAAATGGGCAGCTATGGGCCTTACCTACATCCCTCCTGCAAAACCCAAGCTTGTTTCCCTACTGTCTTACCCTCTGTGACCCCTTTTTCACCACTTTCCTGTCTCCCCATTTTCATTTCTTTCAAAGAAAATAGCGGGTGCGCAAGAGTAAGCACGTTTAAGCGGTTGTAAGCGGTGTGCGTGAGCTGAACGCCAGTGCGCATGCGGGAGCTCTGCGCAAACCAGCGCTAACCCGGTTACAACTGCTTAAAAATGCCTTAGTCACTCTGATTGACAGGTCCTGTAGTCAGTTCAAAAGCAAAATAAAATCCCACTGTCAGTCTCGAACCCAGGACCTTGGAAACAGTAGTCTGCATGACTTACCACTAAGCCATGGCTGTTATACGAGAACATTGTGCTAAAATAAATATATCATGTAATAGTAGGAATGAATGTAAAGGGAATATAGGATGTGTAGTACACAAACCATGTCATTTAGAATTACCGTCAAAACTAGTGGATTTCCATAATAGTACTGTGTGAACAGAAACAGCCATGCTAGTTGGTAGCTAGTAGGTAATAATGTCACTGTAGCACCTTGCAAGCCACACACATACTCACAGCAGGATAATCACTGCCCATACCCCACAACCTCTTACAGGAACACATCCTGACCAGGTAAAAAAATATGTGGAGCAAAGGGCCAAAACCAGGGACACATTACAAATAATGTTACAACAAACTTAGACAGTTCAGAGAGTAACAGGTTCTGCATTTTGTGGGATGTTTGGAAGGGTATGAAGTCTGAAACTTGAATGTTTGTCACTATATTCTGACTTGAGCCCAGAGTGATTTGCCAGAAAAAGCTGTGCATGAGATATTGACCAAAATATGAGGCAGGAATGTGGACAACCTGCAAATATTTGTACACATGAGAGGTCTGACACCACCATATTTGAGTAGTTAAGAGCCTAGACATAGCAACAGTGAAAGAGTTACAGGGATGCCCCACAGACTCCATGTGAAATGTACAAACAGTAGGCAGAAAGGTGTTACAACACATGCAATGGTAACTATGGAGTCCTGAAAGTATGCACCACTTGCATGGCAGAAAAAGTGTAGTAATACATATGCTCATGCTATCCCACAGTCACAACTGCAGCATACCAGACAATTTAATGAGTGTACCCCACTGATATTTACCATTCCATGAGGCAGATAACAGATGCACCTGAGAGTGTCTGGGGCCTGCTCAGCAGCATACTCAAATACCCTAATAGATGTCAAGGCCCACACCATGGCCAGACCACACTGCATGCTGTAACACCCTAGCAGATATAGCAAGCATTCCAAGGTGTGAATGTACATGGAAAATAGGAAAGCCACAGCAGCACACTACAGTCAGGACACCTAGCAGGCATACAAGTAGTGACTGTAAATGGCAAATATTGAAGCCATAGCAACAAAGTGCAAGCAAAAGTGCAAGGAAAGCAGCACACACATACACACACACATTAACAGTAGTAGTAGTCGTAGGTGTCAGTGTACATACACAGTTACTACAGGAAACTGGAGAAATGAATGGAGGAATGTTAATCTACAATACAGCTGGAAATATGAGAGAGATACCAACCTTTACAGTCACAGAACATTGTCCACAGCATACCAGCATGGTCCCTGCCCTTAAAATCTGAAAGGGCTATGCCTATCTCACATACCTTTTTATAGCACTGTTCTGAAATCACAGTGAGAACTGCAATCAGTACACAACTGGCTGCATGCAATTAGCAAATGCTGGCTAACAATTGGTGCAGAGGCCATCACATGGACATATGCAGATACCTACAAAAGTATGCTGTACTCCCAGTCCACACATGCAATACTTTCATTGCACCTTGAGGAGGAAGTGAGAGACAGACAGAGAGACAGAGACAGAGACAGAGACAGAGAAAAACGAAATTAAACATACACAAACAAAACTGTTCAGCAACAGCCACCTGAAAGCTGACAGCTGACAAGTGGAGCAGCAGGACACAAAACCAGACGGCAACACAAGCAGCTGTGACAAACACAGGTAATGTAAAGTAATACTATAAGGTCTACATACTGTGAACCCTCCATATGTGTCATTGGTCTGTATCCATATGTATATGAAGATGTGCAAAGGGCAGGGGACATACAGCAACTATCAGTGAAGGCTGTACATACATTTGTATGTGAGAGCATCTATGTGCACATATCAATGTAGGTTGAATGTAGGTTGTAGTGCAATGTACAAAGTAGGTTTCACAGTTATGTATGTTTAGCAGTATGTTAGTGTGTGTATACAGTATGGTAGACAAACATGTTGATATACCTGTCTATCATATGGATACGTATGTATGTCAAAATATGTATGTATGTATATATATATATATATATATATATATATATATATATATATATATATATATATAATATGCATATATGTATACATACATAGAGAGAGATGTAGGAATACATAGACAGATGTAGATAGATAGAATATGTACAAACATATATATGTAATACACACATACAGATATAGATATATGTAGATACATATACATAGACAGACTGATCTGACTATCTACAGGTATGACTGTATATGATGACCTCAACACCCCCTGTCCCACCCCCTCTGTCACTCTCACCCCCTCTGTGTCACCCCCTCTCCATATCTATAGCAATATATGTACATCAATATATATATGTGTATATGTATACAGACCTATATATATATATATATAGAGAGAGAGAGAGGGAGAGAGAGAAAGAGAGAGAGAGATATGTATATATATTCTGAGTGAGGCACATGTGTACAGATGTATTGCAACAGGTGCCTGGTGACAAAGGCATGGAGTGAACACCAGTGTCAAAACTGGAGTACCATACCCCATTTCAAATCACCCACACCAGTAACCACCAGATATCTGATTGGCTGCCCACCACTGCATGTGTCAGGGGTGAACAGGGTCATAAATGTGTACAATAGTCCCCCCAATGATATTCACAGTGGCACACTATTCCCGGAATACCTGCACATGGTAAGTGTCAGCAGACATGGTGTGTCAGCTATGGACATGTAGGTCAGTGTACCCCTCCACACCACATAATGGCTGCCATGGTATGTACCTCACATGACAGCTACAGATATGGAGAAGGACACAGTGACATCTAAGGACTCTGTTCTTGGGCCCCTACGCCAGCTTGAGGCACAGGTGGCACAACTTACGGGCATGCCTGTTGCCCGGCCTACACAGCCCCCAGCACAGCCCCGTCCTGGGCAGTGAAGGAACAGTGGCAACTGCCCATGGGTGGGGATATCAGTTCCACTGTTTCCATCTGTGGGCTCATGGGCTCTGGATATCCAAACCTCCGTCCCCGTCAATTGTGTAACCCCCCCACACATGTCATACACCGCCCCTGTATGCGTCTTGTTTGTCTTGTCTGTTGACCTACCAAACCTACCTCCCCAGCTATACCGACTTCCTTTACCTGACATACCACTCTCACCTGAAAAAAAAAAGGGGCACTCTGTACCCACAAAAAAATTACGCCCCATACATAGCTGCCCATTCTGCACATATGTCTGCCGGACATGGAAACTATCAATTACAATTGGCTGTACAACAAGTATTATTGTTGTCCTTACACCTCTCTCAGGGGTGGAAGGTATCAAATGTCACACCAAATTACAAACATATGCACAGCTGTTGCTGATGAAGAAATGGGCAGCTATGGGCCTTACCTACATCCCTCCTGCAAAACCCAAGCTTGTTTCCCTACTGTCTTACCCTCTTTGCGACCCCTTTTTCACCACTTTCCTGTCTCCCCATTTTCATTTCTTTCAAAGAAAATAGCTGGTGCGCTAGAGTAAGCACGTTTAAGCGGTTGTAAGCGGGTGTGCGCGGAGCTGAACGCCAGTGCGCATGCGGGAGCTCCGCGCAAACCAGTGCTAACCCGGTTACAACTGCTTAAAAGTGCCTTAGTCACTCTGATTGACAGGTCCTGTAGTCACTTCAAAAGCAAAATAAAATCCCACTGCCAGTCCCGAACCCAGGACCTTGGAAACAGTAGTCTGCATGACTTACCACTAAGCCATGACTGTTATACAAGAACATTGTGCTAAAATAAATATATCATGTAATAGTAGGAATGAATGTAAAGGGAATATAGGATTTGTAGTACACAAACCATGTCATTTAGAATTACCGTCAAAACTAGTGGATTTCCATAATAGTACTGTGTGAACAGAAACAGCCATGCTAGTTGGTAGCTAGTAGGTAATAATGTCACTGTAGCACCTTGCAAGCCACACACATACTCACAGCAGGATAATCACTGCCCATACCCCACAACCTCTTACAGGAACACATCCGGACCAGGTAATAAAATATGTGGAGCAAAGGGCCAAAACCAGGGACACATTACAAATAATGTTACAACAAACTTAGACAGTTCAGAGAGTAACAGGTTCTGCATTTTGTGGGATGTTTGGAAAGGTATGAAGTCTGAAACTTGAATGTTTGTCACTATATTCTGACTTGAGCCCAGAGTGATTTGCCAGAAAAAGCTGTGCATGAGATATTGACCAAAATATGAGGCAGGAATGTGGACAACCTGCAAATATTTGTACACATGAGAGGTCTGACACCACCATATTTGAGTAGTTAAGAGCCTAGACATAGCAACAGTGAATGAGTTACAGGGATTCCCCACAGACTCCATGTGAAATGTACAAACAGTAGGCAGAAAGGTGTTACAACACATGCAATAGTAACTATGGAGTCCTGAAAGTATGCACCACTTGCATGGCAGAAAAAGTGTAGTAATACATATGCTCATGCTATCCCACAGTCACAACTGCAGCATACCAGACAATTTAATGGGTGTACCCCACTGATATTTACCACTCCATGAGGCAGATAACAGATGCACCTGAGAGTGTCTGGGGCCTGCTCAGCAGCATACTCAAATACCCTAATAGATGTCAAGGCCCACACCATGGCCAGACCACACTGCATGCTGTATCACCCTAGCAGATATAGCAAGCATTCCAAGGTGTGAATGTACATGGAAAATAGGAAAGCCACAGCAGCACACTACAGTCAGGACACCTAGCAGGCATACAAGTAGTGACTGTAAAGGGCAAATATTGAAGCCATAGCAACAAAGTGCAAGCAAAAGTGCAAGGAAAGCACACACACACACACATTAACAGTAGTAGTAGTCGTAGGTGTCAGTGTACATACACAGTTACTACAGGAAACTGAAGAAATGAATGGAGGAATGTTAATCTACAACACAGCTGGAAATATGAGAGAGATACCAATCTTTACACTCACAGAACATTGTCCACAGCATACCAGCATGGTCCCTGCCCTTAAAATCTGAAAGGGCTATGCCTATCTCACATACCTTTTTATAGCACTGTTCTGAAATCACAGTGAGAACTGCAATCAGTACACAACTGGCTGCATGTAATTAGCAAATGCTGGCTAACAATTGGTGCAGAGGCCATCACATGGACATATGCAGATACCTACAAAAGTATGCTGTACTCCCAGTCCACACATGCAATACTTTCATTGCACCCTGAGGAGGAAGTGGGAGACAGACACAGAGAGAGAGAGACAGAGACAGAGAAAAACGAAATTAAACATACACAAACAAAACTGTTCAGCATCAGCCACCTGAAAGCTGACAGCTGACAAGTGGAGCAGCAGGACACAAAACCAGACAGCAACACAAGCAGCTGTGACAAACACAGGTAATGTAAAGTAATACTATAAAGGTCTACATACTGTGAACCCTCCATATGTGTCATTGGTCTGTATCCATATGTATATGAAGATGTGCAAGGGCAGGAGACATACAGCAACTATCAGTGAAGGCTGTACATACATTTGTATGTGAGAGCATCTATGTGCAGCCTACAGGCAGCTTACTGTACCATTTCTCTTGTTCAGTCTGGTGTGCGGGACAGCAGCATGTCTCACTATGGAGTCACTTATTACAACTGTATCAGGCATGTTGTTTCTCCTTCTGGCCTGTGACTGTTTGGCACACCAGCTTTATGTACTATGTGTTGCATGTGCTATGTTTGGAGGTTGTTTGATTGGGTGTCTGCTTTGGAGGCCTCTTTGGTGTGGTGTGTTTGTAATTCAGGCCTCCGGGAATGTTTTTCTGTGTTTATGTCTTTGGTTTGCAGTTGTGATAGGTCTATGTGGGACTGGGTTTGTGGTGTGTGTGGTTACCTTCTCCTCCTGACTAGTTTTGGGAGTACTGAGTTGAGGGAGCTCAGCCTCCAGTTTGGAAAGATGGTTGCATCTCTCACATATATTTGTATTTCTTGGGGGGAGTTGGGGGTTGCCTGTGTACTTGGGGCAGGTGTAACATTGCCTCAAGATTCACAGATTCAACTTATTGTAGCTGGCCTTAGTAGATTGTATGTGTGGACATATTTTATTGCCATACTACTGATCAGTGATTACTTCTTTTTTTATGTTTGCTCTATCATGTAGTAGCTTCCTCATTCTCTTGCATGGTTTGGTTATGGCTGGTGTCCACCATGCCAGATGCCTGTGTATGGCATTGTGTCTTGTTTTAATTTAGGATTGCATAATCCAAGCATTCCTGGCAGTGTTCATGGAATGCCTGTATAACAGGTTCTGAGGTGTGGCCCATATTTTGCACCTGCACAGGACCTTTAATGGATTCCACATCAGTTTGAAGGAGTGCAAATTTTGCTTTACACATGTTTTTCACTGTGGTTTTCTGGCCAGGGACTGTGGTCAGGATGTGTATATCCAGTGTGATTACTCTATGGTCTGGTCTTACCAGTGAGCAATACACTTCTCATCTTGCCATCCAGTACCCATGTTGCTGATTATCACATCCAGTATGCTTACCCCTCTTGTGGGAGTGGTACTTTGTTCCTGGGCATTTTGGTTTATGGATTCTATGAACTTTTGTCTTACAGTGTTGGAGCTAGTATAATGCTCCCAGTCTATGTTTGGGTATTTTCAGTCACCCAATATAATGTGGTTTGGAGGACTTGATATATTCATGTATTCCAACATAGGCCAGGTGCAGTTCCTGGTGTTGGGACGGTAGTCTGTAACAGGCTATAAACTGGGGGGGGCAGTTTTAGCCACTGTTACTTGACCATGGCTAGTCCATGCTGCTTCTTGTTGTGGTACCAACATGGGGGTGTGGTTATCCTTGACAATTATTGCTAGTCACCCTCCTTTTGTAGCTTGTTCCATGTTTTGAGGCTGTACAGCACAGTATGAGGTGTAGCCTGGTAGTGTTAGGGTGCTGTTGTGAGCCTTGACCCAGTTTTCTGTTACAGCACAGATATCAACATTCTCCATACTGGGTGAGTTTAGACTGCATGCATCTTGCTGTTTAGACTTCTGGCATTGGGTAGCATTACATCTAGGTTCTTATCCCTTCTGATACCTATGGAGGTAGGTTTGTGTTTTGAGCCTTACCTATTCATGGCACACTGTGGGTAACAACAGCCTTTGCCAGTATCCATATGGCCTGCACTGATAGGTGCACGCCAGTCCTAGCATGTGGAGCATCATGTCATGCTCAGCATGTCATCCCAGGCTGGCACACATTGGATCCCCTTTGTCTAACTGCAATACTTCAACCAATTATTGCACTTGATCATCTCATTGTCATATTGTGGCATGATGCTTGGTGAGGGTAGGATGTTAGTCACGGTCCTCAGGTGTGCATATAGTACATGGTGTTACATTACTTAACACATGGCATTCATGCCTCAGGTGGTGCTGCAGGGCTGCCTCTGTCGGATGCACATATTACACTCCCTGTACATGTTTGTGAGGAGGTCATGTCATTATAGCCATCCCTGTTATTATTTGAGTGAGTCAGAGGGGGTATCATTCCCAGGGTTCCTACTGAGCCAGTGTATGTGCTATGCGTTGCCTCTTTGCCAAGGCCAGGGCATACTGGGCATGCCTCCTTCTGCCTACTGGGGCAGGCTCAGGTTGTTCCTCCTCCGAGTCACGCTCTGCCTGTGATGGCCTTGGCAATGGTGGGGGGCAGTTTGGCCCAGCCCTATGCTGGTCCTGCTGCAGCTGTTTTCGCAAGATCATATTATGTAGCGTAGCACATACTATGACAATTTGGGTACATGTAGTTGGTGTGTACTGCAAGGCTCCACCAGATGTGTCCAGACACCGGAACCGTGACTTGAGTAGCCCAAACACACGCTCTATTACATTATGTGTTTGTGCGTGTGCCTCATTATGGCGTTCCTGTTCAGGTGTGTGTGCGTTTCTGATGGGTGTCATCAGCCACGGCTCCAGTGCATAACCTGCATCCCCCACTTGGTGTCCATGTGGGATGTCCCCATTGGCAAATGTCTGGTACAGCTGCGTCAAATGCCAGATGTGGGAATCATGGTAGCTACCAGGGCAGCCAGCACATACATAGGGTGGGAGGTTGGCATAATGGTTAAGGTGTTTACCTTGCAGACACAAGGTGCAGGGTTTGATTCTCACATGGGGTAATTGGCTAGGCTTAAAATGGCCAACAAAGGCAATTAGTCTAGTACTAATCTATGAACCTCACAGATTTTCTAAAGGGGTGGGAGGGTGGCCTAATGGTTAAGGTGTTTGCCTTACAAACACAAGGTGCAAGGTTTGAGTCTCACAAAGGATAATTGGCTAGGCTTAAAATGGCTTGCAAGGGCAGTTAGCTTAGTACTAATCTATGAACCTATGAACCTATTCATTATTATGCCCTGGGCATCACACATGACCTGGCAGTTGATGGAGGGGAAGCCCTTGTGGTTAATGTAGGCCCTACCCCGCTCACCGGCTGGTGCTTTGATGCGTATGTGCGTGCAGTCTATTGCACCCACTACCTCAGGGTATTCCGCTATTTGCTGGAAGAGACACATATTGCTGGCCAATACCTCACGGGCATTGGGGAAATATGCATGATCACCGACATGTGCTGACATGGCATCCAGGAACTGGTGCAGTACCCTGGAGGCTGATGCCTGTGATATCCCCATCATATCACCAGTTGGTCTCTGGAAGGTACCTGTTGCTAGTATTCTTAGGCCAACACATACTTTGGTTTCCACTGGGATGGGTTGCCCTCTGTTGGTTCTGTGTGTGAGGCGTGGCCTGCACAGCTCCACTATTTGCTGCAGGAGGTCTCTGTCCACTCTATAGCGCTCTACTATCTCCAGCTCATGTAACCCATGGTAGGTGACCCTGGGCCTGTACACTGTTCTCTGTCTCCTCACTGTGGGTTGTCTGGCACCATCTGCATTGTCACCACCCTCAGCAAGTCGCCTATGTCTCATTATGACAGCTATGGCAGCCCCTAACATTTCTGCTCTGAGATCAGCTTTTTCAGTTTTCACTTCTAATAGCTTACTCCTGTCTTGCAGTGTCTCTTGAGAGAAACATCTTGCACTGCTGTTTGCAGAGTTTAAAGTGTTGGGCTGAGCTACTATTCTGCCTGTCTAATTGCCTGCTTCTAATTGTTTTCACCTGCTAGCTCCAGCAGTATTCCCTGCTAGCTTCCTACTAATTCTGTTGCTTCCTTTTTCCTTTCTGTTTCCTCAGGGGGGAGCAGCATGCATACTAGCAGAAACACACTCACAGTGGCTTACACGTGCGCACACATACTTACACGGTTCAGAATCTACTTATTTCGGTTAAAACACGCGCACACCCGCGCAAACAGTCTTACAAGTCTGCCAACAGGCTCCCACATGCTCAGTCTGCCCTACACGCACACCAGCGCAAACAGTGTTAAACATCTACCAACACGCTCCCACATGCTCAGTCTGCCTTACACGCATGCATACTGTCCTACTCGCGCTTCATGGCGTGCACACGTGCGCATGCACGCCCAGCAAGAAACTTTGGTGTAGGCAACAGTGTACACCTTCCATTTCTTGACTTTCCCATGCTTATGTTGTGGCATTCCTCTTTCCATGATATGTGTCTGACATCTGTCATGTAACACTGACCTTCAATGAACTGCATTTCTTTCTGCCATTCCCCCCTGTGATGTCACCTATCTCCTACTCTGTTCCTCCCCCTTATGTAACTCTTACACTACTCAGAATGTGCTCATTTGCTATGTGACAGTGGAATTCAGTATCCTAACACTCATTTACATCAGATTGCCTACTAATGCTTAGTTACATCTCTTAGACTCAGCTTCCCCCCTTAGCAACCACTAAACGGTGGCCATGTTGTTTTTGGTCTGCTGGTCCCTGCATTGTAAATCCATGTATTGCATAAAACCCACATTTGTGGGTTTATAACCTTCATTTTATGTTTATACAGCGCAGCCCGCTTATGGGGCTGCTATGCTTAAACATCGCGATCGAAAAAAAAAAAAGATTTATTTCTTATATTTGCATGGGGGTACCTTGCCAATGGCCACATATTTGGCCATTGGCATGCTGCCTGACACATATGCACCCTTTATTTGGAGCTGGCATGGCTCCATTGTGTTTTTTGCAGAAACGTACTCAGTTGTCAACTGAGTACATTTCTGCAGCTAAAACGGCTCTTACACGGGCTGCTTTGAGCTTCCTGGATCGCTAATCAACCTCATTTGCATGCTATTCGACTGCAAGTGAGGTGATTAGCTTATCCATGCCCACTCCGTGTAAGAGACGCTTTAGCTGGTCTCTTACACGGACTTTGGGCTGTTCCTGGATCGCGAAGGCTGCATGGAGTCTTACACTACTCTTAGACTCCGTGCAAGCCTTCGTGAATCCTGCCCAATGTTTTAGCTAATATTCAAAAAACTAGAGGGGAGAGATGCAGACAATCCTTGGCAAAGCAGCATGGTCTGTTGACCATCTACTTCCAAGCTGACAAATATTGCATCCTCTTAGAATGGCACCGGAATCTAAGCCAATTATTAAAGTCAATCATCTTTGGTTCATATTGTGGCATCATTCTTGGAGAAGGTAAAATTTTGCTTGATGCTAGGCTCATACTAGCCTGAGACACATTCTGAAAGCTCCATGAGATCTCTTCATATAGTCTAGGGAGGTACGTCCCAGGTCTTTTACTCCCACATGGACTATGACTGAGTCATACTGGTACTTGTGGTCCAATTGCCTGAGTGCATGTGTAATGGGGCAGATCCTAGCCCCTCATGAGAAACGGACAGTGACTTTCTCCTTACTGAGCCTGTTGAGAGGGACACCAGTCTGTCTCACAATGGAGTCTCCAATGGCCAGAATGTTGGATTGTGTGGTGGCTTACCTTATGGGCTTAGAGGTACAGGCTTCATGAGATGTGGCTCTATGTGTTGATGTGGATGTTGTTTTGAAAGAGTGCATTTGGAGCTGCTAATGGTATTTGTTATGTGTACTTCATCTAGGAAGTCTTTGTGATTTAGGTAAGTTACATTTAAGTGCCTCAGCATATGTGGGTGTATATGTTTGCTTTAAATTGTGTGTGATGGGTGCAGCGTGTATACTACTGACAACCGTTTTGACATTAGGAGTACTTTTTTTGAGAGCTTGGCCTCCAGGTGACATTGTGCAAATACATGTCTCACATACCATATCAGTTTTTTTTTTGATAATTAACTGGTTGTCATTAAATATGAAGCAATTTCTACATTGCCTCAGGATGGCCATATCCACCAAGCTGGTAATGGAGATAGTGGGAAAGTTCATATCCATGGCAACAGACCTTTTTTTTATTAGATAGCTGGAGTGAGAATATAAAGCAGTGTCAGGAGTATTTGTTTTGCAACTCTGGAGACAGTGCTTGTCACTGCAATCTAGTTGTCCTGTGTACAACTAGGTATTGGAGGAATTTAAATTGTGCTTTTACAAGAAAAATGTCACTCAAGTTGTCTGTGTCTGTACAGGGCATGTGCAAACACTTGAGGGGAAACTAATACATAGACCCTGAAAATTTAAGGATAACGTATTTAGGCAGATATTCTGAAGTTAGAAACAAATCAGTACTTATTGAAAACAAAGAATTGTTGCTTGTGAAGAATGATGAAAAGAGGGGAGTCACATGAATGGCTACTGCCTGGCTACTACTACTGCTGGTCTCACCACAGCTTCACTTTTCTGTGATACAATGCTTCTTCTCTCACCAGAAGCAAAATGTTAGCACCAATCTCAAGATGAGGTCTCACCAGGAGAATCCAGGGCCTCAAACATCTACCATGCACGGATAGGCTAAAAGCCCTATCCCTCTACTCAGTTTCATACAGACTCCTCAGAGGTGACCTCTTTCTGGCATACACCTTGATGGGACTGGTGCATATCAGCAAGTCAAGCTGCACTCGAGTAACCCGCACGTACAGCCCCAACCTGGTCTGTGACATCAACAAGACTTGTTGACGGGACATATTTGTGTCCCAGAGACACCCTCATCTGTGGAATAGACTTCCTCTCCACATTAAGCAGAGTACCTCTTTACCCCTTTTTAAGCACAACCTGGATAACTGGATGGGAAACAGAAAATATACCACAGGGATTCCACCCATGTCCCTGCTGGACAGGGGCATCAGGTGCTGATTTGTGTAAACATGGGCTAAACTCTTGTCTTGGCTTATAAGGGCCTCAGGGCCAATAGCCTAGTAACCTTCTATGATCCTATAAGAAGCAGTCCACAGCCTGTTTGATGATCCACATTATTGTCCCAGATGATGCAAGGGTCTGTAGGCTGGTTGTAGCCTTTTCCTGGTAAATACCTTGAAGAGCATAGTTTGTCCAAACCTCTTACTGCATTAGCAGACGAAATAATTATGTGGGATTTGTACCATTCAGATGAGGTGAGTTTAGTTTTTAATGGAGTTTGTTTATTTTGGTTCTGATGGATATTCATTGGCTAGTAGACAGTACCCTTTACACATCTCAATACTCTGAACATGCTTTAGAGAGTGATCTGACTTTCTGTATGGTACTGGATGAGAATGTGTGACAAGGAAGAAAAGTGAGGATGAGGTGGGAATACACAAATGGTATCACATTTGTTAGTTAAGGGAGTGCATATAACTGAGGACTTTGGAGAAACCTTTGAGAGGAAATATCAATAGTATGTGTTCAAAAATTGAGGAACAAAAATAGAGGCAAGAGTTTTAAAACCTCTTTTATTTGTATGCTTTATTATTCTGAGCAAATCAGTGGAGACTTGTGGCCTTATTGGTGTTAGAATTTATTATTTTATTTATTTTACATTTGTTTACCGGGAAAGTGCGACTAGATGCAGGTCCTTTTTTAGTGGAGGCCCGGGGAGAAAAGCTCCTCATTTACTTAATAAATCGTAGAACAACAGTGTACAATAACAATTTGCCTAAATACAGAAGTAATTCAAAATAATAGCAAGTAATACAAAAATAGTAGCAAGTAGTACAAAATAATGCAAGAGTACAATGCTGTACAAGGAGAGTGAAAGACTGAAATTACTTGAAGAGGTAGTAGTATGTTTGCAACCACTGAGTCATAGATAACATTTCATATATTGGAAAATAACTGTGAGGTTATAATAATTCTATACTATATTGATCTGTGAAGTAAGCATGCTGTCAAGATATAGAGCATGTCAAACACAGTTGGAGATATAGAGAATACATGCATGATTGCACAGAAGAGATGATTGTGCAATTATATAACACAGTAGCCAGTTCCAGTTTTAGAGGCCTGGTGAAGACATTCAAGAGGGGTTGTTAGCTACTGAGTAAGGGAAATTGGACTATCCTGTAGGGTTACAGGGAGAGTCAGGGCCAAGAATTTGAAAGATGTGTTTTTATTAGCTTTTTGAATTGTGGGATAGAGCAGTTGGAAATAAGAGAGCATGGGAGTTTATTTCATAATTTGGAAATGTAGTGTGAAAATAGTGATTCACTGGCTGCGTTGTTTGCTTTGCAGAAATGTAGGAGGGATTTGTTGGAAGAGTGGAGATGTCTACAGGAGTTGTATGGGTGTAAGGTTATGGAGAGAAGGAGTTTTATCTGGGTGATGGAGGATTTTGTGAATGAAGATAAGTTGATTAAAGTACAGTAATTGCGGACGTTCAAGCCAGTTTAGTTGTCTGAGTGATGTGCAGTGATGTGATCTATATGAAGCACCAGTTGCAAATTTGTCTATCTTATTGTAACAAGATTCAAGTTTGGTGAGGTCGGTTTTATGGAGGTTGGTTAGTACTGGGAAAGTGTATAAGAGAGTACATAGGAGGTGGGTTTGGTCAATAGTGAATTTAGTATTCTTGGTTAAGAATTTATTGTTCCTATACAGGAGACCAAGTTTCTTGTGGACTTTTTTAATAGTTTGGGCAATATGTATAGCAAACTTCAAATTGTTGTCTATTTCAACACCTAGCAGTTTTGTCTGGGTTGAGGGGGTAATAGTTTTGTTTTTGGATAAGATGCTGAGAGGTGGGGAAGGGGTTTTGTGCTGGGAGGAGGGGGCTTTGCCTAGATGAAAGAGGAGAAGTTTTGTTTTGTTTGGGTTAAGGATGAGGTGGGAGTTAGTGAGCCAATTTTCAGCCAATAGGAAAGATTCCTGGGTGTGTTTTTGTAGTGTTTAAAGAAAGGAGGCTGAGCATATAATAGTTAAGTCATCAGCAAATTGGACTATGGTGGCGTGAGGTGTGGAGGTATGGAGTTGATTGGTAAAGATAGAGAAAAGTAGGGGCCCCAAGAAGGAACCCTGGGGAACTCCTATGCTAATTGGAAGAAGGGGGGATAGTTGTTGCTGCCATAGGATGGCTTGTTGATGTCCTGCAAGGTAATTTTGGAACCAGGAGATGGATGAGGTATACAGGTTTAGGAAGGAGATGATGTTCATTAATTTTGGCTGGTTAACTACATCACAGGCCTTGGATAGGTCTAGGAAAATAGCAGATACATATTGCCCATTATTCCTATAATGGTTGACTGTGTTGGTAAAGGACACCAAGGCTGTGTAGCCATGCTGTGTATCTGTTGGCAATTTTTTTACTCTGTGAAGATAATCCAAGAGTTGGGTATGGATGACACACACACACACACACACACACACACATATTTATATATATATATATATATATATATATATATATATATATATATATATATATATATATATATATATACACACACACACACACATATATACATGCATATGCATGTATTGACAATTTGCTCATCCTGTGTATATTTGGTGTCGAATATGATTTCCAGTTAATAGTGGGGTAATTAAATTTGCCCTTGATTATCATATTAGTGTGGATGGTCAGTAGTTCCAGTAAGTTTAAATATATGGTAAGGGTTTCCTTGCTCTCAGAGGAAGTGGTATTGAGTTTTGCCTATCGTGATTTGAATGTGCGTTGAGGTATATATATTTTTGATGTAAATCGAGACACCTCCACCTTTAGTCCTCGTTTGTGTAGCCTTTGGTCTAAATGCTTGGAAGGCATTATAACTTTGCACTGTCAGTGAGCTCTACACAGCTTTAAACTATATCTCAGTGAACACACAGATGTCAGCATTCTCTAGGGTAAAGAGAGCTTCTAGGGAGTCAGGTGTTTGTTTAGACTCCCAGCATTGTGCAGTAACACCTTTACATTTTCTTGGTTTTGATTTGCTATTTCAGAGGTATGTTCATCTGGCAATACCTAAAAAGAAAGCATTATGTGGGGAGGACAGTTTTTAGCTAATATTTTAAAGCGAAGAAGGGAGAGGTGCAGATCATCCCTGGCAAAGCAGCATGGTCTGTTAAACATCTCCTTCCATGTTGACAAATATTGCATCCCCTTAGAATTACACCAGAAGCTAAGACAATTATTAAACTCAGTCTTCTTTTCTTCATATTGTAGCATCATCCTTGGAGAAGGTAAAATGCTGCTTAATGCTAGGCTCATACCAGCCTCAGACAGATATTCTGAGAGCTCCATGATGTCCCTCTTCATATAATCTAGGGAGGCACATCTCGGGTCATTTACACCCACATGGACTCTGACTGAGTCATACTCATACTTGTGGTCCAGTGACCTGAGTATGTTTGTTATGTAGTGGATCCTGGCCCCTAATAAGCAACTGACCATGGCTTTCTCCTCACTGGTGAGAGGGTCATCAATGTATCTCACAAAGGGGTCTTCAATGGCTAGAATTTTGTGTTGGCTTGCCTTATGGGATTAGAAGTAGATGCTCCCTGAAATTTTGCTGTATGGGTTGATGTGGGTATTGTTTTCAAACAGCGCATTCAGGGTTGCTGAGGGAGTTTGTTTTCTGTACTTCACCTAGGAGGTCTTTGTGGTTTAGGTAGGTTACATTTAAATGCCTCAGCATATGTGGATCTGTGTGTCTGCTTTGAATTGTGTGCATGATTGATACACTGTTTGTACTACTGACAACCTTATCATTGGATCATAGGGGATTGCTAGGCTGTTGACACGGAGGTCATTTTAAGCCTAGCTGTTTCATCCTAATGTAATACTATAGAAATGCTAGTCAATACCCAAGATTGCATTTAGTGATGACTGCCCATGTCCAGGAGGATTGTGGGTGCTATCCCTGGTAAGAATTTATGGTGTCCCATCCACTCATCCAGGTGCCTGTTGAACAGTGCCATAGAAGTGCTCTGTTTCACATGAATTGGTAGTTGTTCCAAAGACACTGCAGTCACTGGGAGATAAATCTGTCCCTCCAGACTGTCCTCTTTAAGTCACAGGCCATATTTAGGTCCCTGGAACAGGAAGCCCTAGTCCCATTTGATTTACAAATATGCAGCAAGTTCATTAGGTTTGGGTCTTGGATTGCTCTGTAGGCCAGGCATTAGTCTACCATAAGAATGGATTAATGGTGCCATGAGGTGAAACTGGTATGTTGTTTTCTATTCAGCCAACTGACTGGGAGTGATATCTTCTGGCTTGCTTCTTTATATTATTATTGTTGGATGTATTTGGCAATATGACACAAATATATGGACATTATTCCACTACTCTGTGTCCTGTATCAACTATGGAATTTTTGCCATTTTATTTTGAGTGCTGATTCTTTGGTGTGTAGTAGTATTCAGTATTATTTTGAGTCAGAGCACCATGCATATATATTCATATGCATATGTATAGAGGTTGGAATAATGGTTAAGGTGTTTACCTTACAAACACAAGATGCAGGATTTGATTTGGATATGCTTAAAATGGCCCACAAGGGCAGTTACCCTAGTATTAATGTATCTATATCTGTGTGTGTGTGTGTGTGTGTGTGTGTGTGTGTGTGTGTGTGTGTGTGTGTGTGTGTGTGTGTGTGTGTGTGTGTGTGTGTGTGATGACAGTCCCAACTGTCTCCTGTAGTGGTAATATTATGGGAACAGCTCTTTTTTTTGGTTCAATCTGCAACTTAGAGTTACGGGCAGGGTTATCATGTGTTACTACTGTGGCGCAAATAGGCTTTGCTGGTTACAGTGGATCCAGTATTCCAAAAACTCTTATACATCCATAAACCAAATAGTGCAGCTAATACTAGGACCACAGATGTACATCCACTCCAACAAATAAATGCACATGGTGGAAGTATAGCTTTATAACACAGTGCTTACCCACCTCTCTAGAACAAGCTAACTCTCTAAGTTAAACAGTGTGACACACTGTCTGCCTTTAAAAGGAAAACAGGTTGAGTGTTCATAAATTCACCCCCTGGTATGACTGGCCCGGCCCTTCTTCAAAAGGGAGGAAAGGCTTAAGGGTTGGTAATGGCAAAGGGGAAATGTCCTTGCAGCTCAATTGATTTGCAACTCCTGTAAGCCTAGGACATATCACTAAGTCACATCCTTGTATGGAAGCAGAGTTAGTGGGCATAACATGCTTAGGCCTGGTTTCCTTATGACTCTTGGGTGACCTGCACGAACCTGCATTATGTGGGAGTGGAGAAGGAGTATGTGCTCTCTTGTCTGCACTGAAGGCTGAGATCTTATACAGTGTGTCAAGAAGACTTGGACAAAAGGTATATGCATGGTATTTTTAGACAGTATGTGCACTGGTGAGTGCATTTCAAAACTATAACATGTTTACATGACTACAACAAAAAAAGGTACATCAGTCAAAATCCTTTAATGTACTTTTTGCCTTTGTGTTTCAGGCCATCTTGAGATGTTAGTATCTGTCAGCTGAACCCATCTCATACATTTATAGGTTTTGGTTCTTGCAGGGGAAGCACATCATTAAAATGAATCTGTTTCTTCTCATGCTAGCCTTTGTTTCTCAACTCTCCACTTGGGCAGCTGATATTTGTGGTCCCCCTGATTTTCACTGAAATTATTTTTTCACATCTGTTCTAAGTGTTACAAGCCTATAAATAGGGCTCTTACAACTGTATACATAGTTTTATTATCACTTGCTGAAGATATCAATCTCCACTGAAAATTAAGTTTCTGAAAGTTTGTTACATTAATTAAAACATTGAGGAAATATATAAAAAATAGTCACACAATTCTCAGTTTGTGGTAAGAGAAGCCCAAGTCAATTGGTTTGCATGTTAATAGTTCTAAAATTGTATACGGCAGTGACACTGAGGTAATTCTGGGGTATATTCTGCGATCGATTTCTCTCAAGGCCAGCCAGAAGACTGCCTCACATGTACCGGGATTTTTTTGTTCCAGGCATAGGGAGTCTTTGGGTGATGAATCTATCCTCCAGCACCCTAATACACACGTTGGTCGAGGTTTAAGTCTCCGCCCTTGTGGTAGATTTTTTGATGGCCTTGTATGTTAGGCAAAGGTCAAAACTGAGCTGCTGTATGTCAAGCAAAGTAGCTTAGTGAAAGGCCCCCTGCACTGAATAGCTTGATTTTCTTTAGGTTTTTCTTTTTGGTTAGGCTTTTTGAACTTCATTGATCTTTGAAGTGTTTATCCTTTTGGTGAGGAACTTTTGGAAATGTCGGGTTGTGCTGCTATGAGGTCTGACATTCTATGACATCAGATGATCTAGATGAGATGATCTTATGATGGATTGACCTAAGAAAGACTATGTTCTTCTTGACCATGTGAATGAGAACTACTCCATGATAAGGTACATGGAATGACAGACTACTACTAACTTCGGGCACTTCTAGTGGGAATGACAGATTACCAGTAACCTTGCTTTGGCTGGGCCTTGTTATTTATTTTTGGCATTTGCTCTTGATTTTGCATTATTTTTTTTTTTAACCTTGTTTTAGGGGCTCTGATGACTATTATCTTTTATTGTTTTTCTTTAACCTTCAGTTTCTTTCTATCTATAGTTTTTGTGTTCTATAACTGGTTGCAGTCATTTGCAATGGAAATGTGATGCTGTGTTGTTTACTTTTTGGCCCAGTAAATCCCTGACTTTGCCAGAGTGGGCCCTTGAGCTTTGACAGGGACAAAGTAGATGCTGAGCCACAGCTCTGTCGCCTGTAGCCTCTGGGACACCACTTGTGGCTAATCTTGAGTCTGCAAATGGCGCCAGCAACTGTGTGTTAGCCTTTTTTTCCTGATGAGTTTTAAGGCCATTAGAGTGGGGTATTTATTTAATATGAAAGCCTTTCCTGATGAGTGGGTGGGCTGTGGTATCCTGGGCCTGCTTTGGCAACGAGTTTGGTGACTGTTGGACCAAGTTCTCATCCAAGAAAAGCCTTTTCTGAATCCAAAAACCAAAAACCAAGCTCCATTAAATGCAAATCCTGCATTTTCTTATTGTCTTTTTCCCACTTGATCAAATCATGGCTTCTTGGTGTATAGGGGATGGCAGGAATGGCTTTGTGAAAGGGGCATTGGAGGCTAAGGCACTTGTGGGGGAGTGGAGCCACAGGCAGTGCAGTGCCTGGACACAGGTATCCTGCGGTAGACTTTTGATTAAACAGTGCGCCACAGCTGTCCCTTTTAATTCGGTCTCGAGTTATTGCTGTCGTGACACCTTTGCGGGTCATTACACCATTTTTTTTTTTGAGTTTGTTGGGATCTGGAGCAGTTCTCACTTGGCTGTGTGATGTTTTTTTGCTAGGGATTTGGGGTGGGGGGAGGGTTTGGGGTTTTTTGGGGAGGGTTTGCACAGAATGACTGTACCATCTCAGGGGAATGTTGTCTTCAATCTTTTTATCAAAATTCCTGAGCACATTAGAAATTCAGTCTGTCTGGGTCTCTCAGGTTTCTAGGCTTTATGATTGTCTTAGTGATTTTTCTATTTTTCTTCTCGAATTTTTCTTTGATGATTTGCTTGAGGTTTTTTGGATTTTTCTTAGTTTTACTGGGGTGTCTTACCTTTTTGTCTTACCTTTCTATCTTGTAGCCTTAGCTTATCTTAGCTTGTTTGGTTTGCTTTGGCTTTTTGTTTTGTTGAAGAGTTTGTTTATGGCTGGGGTCCTTGTTTGTTTTGTCTTTGTTTTACTTATGGTTGCCTTATCCTTGCAGGTGCTGTAGAAGGCGTCGGAGGCGTCTGTGCTGCTGATTGCCTGGTTTGCAGCCTTTAAGCTCCGCGGAGAAGGGGCCTGAAGGAGACCACACTAGTCTTTGCTTTTGAGAAGGGTTCCTGAGAAGTCTTCTTTGTGGTCTTTTTTATTTGGGATTGGGTGGTCCTGTGAGGAGTGACAGTGAGATTGATCTTGAGTGATCTCACCAGTGGGAGGTGAACTTCCGGCTCGTGTTGAACATATGAACTGTGATAGTGTGATCAAGATCAGTATCTCCTCTTGTTGTGGGGATGGTGACTAGTTGTTCCATGGCATTTTTGTCTTTTTACTTTTTAGGTTGGGGTGTTTGGGCTTTTGAGTAGTGTTCCCTAGTCTATATCTATAATAGTACCTAGTAAGTGTAGTATGATGGTGTGATTGGTGACATTTATCCTCTCTTGTTTTCAGGAGCAGGTGCCATGTGAGTTTCTCCTGTGTGGTGTAACAATGTAACATGCTTTGCAGAGCAGCAGTGCCTATGGTTAATTGCACTGCATGGGTGGTGATGCATCATCGCGTTGCCACCCAGTCAGTCTTGTGGGGGGTGTCCTTGAATATATGGATACCCCCCTCTCTTTTCTTGGTATTGTTTTTTTGGGGGGGGGAACATGATATATGAGGTAAACCTGATAGCGCTGAGGGTGCTCTCAGCCTTGAACCACCAGGTTTTGTCACACAGCACACACACTGCTCCCATACTGAGAAGAAGGAAGGGCCGTGTGCATTTGCATTTTGAGATTAGACTTCTGGCAGGCAGCACCCTTTTTTTTTTCTTTTTTGTGTTCTAGGGTGTAGGGTTAGAATTTTGAGCCTTGCCTAAAAAGGCACTATCCGGACAGTGAGGGCCGTCCCCCTTGCGAGAAGCAGCGTGGCTTGTCAGCATGTCATACTGGATTCCAACCAATTGTTATGCTGATTCATCTTATCTCTTATTGAAGCATTACATCTTATCTCTGTGTGGCATCATTCTTGGTGAAGGGTCCTGCCTGCTCAAGGTCAGGGTCATACCTGCCTGGGCTACATTCTGTCTGTGCTCCTCTTCATCTGTCCTCAAAGAGAGGCGTGGCTCAGGTGACACCCCGCGTGGGGCGTGGACGGTGGACAATGACTGAGGAGCCACTGCACCCTCTGCTGTATGACCTGTGCTCGATTTTGTTCACAGGATACCGACTGGTCCTGAGCTGTGACCTTCTCCTTCTTCAGCAGTGTGTCTGACTATGAGTCTCACCAATGACTATGGTCTGGCATGTGTTTTGGCCTGTGTGGCTGTGACTGTTTGACACTCTGTGTGACACTCTGACTTGGTTGACTGGTGTTGTGTTCTGTGGTGGTGGTTGTTGGGGTGGTGGTTTTGGTGTCTTCTGTGGTTTGGTGGATTTTGCTGTTTTGCCTTGTTTGTATGTCTTGTTGATGTGTTGTGTTGTGTTGTTATGTGTGTATTTAGGGGTTGTAATGGTACTATGTGAGACTGGGTCTAGTGTGTGTGGTCCCCTTCTCCCTGACTGGTCTCTTGAGAGAGCTCAGAGGAGAGTTCTCAGCCCAGTGTTTGGCCATAGTTGCATGTGTCTTGTTTTTGTTTTTGTGTGGGAGGGGGTTGTGTCTGTGTGAGGTAGACGAAACATTGCCTCAATATCTCATTCTTCACAGCCAGGCAGGAGAGCAGGAGAGGGAGGACACCCTCGACATGCTAGAAGGGTAGAAAAAAAAAACTAAAAAAAAATTCCGGGGACGGGGTGGGGAGAAGGGGGGGGGGTTTTTTTTTTTTTGGGGTACTATAGATGACAAGTATCAAGGTAATAAGTACTGTAGGAGCAAGTGCTAGGTTTAATAGATAGAGAATAGTCTACTTGGAGTCAAGTAGAGTTGATCTTTCAATGCTAGTCATCCTTTTATTTCTGTTAAGTGTGATCTTGGACAAACTCGGTTAAACAATGGGTGCCAGCAGAGGTGAAAATGGTCATATCCAACTTGATGAGGTGCTAAGTGCATTGGTTTCTGGCTTGGTATTAACTTTCATTTCACTCAATGAGAGGTTTAAATGCTGAGCTGTTTAAGATGTCTTATGCATTTCAATGTATGTATTTATATGAATGTGTTAACCAGTGTAATCTATTCATGCATTCATTACACAGTAGTAAAGTCAGATATTGTTTAGGTGCATCATGTGGAGAGATAAGGCTTGGCTTAATTGTTTGAGGGTGGGTATGCTGTTTTATGAAATTATATGTGTCGTTATCTACAGAATTCCACTCAGTTGTGGAACTCAGTCATAACGGAAGGTTGGACAAGAGGTTGGTGCAGCCTTTTTTTTATTAAATTAGTACTTTTTGTAAGAATTTTACTTTTTTTGGTTGGTGACAGTGGGATTATAAATGACTGTCATGATTTGCTATAGGTGACCTGAATTTTGGAGTAAGTTTTACAGGTAATTATGATATTCTGCTGTTTAAGCTCTGCTGTAGAGTCTGTACAAGTCATCTGGAGATGCAGTCAGTTTTGTAGGAGATGGCTGCTCGAAGAATTAATGGGACTTGTTTAGACTACAAACTTGGACATTACAGGTAAGTGAGCATTTTTGTAGGTTCATAGGTTTATAGGTGTGTACTAGGCTAATGGCCCTGGAGCCTTTACAAGCCTAGCCCATAGGATTACCCTGGCATCGTGCCACCCAACCTTAGTTCCCAGTGCCTCTGTTGAGTACAGCCACTGGAGTGATCCCAGGGTGAATTTTCTATTTCCCACCCACTCATCGAGATTTCTCTTGAAGAGAGCCAGTGAGGTGCTCTGTTTGACATGTATGTGAAGTCTATTCCATAGCATGGGCAGTCTCTGGGTTATGAACCTGTCCCTCCACCATGTTCTGTTGATTGTGGTAATGAGACTGAGGTCTCTGGAGCGTGTGGTGCAGAGGGATTGGGATTTCTTCAGATGTAGCATTTCTAACAGGGCTGGGTCAGACATGGCTTTGTAAGTCAAACAGAGATCGCCTCTAAGTAGCCGCTATGAGACAGAGAATAGTTGGGGAGTTTTTTTAGTCTGTCCATATAAGACAAGTGTTTAAGGCCTAGGATCTTCTTTTTGTGGTACTTTTGTGGCCTCTTCAGTTGTTGCAGGTGTCTAGTGAGGTACATGCCAAATGGGGCATTGTACTCGATGATTGGCCTAATCAGGGAAGAGTAGAGGGAGACAATGACCTCTTTCTTCCTAGATGCAAAACCCTTAGTAATGAGATGTGCCACATAGAAGGACTTTCTGACCACAGTGGCAATGTGGTGGCCAAAAGAGAGGTTGCTGTCAATCTGTGTTCCCAGATCTCTTATAATGCCTTCTGTGTTCAGTAGACTACCATCGATGTGGTAATTCATGGGAACCAGGTTTTTCCCAAAGGGGATGATGACACATTTTTTGGCATTGAGCTTAAGGCCATGGTTCTGACACCAGTCGTTGGTCTCAGTGAGGCCTTTCTGTAGGATGTCAACATCACTTGGGGGGGGTTAACAATAGCTCCCAACTTGCAATCGTCTGTGAACTTTGTCAGCCAGAGTCTTTTCGTGTTTGCCTGGACTTCAGAGAAGTAGATATCAAAAAGGAGAGGACCCAGGACTGAACCCTGTGGGACACCACTCATGACTGGTCAGCAGTCTGACTTGGAGTCTGCTACTCTTACACTGTGGGTTCAATCTGTGAGCCAGTTTGCAACCCACCTAGTGATATAGGGGTTGATGCCTAGCTTACTAAGTTTTTCTATGATTCCTGAGTGGATTAAAACAAAGAGTTAGAAGGTCACAATGAAAAAACAATCAGAAAAACATTGGTTAATGGTTAACATGGGTTACATTGTTTTGCTATAAATAATATATATATATATATATATATATATATATATATATATATATATATATATATATATATGTGTGTGTGTATATATATATATATATATATGTGTGTGTGTGTGTGTGTGTGTGTGTGTGTGTGTGTGTGTGTATTATATGTATATGTATGTATATAACTAAGCTGCAAAAGAGCTGCAATATATAAGCTGTTTTAGGAGGGTCTCCTTGTTCACTTGATTGTTTATTTTAGATTTTTCTTAGTTTTTACTACTTTTTTATCATGTCTGTATTTTGAGTTATAATGTTTAGTGTCTTAATGATACATGTTTGCTAGGTATGTCTGATTATACATTTATGACTGGCAAGGAACTGTTTCATTTGAAGAATGCAGCATATATTTAGTGGCAAGGCTTCAAGATTTAAGAGGACTGGTGGTGATATTTAATACATTCAGCTGTGAATGTTCTGCCTTTTGAGGAACCATCTATCTATGCTGTAAATGGGAAGGATGGGATTGCAGGCTGTAATGATGTGTTAATGAGTTGGACTTGTACAGAAACCTAGTCACACAAATTCAAAGATCAGCACTTAGGATTGCTCTTTATCATTTAATATAGTAATAATCCACGCCTGGGTGTGGGTAATGCTGGATTTACCCACGGTTGGTGTGGTTTGGTCACGAGGGCGAAGACAACCGTGGGTAAATCCAGCATTACCCACACCCAGAAGTGGGCTATTGCTATTATACAATGACATTATTTAAGAAAAAATAATTACTTTTCTTAAATAATGGCATTTAATACCGCCTTGCTGCCTCTCTGCAGCTGTCTGGTATTCTGTGGCAGTTCTGATGTACTGCGCATGCGTATACTTATGCAGTACATCAGAGCTGTGGGCAAAAGCAACGGAGAAAGCAAGATCTCCGCTGCTTTTTACAAACAGTTTAACATAACACAAAGGAGTTTAACATAGCGAGACAGTTTTGAAAAAAGCAATGGAGAAAGCAAGATCTCCATTGCTTTTTAAAGTGTCTTGCTATGTTAAATGGGTTTAACATAGCGAGACAGCTTTAAAAAAGCAACGGAGATGCTCTATTGCTTTTTTTTAAAGCTGTCTTGCTATGTTAAACTCATTTAACATAGCGAGACAGGTTGTAAAAAGCAACGGAGATCTTGCGTTCTCCGTTGCTGTAAAAAAAAAAAAAGTTATACTAATGGAAAAAATGCCGGCGACCGGACCTTTTTCCATTACTATAACTCTGATTTACAACATGCATGCTGACCAATCAGCATGCACATTTTGGAATATTAATGGGGGGTCGTTGTATAATGGGATTGTTTTTGCACACCACTGATCCCCTGATGAGACAACTTAGGGTGTGAAGATATTTTATGCTTAATATTTAATTTTCTGTTGGCTGCATATGTGTTAGCACACTCTCTGTGTAAACATATATGTGTCATCTTTTAACTGTTACTTTGGAATTATGGACAAAGAAAAAAATAATTAGGGAAAAGCTTGTGTATTAGGTACTCTTACTGGTGCTATTAACTCAAAATAACTTCTAAATTTAGGATGGATGTGATCCTCCAAATTCAGGAGAGCTGTGAGGTGCGTGTGTGCATGTGTGTTAGACCTTTATGGTTTATGCTTGCAAATTGATTACTTTTTGGTTTCATTAAATTAAATAAATATGTATATGCATACACACACACATAAATAAATGATATATTTAATAGCAAGGCTTCCATAACAAGATGGAGGAGGGTTACAAATGGTATTCATTATCTTTACAGAAACCCTGTTGTGAATACCCCTCCACCTACCCAGTGGCTGTGCTTTTGTGTTGTAACTAGTGTTGATGGCAGATACAGGCTAAAATGATGTGCTAGTATCATGTGTTTGTGTTGCACAGGGACCAATTTGCACACATTTAAAGATCATCACTTGTGATTGTTCTCTCACATTTAATGAGATTGCTTGCTAAAGCTCAGGCCTATCCTTGGATAAATTAGGATATGAATATGTGAATAAATGATTTATACTTTAACTGGCTGAAAAAAAATGTGTTATGAGCTACAGGTGACCTAAGTAATACATTTTTATTATTTATTTATATTTATTTCATGATAATCAAGCAGTACATAACATACTCAGACTCCTATTAGCAGTTTCCCCTGCTGGTAAATATAGCAAGGTCAGAAAATGAAACTTTGCATCTTTTCTAAAGAGAAGCTCACTGCTAATCGGTTTCCTATCTTTTCTTATATTCCACTATAACAGATTTGGGTTACTATATGTATTCATGGATTCCAACATGTTTTTGTTTCACAGCTTTCTGAGGAAAACAATTTCATGCATTTTCAACTCACTGTAAAAAAAAAAAAAAAACAACAAAAAAAAACTGATAGGATCATAGGAACTTACTTAACTAATGGCAAAAAAAACTTTTAAACCTAGCCATTCATGCCCCAATTTTCACAATTATTATTGCCCAATGGAATTGAATGACTTTGGTACATAGGTTCATACGATCATAGGAGGTTATTAAGATATCAACTCAAAGGTCATTTCAAGCCTTGCCATTTCACCCATTGTAATAGCAGAGATAGTCTAGTCAATACCCAGGGATTGTATTTAGTAATGACTGCCCACGTCCAGGAGGATTGGGGGCACTATCTCCAGTAAGGATTTATGGTGCCCCCATCCACTCAGCCAAGCTCCTTTTCAGGTAGATTTGTCGAGACGACAGCACCGATATTGCAGTAAACTGAACCACAACATTACTGAAGTGTTTTACAAGGAAAGAAGACAGTTGGCCAAAATTTAACAAATGAACACACCAAAATATGTCACACACACCCAGATGGAGAGGGTATGCCCCAAAACTCCCCAATTGGGTGCTACCCCCCACACTACTCTACCTATATATACCAACTCTGTGATCTCACTACATTGGGGAAAAGAGCAAAATCCCCCCTATAGGCCAAGTGTCTCTGTTCCCTCTATATATAAAAAAAAAAGTAATCTTCAGGTTTAGTTTATTGAAAGTTCTGTGTTGCCATCTGTGGAATCTGGAATTCGGGTAAGTGTAAATTCGGTCTACCTAAGTAAATCCTTGTATGCCTAATATATATATATATATATATATATATATATATATATATATATATATATATATATATATATATATATATATATATATATATATATATATATATATATATATATTTTATACACACACACACATATATATATATATATATATATATATATATATATATACACACACACATATATATATATATATATATATATATATATATATATATATATAGGTTTACTATCATATCCTAGCACCAACATTTCTGAACCATGATATCGGAAATCACAAGAACAAACCAAATGAATGTAGAATGAAGTATTTTGATAAAGTCAATATCTCAGAAATGTCGACTTTACCGAAAATAATACACTTTCGGTCAACGGTAACAGAACGTTTTTGCAGGGGGGCAAGCCCCCCATACCCACTGCTACTTAGCTATACAAACTCCAAGATCACACTATAGTGAGGGAAAGGGTACATTTCCTGATCTACACTTTAGTGCGATCTGCATGAAAATGTAGTAAGCCACAACAGCGAATGCTGTATTGCATTCGCTGTTGTACATTTTTGCATTCGTTCTTTTGATTCTACCAAATGGATCGATTTGGACTAATGTGAACTGCACTGGGAAAGTTCACTGGGCCTGAAATGAGCCCATTTTCACTGTAGGTCCAGGGAGAAAAGATCCACAAAGATACATACAAAGAGAATATAATCACATATGGTGCATAGAATGTATTGAAGTACACATGAAAGTAATATATCTGCAGGTGCATAGCTGTGAGGAGATTAAATGCAGAGTGAATACAGAAGGAGATACAAGTGCAGAGGATGGATAGGACCGGTGTAGATATATATAGATATAGATATAGCCATATACAGTATGTATGTATGTGTGTGTGTGTGTCTATGTAAATGATGAGTGGATGTGAGGTACAGCTAAGGACCACAGCTGAGTTATCAATGTGCAGCTCAAGCACATTTCTAGTCTTCTGGGACATGCAACTACTTATGTTCACAATTATTTCCTACCTCCATTATGACCAACAATTTCAAAACACAACTTGCCAACCAGAGATGAATAAAAGAACTTTATTATACATCTCTAAAAATAAATAGCACTTTGGCTCACTGCCTCTACATATTTGTAATGTGTGCTTATTCCCAATTTAGTAAGTGACAACAGTATTATTCAGAACATTTTGGGTAAGAATATCTCGATCACTAGTGCTGAATGGTTGCATTTTTGTTTTCTAGTACTTGTTATGTGCTACTGAAAGATAATGACCATGCAGTTGCATGCTTATGGTTGTCTGCAAATTATGTTTTGAAGCAGTTCTGCATCATACTCTGAATCCAAAGTGTATGTCCCATCTTAATTTCTACTACTCTGCATTTTCATTTATCAGTCACTCTCTCTAGAACTTTCATGCAACGTGACAGGAGTTGTATAGCTCTGTACTGCACACAGCTGTAAATGTACCTTTTTGTCATGAACACTGGTATTAATATGCTTATTCTTCAGTCACCTAGGATACTCATATCTATGAGTACCCTCCAAAGCCAATTCTCTCCTATCCATCCATCCTTCCATAACCCCCTTTTTAACCATTCCTGGACATGGGGTTGGGGTGTCACTTCAGCAGTGACAATCATCTAGAGTCAAGTCTTACACCACCAGGTGTCTAGCCCTGCCGCGGTAGTTCTTCCACACTACACAATCACATGCACACTCACATCTATGGCCAATTTAGAGTGTCCAATCCACCTACTGCATGTCTTTGGAATGTGGGAGGAAACCAAAGTACCCGGAGGAAAACCACATGAACACAGGGGGGACATGTAGGCTCCACATAGAAGGCACCCCAGCCAAGAAGCTATCCAGGCAAACCTCTTGCTATGAGGCGACAAATCTATCCACTGTGCCACTCTGCTGCCCAATCTGTATCATATCTGCTGTGACCTCATCCGAGCCTGCTGTTTTCCCTGATTTCATTTTCCTTAGAGCTATTCTTACTTCTTCCATGGTGGGCTCCTGCTCATTGTAGGCTGTATCTGGGGAAGTACAGCTTCTGTGCAGTTTTCTTCATTAGAAGTTGTTCAAAGTACACCTTCCATCTGCCTTTGATGTCCTGTGGACTGGTGAGCAGATTGGTGTTGGCATCCCTTATGAAGGGTGGCTGACTGTCTTCTTTATCTTTCTTTATTTGCCTTGCAACCTGATATACTTTCTTTGTAACTGATGCCTTATTCTTTGCTATTTCATCTCCTTTTTATTTAGCCTTCTTGTTAGCCAACTATTCCCTCCTAGTCTTGTCTGTATTTTCTTTCTCCCATTTTTCCCTGCACTACTCCTTTGTTTTGATGACTTCCTGCACTTCCACATTTTTCCACCAGCTTTCCTTATCTGCCTTATTTCCATGCCAGGCTTGGCTGCATATATGTTCTGTAGTCCTCACAAGTGCTGTTTTGAGGTGCTTCCAATCTTCATCAACTCCACTTATTTCCTTTTCTTGATGTGCTGGAGCTCTTAGCAATTCCTAGAACTGGTGTACTTTCTCTCCAGTCAACTTCTAGGTTTTCAGCCTTGTCTCTGTTGACCTTGGAAGTCTTCTATGACTGTTGATTATGGCAACCAGTGTTTTTTTTACTGTGGGCTGACTGTTTCTCTGGGGATGACTTTACAATCACTGATTCTACCCCATTGTCCTTTCCTTACTTGGAGGAAGTCTACCAGAGTTGCACATTAGACATTCTTGCATACAATCTTGTGACAGTATCTCTTTTTGAACCATGTGTTGGTGACTCAGGTCATTTCCCAGACAGATGTCTAGAGTGGCATCTCCTTCTTTATTCCTATTGCCCCACCCATGTGGACCCAGGCAGTCCTCCTGTCCTATTCTGTCCATCCTGATATGTGCATTCAGGCCAGCCATTATCAACAGCAGTTCCCATTCTCCTGCTTTATATATTAAGAACTATATCCTATATTTCTATGTCTGTTATATAATTATATAATGTGTGAGTGTGTGTGTGCATGGCAGTGTTTCTATATTTATCTCTTTCTTTCTTTCTGTGTGTGTGTGTGTGTGTGTCTATATATATATATATATATATATATATATATATATATATATATATATATATATATATATATATATATATATATATATATATATATATATATATATATATATATATATATATATATATATATATATATATATATACACACACACACACACACACACACACACACACACACTAGTGTGACTGTATTATAGGGTTAGGGGATAGATTGGGTAAGAGAATCGATTAAGAGTGTGTGATTGTGAGTGTTTATAATTAGGATACGGGATTGTGTGTGTGTGTGTGTGTGTGTGTGTGTGTGTGTGTGTGTGTGTGTGTGTGTGTGTGTGTGTGTGCCCACGTGCAAATGTGTGATGGGAGTCCCAACTGTCTTCTATAGTGGTAATGTTATGGAAACAGCTTTCTTTTGTTTAATCTGCAGGTTAGAGTTAGGGGCAGGGTTATCATGTGTTATTACTGTAGCGCAAGGAGGCTTTGCTGGTTACAATGGATCTATTAATCCAAAAACTCTTATACATCCATAAACCAAATAGCCCAGCTAATACTAGGACCATAGATGTAAATCCACTATACAAAATAAATGCACATGGTGGAGGTACAGATTTATAACACAGTGCTTACCCACCTCTCTAGAACAAACTAAGTCTCCAAGTTAAACATTGTGACACACTGTCTGCCTTTAAAAAGGATAATTGGTTGTTTATTCATAAATTCATCCCTGTTATGAATGGCCTGACCCTTCAACAAAAGGGAGGAAAGGCTTAAGGGTGGGTACTGGCAAAGCTGAAATGTCCTTGCAGCTCAATTGATTTGCAACTCCTATGAGCCTATGACATATGACTAGGTCACATTCAAGTAGGTAAGCATGGTTAGTGGCCATAACATGCTTAGGCCTGCTTTCTTGGTGACTCCTGGGTGACCTGCATAGAGTTGCATTATGTGGGAGTGGAGAAGGAGTATGTGCTGTGTTGTCTGCACTGAAGGCTGAGGTCTTTTACAGTGCATCAAGAAGACCTGGACAAATGGTATATGCATGGTATTTTTACAGACAGTATGTGCACTGTTGAGTACATTTCAAGACCATAACATGTTTATATGACTACTACAACAACAAAATGTATATCAGTCAAAATGCTTTAATGTACTTTTTGCATTTGTATTTCAGGCACTCTTGAGATGCCAGTATCTATAAGCTTAGCCCAACTCATACATTTATAGGTTTTGGCTCTCGCAGGGGAAGCACATCATTAAAATAAACATGTCTCCTCTCATGCCATCCTCTGTTTCTCAACTCTCCTCTTAGGCAGCTGATATTTGTGGTTCCTCTGATTTTGACTGAAATGTTTTCACATCCGTTCTAAGTGTTACAGGACTATAAATAGGGCTGTTAGAACTGTATACATTGATTTTCTGAAGACACCAATCTCCACTGAAAATTAATTTCTTAAAGTTTGTTACATGAACTAAAACGTTGAGTAAATATATCAAAAATAGTCACACAATTCTCAGTACCTGGTAAGAGAAGCCTGAGTCAATTGTTTTGCATGTTAATTGTTCTAAAATTGCTACAGTCATCCTTGTATTTCTGTTAAGTGTTTGTGTTCTTGGGCCTACTGGATTAAATAATGGGTGCCAGCAGAGGTGAAAATGGTCATATCCAACTTGATGAGGTGCTAACTGCATTGGTTTCTGGCTTGGTATTGACTTTCATTTCATTAAATGAGAGGTTTAAATGCTGAGCTGTTTAAAATGTCTTATTCATTTCAATGCATGTATCTATCTGAATGTGTTAACCAGTGTAATCTATTCATGCACTCAATACAAAGTAGTAAAGTCGGATATTGTCTAGGTGCATCTTCTGGAAAGACAAGGTTCAGCTTAATTGTTTGGGGGTAGGTATACTGTTGTAAGAAATGTGTGTGTCAACTTCTACAGAATTCCACTCAGCTGTAGAATTCACAGTCACAAGGGAAGCTTGGACAACAGGTTAGTGCAGACTTGTTTTTATTAAATTACTACTTTTTTAAGAATTTTACTTTTTGTGGTTGGTGACAGTGGGATTATAAATGACTGTCATGATTTGGTGTAGGTGACCTGAATTTTGGAGTAAGTTTTACAGATAATGGCAACGTTCTGCTGTTTAAGCTCTTCTGTAGAGAAGCAGTCAATTTTCTAGGAGATGGCTGCTCGAATAATTAATGGGACTTGTTTAGACTACAAACTTGGGACATTACAGGTAAGTGAACATTTTTATGTTTGGGAGATTCAGATTGACACTGTGTGTTACTGATGGCATCTCTTATGTTTGTATTGATTACTTGAGAAATTTAAGTAGATAGTATGTATTTGATGTACTAGTTTCCATGTTGCATGGTTTATATAGTGTAAAGCTTTGTATTATAGGCATGGCCGGCCTTAGGCATAGGCCAACTAGGCGGCCGCCGCTGTAGCAGGGGCGCTTTTCCAGTATTTATTTGGTGTAGGTAGACCAGGTTGGGGGCACCTGGGTGGTGTGGGGGGGCACTGTGGAGCCCTTTTGCCTAGGGCACCAGCTGACCTAAGGCTGCTGCTGATTATAGGTTTAATTTGTTACAGGTTGCTGGTTTTCCTACACTCTGAGTGTCCAGTATTTCAGTTTGGAGTGTTATTTACATTGCTAACTGGCCATTTGTTCACTGATTGCTTGGGAGTCTGGTTTTCTAGGAGGTTGACCATGTTCTTTTTGCATTGCTCTGCAGGATTTTTTCTCAACTGAGAAGATGTGGTCATTGTTGAAGGTTTTAGTGTGGCTTATTAGTTAGGTATTTTTTATACAATATTTATTGTGATTTCCTCTTGTGGATAGTAACATTAAGTATAGAACTAGTTTTGTTGAGGGCTTGTGAAACTGGGGTCTATATCAGCTTATCGAAAGCTAATAAGAGCGAGCGCTCTTTGATCGAACCCAAAATAGCGAAGACACGGAACAGTGATTTTTTTCCCCAGGGAAAAAAAATACTGTTCCTCAAAAAAAAAACACACACAAAAACAAATCGACAACATAAGTAGAGGGCTTTGCCCCCCACACCCCCAATGTGGGGGGCTGTGCTCCCCACAACTCCCTACTTAAATATAGCAACTCTGCGACTGCACCACAGTGGAGGAAATGGCAAACTCACAAAAACGATCCAGTGATTTTTTTCCCTGGGAAAAAATCTTGGTTCTGTGTCTTGGCTGTTTTGGATGTTTAACTTTTTGGGTTCGATCAAAGAGCTTTTGCTCTTATCAGCCTTTGATAAGCTGATATAGACCAGTGAAACCTGAGTTCTGACTTCACCTCCTGGTGCTGTATGTAGCAGTGATTATGACCATGTTTTATTGCTCAGGTACTGGGTAGTTTTTCCTGCTAGCTCAATTGAAACAGCAGTGCGCTTCACACAACATGGCTCCATTAAGACTTTCTGGTGCATGCTTACAAGCCTACTGAAGGATGCTACAGGTTAGTGTACGTTTTTATGTATGATATTTAACTTCTCTTTCATTATGTATGTCGAATCTTGAATTTGGAGTATAGGTTGTAGGAAGAAATAAGTATGAACGATACATTGAGTGTATTGTTGTGCCATGTTTTGTGCATAACTAGTAGATTCATAGGTTTTTACTTGACTAATGATCACCAGAGCCTTTACACGTCCAAATTCATCTATAACATTTATATATTGCCCTAACTCACTTTAGTAGGAGGAGAACAACAGGGTTTTCAACAACATGGATTTCCTAAAGACTAAGAAGTATGAAACTCTCATGTCTGACATCACAGACTGAAATATGAAACTCTAATGTCTGATATTACAGACGGGCTGTAATCTTCACTGATTTACCTGAAAATAAAAACATTTATATAAGGAAAAGGGTAATAACATGAGGCAAAATTGGGGATAGTTGATCTATTTGAAGTAGTTAATGACCTGTACTATTGCTTTTGTATTTTTTCAGTCTAATGATTTATGTTGTGGTGTGGTGGCCAGGTATTTCCACACCTTTCCTTATCTGAGTGTAATGTTGTCTTGATTTTCATTTGGGATCTTTTTGTAATCAAAATGTTATTATATTAATATATAATATTATGTTATATATTATATTAGTGGGGTGTAGGCAGAGGAAACACTTGTAAGGACAAGGTCAAGCATGATATTTCTTTACGGACATCTGGCTACCGGGCAAGTCTAACTGGGTAAGTGTGTCCATTTTTATTGGAAGCCCAGGGAGACAAGTTTGACAGTATTTCACAAACATTTTGAAAACAATTTTAAAAGCCTCAAAACTAAAACAAATATCTACAGTTTAAATAATTATACCAAAATGGACATAATGTGAGAAAATTAGTTAAAACAAAGACAACTTATATAACAAAAAATGAATTATTACAGAACTTTTAGACAGTTTTTAGAAGTTAAGCTAGTATAATACATAGAGGAATTGCAATGTGAAGTTAGGGAAATAAGTTATTACATACCTAGATACAGTTACATCCATTGCTTTTGTGACCTTCTCAAAGAAGTCCACCAGACAAAGGGGGAGTAAGGAGGTGTAAGTTATGAATAGGAGCTTGTTCTTATTTAGAAATATTGTTATCATGAGGTTGAGCAAAAACAGAGACAAATTTTGGCTAAGAACTATTTCAGAATGGTTTTGAAGGAATGGAGGTGGGTATTGATCTGATGGCTATAGTTAATGAGTCCCAGGCCTTAGAAACATGTATAAATATAGATCATGCCCTGCAGATTTGATAGGGTTGTGAACAGAAAGGTTTTTCCTCACTGGGTCATACTGATGGAGTACGAACATAGTTGTATAGAATGGTATTTAATACTAGCCAAGCAGATGATTGCTGGCTAATGTTGTAGGTGGGAAGAAGCTCTGTAGATGTTACTTGATGGGTTAGTTCTAACCAATTTAGGCTTTCAGTGCTATAGAGTAGTGGGTTCTGAAAGGGGCATTTGCTGCAAATTTAGCCACTTTGTTAAAGTATTGCTCAAATTTTGTTTTATTTTGCTGCCTGGAAGTTAGTAAGAAAGGGTGCTCCATAAATAGTAAGGGGAGGTGCTAAGTAGTAGCGAGTGTAGCTTTAGTTGTGTTGGTTCATAGGTGTTTACTAGGCTAATGACCACAATGGCATTTTTAAGCCTAGCCATGCATCCCAAATCTCTAACAAGTTCTGATACCTTTGATAAGTGTAAGTATGGGCCTGGGAGATGAACCATTTACAGGCTACCTGTGTCCATTAGAGACATAGGTGCCAAACCAGGGATGAATTTCCGGTTTCCCATCCAATTGTCTACGTTGCACTTGAATTGGATTAGGGAGGAACTCTGCTTCACATGGATGGGGAGACTGTTCCATAGATGTGGTAGTCTCTGGGGTACATCCATATCTCTCCAGCAGGTCCTATTTATATCACAGGCAAGGTTTAAGTCTTTAGAATGGGTAATTCTGGTGCTGTTTGTTTTGTGGATATGCAGGAGGTCCATCAGAATGGGATCAGACAATGCCCTGTATGTCAGGCATAGATCTCCTCTCAAAAGCATGTAGGAGACAGAATACAGGAATAGGACCTTGAGGTGGTCTGCTTTGGACATATTACTTACCCTCTATTATTTTAGTGAGGAACCTCTGTGGATATTCCTATGATTTGGATATGCCTGGTTAGGTACATACCAAAGTGGGCATTGTACTCGATGGCTGTGATGAATGCAAAATACAGTGGAAGAATGACTTTCTTGGACTTAGATGCCAAACCTTTGTTTATAATTTGCAGAACATAGAATGATTTCTTTAACACTGTAGGCACTTATGATCAAAGGTTAGATTACTATCTATGTCTGTCCCCAAGTCACTGACAACTGGGTCAGCTCTAAGTGGTGTGTTGTTAATATGATAGTTAACAGGGATGGATGACTTCCCAAAGGAAGCTATTATGCATTTCTTGGCATTTAGTTTTAGTCCATGGCTCTGGCACCAGTTGTTTGTCTGTGTCAGCCCCTCCTGGAGAACATTTGTGTCAGTGGGAGATTCAATGACAGCTCCTAATTTGCAATCATCGGCAAATTTAGTCAGCCAGACACCAATGACATTGGCCTTGACTTCAGGGAAGTAAATGCCAAAAAGGTGCGGTCCAAGGATGGATCCCTGTGGGACTACACTTGTGACTGGCCTCTTTGTCGAGGTGGACTCCCCAATTCTAACTTCCTGGATCCTGTCTGTGAGCCAATTGGCTATCCACCGGGTGATATACGGATTTGTACCTAATCTCTTCAGTTTGCCAACAATTGTGTCAAATGCCTTGGCCAGGTCAAGGTAAACAGTGTGAACGATTTTGCCCTCATCCATTGCTTTTGTGACCTTCTCAAAGAAGTCCACCAGGTTGAGTAGACATGATCTGCCCTTGACGAAACCAAACTGGGTTGGGTCCAGTGCTGGAGGTTTTCTATATCTCTATCTCTATCGCTCAGCTCCATGATAATTCTTTCCATGGCTTTACATATAAGACTAGTGAGACTTATGGGTCTGTAGTTTCCAGGGTCTGTAAATGGCCCACCCTTGTGCAGAGGGGTGACAGTTGCCTTTTTCCATTCATAAGGTACAAAACCTGTTTGGAGGCTACAGTTAAATAAGAATTCCAGAGGGCCTGATAGGTCATATTTCATGGTATTTAGAAGGCATCCTGGGATGTTGTCTGGGACCACTGATGCAGTGTTCCTAGTCTTAGAGAGAGCATTAAGGACCTGTTCCTTAGTGATTGTAGGGGGAGTTATATTTGATATTTCTTGAGGGAAGGTTGAGGGGGAGAGAGAAGAAACGTTGGAGCTGAATTTATCAGCCAGGAGGTTTGCTGTATCTTCTGGCTCAGTATAAGTGGCTCCATTTACAATGACCTCTGTACACAATTGTGTATTGCTGAGAGAGTGTTTGAATCTCTAAAATATTCAAAGTTTTTGGTGAGTAATTTTATGGATTTTTGTATGTGCATGTCAAATGTAAGCTTATAGGTTCATAGCTAAGGTAAGTACTAGAATAGGTGCTCTTGTTGGCCATTTTACATAGCTAATTTCCCTTTTTGTGTTTGAAATAACCTATTCCAATAGGTTATACATTGGCCTTACCTGGCTCAAGGTTGCTAATTAAGTATTACCCCTAATGAGAATAACTCGGATCATACAACAGATAATTTGATTGGACCCATGCCTAGGATAAAGCATTTATGAACTGCATCTGCCCATTTGTAGTACGAGGAAATTCTGGGGTACGTCTTCTGTTTCTCATCCATATACATTGATTGCACTTGAAAAGGGACAGGTATGAATGTTGTTTTATGTGGATGGGGAGTCTGTTCACAGCAGTGGTATCCTCTGTGAAATATACCTGTCCCTCCAAACTGTTTGATTTCTGTGTCAGAAGAGGTTTAAATGTCTAGGCAAAGTATTTCTGATGACATTTGACTTACTGATGTGCAGTAAATCCATTAGTAATAGGTCAGAGGATGCCTTCTATGCCAGGCACAGGTCATGTATTTAGAGTCTGTACGATACTGACTATAGTGACAGAGGTTTCAGTTGGTCCATGTAGGACCTGTTGTTTAGTAAGGTGTGTTCCTATGAGCTCTAGTTTTTACATGTGTCTGAACAGATACATGCCAAAAGGGGACATTATGTGCAATGATTAGACCAATCAAGGCAGAGCAAAGGGGGTCAATGACATCCCTAGATCTAGACACAATCCCTTTGTTTATAATTTGTGCAATATAGAAGGTCTTTCTTACAACAGACACATGTTGGTCAAAAGGTAAGTCACTGTCCACATAAGTTCCCAAATCATGAACAACTAGGTCAAGTGTTAGGGGCATATTGTGAGTGTGGTAGTTCCCAGGGGTAGGTGACTTCCCAAAAGATACACTAATGCATTTTTTGTATTAAGTTTCAGACTATGATTTTGACACGTTATTTTTTTTTTCAACAATCTGTTTTTTATTGTTTTTCAATTACATAACTACACACTATAAATATATACAATATATACATGATTGCTTCCAAAAGTTACATAAGCATTATATATTAATACAAATTATTAAAAAAGAAATACAACATGAAAATTCAACAGTCTGTATCATTGTTACGATCTATGTCAAATCCAAGATTGAACCAGTCTTATAAATATGTGTCCTGAGTAATAGTGGATAAGAACCCCTAGGCCAACACAATATTGAAGATTTGCTCCCATATTTTTATATTATTTATTTTCTTATGGTCATTGATTAACAATTTATGCGCTAATATGTGTCTAATTGCTAATATTCTAAAATTTTCCCAAGATGTCTGAGTCGGGTTCAACCAGTTTGAAGCTATGTATAGTTTCATTAATAAACAAATATTCATGATTATGATCTTTTTTGATTTATCTAAGTTATCTGGAGGAATATGTAGGATCATAAATTCCCAAGAGAGTGTTGAATGTTGGTATCCCATTTTCTGTAATTGAAGTTTTAATGAATTCCAAAGTTTAAAAATGCATTTGCAACTCCAAAACATGTGAAACAAGTCAGCTGTCTGGTCTGTGCAATATGGACATTTAGGCGAGTTCTTTGAGTCAAATTTATGAAGAATAAGACGGGTATAGTAGGCATTGTTAAATACCATCAGTTGTGTGAATAGTAATTTCTGAAGGGACACAGACTTTAATGTTAGATTAAATGCTTCCAAGATCTTGCTGTCATCAACTAATATTAATTTTTCCCTCCAATAATTCGATAAGAGAATATGTTTATTGTATTTCAACTCTTTTATCAGTTTATATGGAGTAGTTATATATTTTTTTATCTTGTATCAGAGCTTCCCACAGATTACGACATATATTTAATTTCTCTTCATAAAAATCAAGATTATTAAAATAATTTATAGCCAGATCTTTAAGTTGTCTCATGATAATTAAATAGGAAATAGGAAGACTTTTCTCTTTTAAAATATCGTGAACTGATACCCCAAGAAAGGGGTAGAGATCCAATACAATTAAATCCTTTATTAGGGGGAATTTTTGTAAGTCTATCAACTTATTCCCAATTACTAAATTTGGGTTCTTGTGAAATGGTTGAAACACCATCATATATTTTAGTAGGTTTAATGAGGTAAAAAGATTTTGAATTGAAGTTACATAACTTTTAATATGATTCATTAAGTCATATTTACTGAGTGTTCCTCTATTCAGAAAGGGTAGAGCTTTACAGTTAATTCCCACTTTAGTTACATGTCTGTAGGTTAAGGCCAGCCATTTTGGCGCCCATTTCAGACTGCCTCTATCAAAGTGAATCACCCTTAAGATTTTATTGGCATTAATTATCAAGTAATAAGTTTCAAAATCTGGTAAATCAAAACCTCCTCTATTCTTTGGAGCCATCAGTTTCTCATATGTTATCCTCGTTTTCCTAGGTTCCCAAAGAAATCTCCCTAGTCCTATATGAAGCTGTTTAAAAAATTTCCTCGTGATTTTAAGTTGTGTAGCTCTAAGTATATATAATATTCTGGGAAGAACATTCATTTTGATAATTGCAGTTCTTGCCATCATTGGTAGTTTCAGTTTACTCCATCTTTTCAAATCCAATGTTATCTGATCCCAAGTTGGCTTAACATTGTTTATAAAAAAATCTTTATTATCAGTTGAAAATACAATACCCAGATATTTTGTTTTTTCTTCCGTCACTACTTGTCCTATCAATGGTAGCAATGAAAAAGGTGTAGGAGTCTTTAATGGGAATATTTTGGATTTCTTAAAATTCAGTTTATAATTAGAGATTTTCTCAAAGTCTTCTATTGTTTTTAATATTTTCTCGGTGTCTGACACTGGTGTGGTACAATATATATTTATTTTCATACCATATAGTGTTGGAGGATTGTAAAAAATATGTTGTTTAATGTGTAAAAATAATGGTTCCAGATAAAGATTAAACAAAATAGGAGATAATGGGCACCCTTGTCGGGTACCATTTTTAATTTGTATTCTTTTAGAGCATTCTTGATTGATAAATATATTTGTATATGCGTTATTATATATTTTCCTTAATGTTAGAATGAAATCCAAAGGTAAATTAAAGTATGATAACATATCAAATAGGTATACCAAGTTAACTCTGTCAAATGCTTTCTGTGCGTCAATTATGAGTGCATAAATATTGAGATTTTTATACTTGGTGTATGAAATTAATGTGTGAAGCGTTAATGTATTATCAGTGGTCTGTCTCCCATCCATAAATCCCGCCTGTTCCTCTGATATTAACAAGTTTGTGACCTTTTTCAGTCTATTTGCCAGGATGGATGTCATAATTTTCATGTCTATGTTCAATAGTGAAATGGGTCTGTAATTATCTGGGTTTTAGCCTCACTTTTTCTTTCGTATCAAAATAGTCTTAGAAGCATTAAAGTGAGGATCATTGATTTTATTTTGAATTATATAATTAAATGTCTGTGAAAGTATTTTACTCAGAATCTCATTAAAAGTTTTATAAAATTCAGAGGTCAATCCATCCGGGCCTGGGGCTTTATGTGGTCTCAGCTTTTTAATTATCTCTGCTACCTCCTCCGCTGAAATTGGTTTAATTAAATCCCTATGGGACTCATTATCAATATTCGGGAATATGATCTTCTGCAAGAAATCTTTCCTAACTTTATCTGGTAAAATTGTCTGTTGATCACCATATACCTGATTAAATATTTTTTCAAAAGTATTCATGATATCTGCCTTATTAGTATATGTTCTATTATTATAGTTTATTTCTGATATTAATAATGTTGATTTTGCTTGGTTAATAATGCGTGCTAATGCTTTTGATGGAGTCTGAATATGATTCGCGTATTTCACTAAATTTCTCTGTCCATAAAATGACAGTTTACTATTGTGTAATAAAAACAGTTCTTTTTGACACTTTAATAAGTCTATTTCTGTTTGTTTATTATAGTTCCTCATTAACTCCTGGTCTAGTGACTTAATTTTGTTTTCCAAGTCTAATAGTTCCTTATTTTGCATTTTTTTATAGTGAGTAGCTTTCTGAAGAAAAATCCTTCTTATTTGGGCTTTGGTTGTAGCCCATTCTATATCAACTGGATGTCTGTTGTTAAGAAAGTTATGAAGTAACTGTTCAAGTGTCTCTAACTTCTTTCAATATGTCCTCTTTCCTTAGTAAATATGGATTTAAAGACCAGTTGTATCCTCGAAGTCTCCTATTAGTCATACTATTATTGTTGAGTGTTAGTGTGATCTTTGAGTGGTCCGATAATTGTCTGGCTTGAGTAGAAACACATGGGTCAACAGATATCAGTACTTCCGAAATCAAAAAAAAAATCAATGCTCGACCACATTTTATGGCAGCTTGAGTAAAAAGTAAAATTCTCTGCTTTGTTTTGTGTGTGTGTGTATGTATAAATGGGTCGTATAGTTTAAAATCAGTTTTAAATTCCTTCAATGCTATCATTGCCTGTTTATTAAAAGCTTTGGATGAACCAAATTTGTCCACCTTGGGATCTTGATACGAATTCCAGTCACCTCCCATTAATATATAACAGTTATTATATTGTTGTAAAATGGAGTAAAGTGAAGTTATAAAATGGTGCTGATTAGTAGAGGGGGCATATATATTCATGAGTAATATAGGTTTATCATAGAATTTAGATATCAGAACCACTAAACACTACCTTCCCTCTTTGTCTATTTTGACATCTAATATTTTTTCTTGGTATCTGTTTTTAATTATAATTGCCACTCCTGCACTGTTCGTTGTCCCTTCCGCCGCCACTATCTCCCTAATCCATTTCTTATTCTTCAGTATATCCCACTGATCATTAGTCAAATGAGTTTCCTGCAATGAAATAAAGTCTGCTTTTGATTGGAAAAACAAATGTAAAAATAGCTTCCTTTTTTTCATGTTCTGGAGTCCTTTAACATTCCAAGATTCTATTATCCACATCTGTAGCTCTTCAAAAATGTAGTCCTATTCCTGTTATTGAGAGACAACCTTAGATTACAGTGTATTAACATACCATAGAGTATTTGGAAGCAAATCTGACATCCCATCCCTACCCATTGCTTATCCACTATTCCTCTGGACCAGGATGTACATAGGTTTTTCACATCCTTTGAATATCTCTGTTTATCTAAATTTCTAACTCTACAAATTAACCCAAAAACCTTATGCAAAAAACCTACAACCACTATATCTAAATCTACAAAGCTTAATCCAAACATTCCCTAATAAGCACTACTAATTACCTAACTACAGTTCTGGACATACTTAATATAGTCAAGCACATTTACTAATTGTTGTGTGAAAATCCAGTTTAACTAATAGCTCACAGTATTCATAATCAGCAATGAGAATAATACATTTTAACTTCTTGTCATATACCCTATTAATTATTAATTCCAGAGAAAGAAAACAGTTGTTAAACATAACAATACAGTCCTAAGGTTATTTTTTGTTTAAATGTTCTAACTGTTTTAAGTAGTTGTCCTTCTCCAAAGGTAACAGTCTGCTAAAGCTTGTAACATACTCTAAGTAACAATAACAACTGTACTACACAAAGCATTTGACTAAATAATTGTATCCCTATAAAATATATTTAAAAATACTAAAGAGAAGGACAACCTAACTGTAACATTTTAAACATTTCAAGTTCACAGTCTTTCATAACATTTATTATACTAACATCATCCTGTTATTTTAATGAACAGAGCATACACATACACTTTCCTAATTAAAAGTGGAAGAACAAAAGAAAAAAAAAACCCTATCTAATGAAAAGAAAAAAAAAGAGAAATAGAGACATAATTACCAGATTCTAACACTATACAATGCAATACCCTTCTATTTTAACCAACCCATTACAATACCATTTTCTACCTGTGCAGCTGTACATTTCCTTATACCATACAGAAGCCATTTACCCTCCAAATAAGTCCAGGAAGCTTCGTTTTTAATTCCAAACAGTTTCTAGAGCTTCTCTATAGTCCATCCTGCTTGCTGAGCTTGTTTTCTTCATTTCGAATTCGCGATGGGGGAACCATTTCGCGGACGGACCTCCTGGATGCGCTACATTGAAATTAGTCCCCCTGCATCCTCCAATGGACTTCCTGTTACCTCGTGGCTTGTTTTCACTCGTAAGAGCCATAAATCTTCGGAAAAATGTCGTGGACATGCTGGAATTTCAAGATAAGGATGTAATTACAAGTTTCCCAGGGCCTGGTGGAAAAAAAAAGAACAAACAAAGAGTTATAAAGCCTCGGATCATCATAGTTATGGAGTCCCATTCTGTCTCATGCTGAAAGAAGACCTGGATGCTTTGATCAAACTTCTGAAGGTGGAAGTTCTTTGAAAAGCTTCAAAAAGGTAGATTTTGCTTCTTTTTTAGTGTTTATTGAATATTTAATACCATCCACTGTGAAAATTAAAGTATTTGGATACTTCATTTGAAATCTGATGTTTTTTTCAATCAAAAACTTGCAGTAAGGAGCTAGCATTTGCCTGGATTGTCTTATTTGTATTGGTAAGTCCTGTGTCATGGAAATTTTGTTATTTTGCCAGATGATAGATCCACCATTCTTTTTAATAGTTAGCAGTATTTTACTAGCATCTTGATAATTCAGAATTTTGATGTAGACTGGTCTAGGTGCATTTGAAGCAAATGATTCTCTGATAGCTCTATGTGCTCTTTCTATAACAATCTGTTTAACACTATCAGAGTCCTTGAACAGTGTTTCGAGTATTTGCATTATGGTAGCATTCAGATCATTGTACTGAATTGTTTCTGGAATTCCTCTGATTATTATATTATTACGTTTGGATCTTGCTTCCAGCTCTAAAATTTTATTTTGCATGGTTTGGATGTCTGCATCATGAGAGTCTGTTTTTTTGTAAGCATAATTATTTTATCCTCACTTTCAGCTATTCTGGTTTCTGATTTATCCATCCTTTCCAAAATCTGATTACATGTGGCACTAAACGTAAGCATTTGTGTTGATAAATCTTTTAAGGCTTCTTGAATAGGTAACAGTGCTGATTTAATTTCCTCCATGCTGACCGGTTGGTCTGGTTTGCTTGTTATTCCTATTTTTACAGTCTCCCTTTGTGTAACTGTTTTCTGTCTTTTAAAAAAAGCTTCTTTTTCCGGAGATTGCAAGGCAGATAGTTTAGTTTTAGAAGTTGTGATTTCCATAGTTCTGTCTTCTTTTGACATTTTGATACACTGTAAACGTATTTATACCAGATGTAAGGTTTCAGCTGAGAGATATGTATTTCCTTTGTTTGTTGCTCTGTTCAGAGTCAGGCTGACCATCAATTCCAATCCTGGTGTTAGAAAATATTTTTTCTCTATTTTTCCTTCTCAGAAGCGAAGATAGATATTAGTACTTTAGTTATTGCTGCCAATTAGCATATAAAATCTTGTGATATATCCGCAGGGTTGATTTTTGTTTCTGATATCTGGAGAGCTGTAGTTTTGCAGTGTTTAAAGAACGGCGGCCATCTTTGAATCTTGACACTAGTTATTTATTTGAGACAATACTCCCTGGCAGGATGGCCAAGTCATTTGAGGATCCAATGACTTCTAGCTTGCAGTCATCTGCAAACTTAGCCATCATCATCCACTTTTATCATTACTATTAGTGTTATCATCATTATTATTATTACTCAGGATTACTTGTAATCATCCACTATCCTCTCTCATTATTTGCTATTAGAAGTGACTTCAGATGGTGTGTTATTAAGTGAGAGGATTTTAGATGTTTTTCATGAGAGCTCTGGGGGAACCGTAGTGTTTGGGGAATGGTTGAGCATGAGTTGTGAGTTACAGAGCCATATTTCAGTGCCTGTTACAGCTTCCTGGGTAATTTTTTGGAGATGTGCCAAGTTATGTGATACAAGTATTAGTGTGAAATCATCACTGAATTGTATTAAGGAAGCCTGTTGTGTGAATTGTTGGGGGGTGCTGGTGTGTTATAGAGAGGGAGATCAAGGACAGAGCCTTGTGGTACACTGGTGGTGATTGGGAGGTATGGAGAGAGGGTGGAGTGACATTTTACTGACTGATACCTATTGGAAAAATACCTCTTGAACCACAGATGGGTGCTCTATGATCGACCTAATGTGGACATTTGAAGCAGGAGTTTGCTGTGACAAATTGTGTTGAAGGCTTTAGACAATATTAGAAATACAGTGGAGACTAGTTTGACGTCATCTCTTTCTTTGTTAACAGAATCTATAAGGGTTAGAGGTGCAGTGTTATTACTATGGGAGGTATGCAAGACATGTTTTTCCATTATTTCAGAGATGGTGGGTGTAGTCTGAGGGATAATTTCTTCACCTCATAAACAGAGTGCACAGTTTGATTCTGACTTCAGGGCAATTCGCCTACTATTCTGACATGAACCTAAGATAACTTTAGGTCTAAGGTTAGTGATGTCTGTTAAATTTCCTTCTTTGTATAGATAGTTAATTCAAGCATGTTTCCAAAGAAAGGGAATATGGGATTTCTAGACATGACCTGTTTATAAGGATTGAGACAAGATGGGCAATGCTATTGGCTGCTATTTTAAGGTACTCGCTTGGAAGGTCATCAACTGAAGCTGAGCATGGTTTGAGTTGTTTTATATCAAATAAGGGCACTGGTTCAAAGGCGACAGTGGATGTAGTGATATATGGCTATTGGGCAGCGTTTGGATTAGATGCGTTAGGAACACTATGCTATCTATGAAATAAGAGATGAATTCTATTGCAAGTCTGAGTGATGAGATTTTGGAAGAGGGATTAGGGTTGAATTTTTGACCATGTTGCAAGTGTTCTTTAGCAGATGACTGCAATCCTTTTTAAGGATGTTAGCTATTGTTAAGAGTGTTGTTCTAGTATAGTTTTTTGCCTTCATTTATTTGCTTTTTTATTACAGATGTGGAGCGTTTGTAAGTTTGAGAAATTGTGATGTTTTGTATTTCTACTTTTCTTTCCACTCTTTTTGTTTATCCTGCATTATCACTCTACTCGTTTTGGATAGCCAGATTGTTTCTTTGTTTTTTACTCTCTTCCTTCCAGGAGTTGTAAGGTTATTTAGAAAGATACATTGAATTGATTTAAATCATGATGTAAGGGTAGTATGTTTCAGGCATTCCAGTTAACAGATTATAGGGTAGTAATGCATATGTCTGGTTTAAACTTGTACAGGTTGCATTTTGTTTTATAAACATCCCATTTAAGTGGTTGTAAGGTTATTTAGAAAGATGCATTGAATTGATTTAAATCATCATGTAAGGGTAGCATTTTTCAGGCATTCCAGTTAACAGATAATAGGGTAGTAATGCATATGTCTGGTTTAAACTTGTACAGGTTGCATTTTGTTTTATAAATATCCCATTTAAGTGGATGTATCAGATGTATGGTTTAATTTCTCAAAATCGGTTTCTACTACTGTTATGGGAATACTCCCCATTCCTAAGTGAGGATTTGGTTAAAGTTCATGAAATTCATATTGCTTCAGTGAATGTTAGCACCCACAATGGGCCCAGAAGCAGTTCATACAGAGTTACATTTAGGGGTAGAATATCTAAAATGACTGTAGGTTTTGTTTTTTTATTCACCCCATTGCTCCTTCTGCTACTATTGGAACTGTCTGGGCATTTGTCATACACATTGCTCTTGTTTCTGCCTGCAAATCGTGATATTTTATGACTTTGTGTCTTGCTGTATGTAAGAAACTATAATGGCAGTGTGTACCAATTTCAATGATCAATGCTACTTTTGTGTTTTTGTCATGAACTACTATATATGGTGTTCCGACACCTACCTTTTTGGGACTGTTGGTAACGGGCGATCCAATATGATGTATGCTACATAATTCTCTGTAATATTTTGTGGTTCATGTTCCCAGTGCATCTCAGCTACTTCTGTATTGTGGTGTTTGAACAATCCTCAGTGGAACAATCATGCCATACCATTGTGCCTTTCAGTGTATAGGTCCTCTGCCATAAGTGTATCACACTTTTTTCTTTTTTTTTTTTTACAGAACCTACATTTGTCTGCCTCTCCCACATGTTTAATGGACTTTGCAAACTTATATGTATGTAGTCTGCTATCCTGGGCTGCTATTGACCTTTCATCCTCTGGTTTCAGCTTGCATCCTCTTATCCATTCCTGTGTCAAATCTTTATCAACATGAGGTTGTAACATGAGATCTCTATACTACTTACTATATTTATGGCTTTCCACATTTTCAGCTGCTGTATGATTTTTGTCGACTTCTGGATTGATTTCCATTCCTGCTTGCCAATTGAATGATTCAGTTAAACTAAGCAGAGTGGTCATCTTAGTCTTGAAAGTTTTAAAGCATGAGGAGACAAAGTCTATTTGGATCTGATGAGGTCAGCAGATATGTATGCAGTCCCACAGCTGCAGATCTATACATACGATCAGTTTCGAGGAGGCCTATACCTGCTTCAGAGCATGACATATTGACATATATAATCTTGATATATTCTATTTTATTTTGTAAGCGTGAAGCATTTTTATTGTTTTTCTGTATAACTGATCCAATACCTTTGGAGAACAGCCACTCATAGCAAAACTGTAAGTTAAAGGGGTATTATCTCCTTTCTAAAATCACACTTCTGCTTTGGACCAAAGCACAAAACGCTGCACCCACTTAGCTAATCGCCTCCCTGTTTGTGCCATCAGTAATGACATTCTTACAATCCCACCCACCTTGTTAACACCCTCCCACTTTGTGAGATCACAGTAAGTCCCTGCCCATTTATTACTTTATATCCTATTCCCTTTGCAGTTTTGTTTTCCCTGTGTAAACTGTAAGACGTCTCTCTGGTTCCTACATCATAGTAAAAGACTGGTCCAAGGGCACTGGTAAAAATACCCACTGACAAAAGCAAGAGCAGCAGCAGCATACCTCATAATCTCTTAGCACAGACTAAGTTTCCTTATTTCAGGGCAGACTAAATCTCCTTACTTGACTGACACAGCAAATGGAATGCAATTTCAAACAACGTGGGCGATCCGGACATCTGCATGCACAGATGTGATGCGACCGGACCAGCACGCTACAAAAAATAATGTATTTTATGGCCAGGACTGATCCCTGAGGGATTACACTGGTGAATGGCCTCTTCCTACAGCTGGAATGTCCAGTTCTAACTTCCTAGTAAAAGAATTCATCTCCCGGCCAGCCCATTCCTGTGGGCGCCCTTGGTAGAGGGCAATACAATGATGTGATTTATGAGGCTAATTAGATGCTAATTTGGCTATCTTGTTGTAGCACAATTCAAGGTTATTAATTTCTGTTTTGTGAAGGTTGGTGATGTTTGTGAACAGTAAAGTAGTGAAGATAAGAGGTGGGTTCTTGCAGTTGCCAGTCTGGCATGGTTGGTAAGACAGGGTCTGGCTCTATAGAGAGTACCATGTTTTATATGGATTTGTTTAATTGTAAGTGCTATATGTTTGTCAAATATCAATGCATTTGTCATTAGTGACCCTGAGTAGTTTTGTGTGTTCGACATGTTCTATTTTAGTGCCATTGGAAGAAAAGAGAGAGAGGGGGTGGGTGATTACTTAGAATGGAAGCATTTGAAAAGACCATAAGCTTAGTTTTATTGGAAATTAGCATAATTTGATGGGCTGCTAATTAGCTTTCAATATTGTTGAGGGCAGTCTGAGTTTTTATTTGAAGCACATCATTAGTAGGAGCATAGCAGATGAGTGAGGCATCATCTGCGTATTGTATGATATTGGCAGGGCTAGCAGCTGAGCTGAGCTCATTAGTAAAAATAGTAGAGAGTAGTGGCCCAAGGATCGATCCTTGAGGGACTCCGACAGAGATAGGAAGCTGGGGGGGGGTTATTATCCCATAAGGTAGCCTGTTGCCGATTAGAGAGGTAGCTGTGGAACCAGCTTAGGGATTCAGGGCAGAACTTGTAAGAGGCCAGTTTATTTAAAAGGATTTGATGAGATACTGTGTCAAAGGTTTTTGACATATTGAGAAAGGTAGCAGAGCCAAGTTGGTTGTTGTTTTTGAGGTGATTAATGGAATTGGTAAAACTTATAAGGGCTGCACTAGTACTGTACTTGGGTCAAAAGCCATGTTGTGTATCAGATAAAAGGTAATTCTTCAGGAAGTAGTCTAATATTTGTTTGTAGATACACTTTTCTAAGATTTTAGCTAGGGGAGAGAGAATGGCTATTGGTCTATAGTTGAATATATATTTTTGAGGGGCCTCCTTTATGAAGTGGAATGACATAGGATATTTTCCAAAGGAGATTTGCATTCTGTTCAGAGATAGAATGGTTGATTCAAATAGATATAGGGTAGGGAATAGATGTGACAGCTAGTTTCAGCAAGTCTCCAGGTAGTTGATCAGAGGCAAGAGTACAAGGTTTTACCTTAGATGGTAGGTTTTATATGTGACTTGCTTGGATGGCTTCAAATTTGAAAAAGGAAGGCGGTTGAGGAGTAGGAATGGATAGGGAAAGAGGAGAATTAGTAGTGAGGTTATTGAGGTAATAAAATGGCAACTGAATTGGATGGCTATAGAGTCTGGTGTATTAGTAGTTGTAGGGATTGCAGTAGTGGGTTTTCCTGGATTAATTAGGAGGTTAAGTTTTATGAATTTGTTTGATATTTTATTTGGAAAGATTGAAAGTATGTTTACTTATCTAATTTGATTTGTTTCTTGGCTTGATTTCAGAATTGTTTGCAGGTCATGAGACTAGTATTACTTCTGTTACTAAGATAAAGAGACCACGCTTTATCCCTTTGCTTGAGTAGAATAATTATTTTTGTCCAAGGTACTCTACGCCCTCTCATTCTCTTGGAAGGGGATGTTTCTTTATGCATTCCCTCCCCTTCCTCTCATTTGGAAAGCCCTGTTCAAAATGCAGCAGAATGCTCCAAAAATCTTGTTAATGACTCCCATTTGGCTATGACAGTACCGGTTCCCTCTTCTTCTGCATCTAGCCAGGAGCAATCATCACAAATTACCTCACAGGATAGATCTAATTACACAAGACAAGGGATCTCTTATCCATCCTCTCCTGTACACTCATGAAATGACACTGTGGGTGATGGGATTTTGTTGGTGTCTCTCTAATAAACTGAACGTCACCTTTATGCCCTACATTATGTAAGAAGCATATGGTGATGTTTAGCATACCTTTTAAAATTCAGAAGTCTTTGGAAGACTGGCCAGACATTGGGTTTCTGTGTCAGGGTGCAGGGTATCCCCATATGGTTATGATTAATGCATCAATGAAGGCAAGGACATCTACCATTAAGATAAAATTTTACACAACTGTACTATATTTATCTATCTATCTATATATCTATATGTAGCTATCTATCTAGCTATATATGTATATATATATATATATATATATATATATATATATATATATATATTGATATATAGTGTTTTAAGTATCACACAGTGAAAACTCTAGATAGACTGATTTTTTTCTTGCAGTTTTTACTGAATAGTTTGTCTGCCGTTTACGTGTGTGTGTATCTATATATATATATATATATATATATATATATATATATATATATATATATATGTGGCTCTACTGCTTTACATCAAAAGAACATGTTTTTGAAATAAAGCAGCAGACCACACTTCAGCAAAAGTGCACCTCACCGAAAGTGCACTTTCGCTGAAGTCTAATATAAAAAAAAGGTAAAACATGCTTTTGCAGGGGGGGGGCAAGCTCTCCTGTAACCCCCCATACCACCCTACTTAAATATACCAACTCTGAGATCGCACTACAGTGGGGGAAAAGGGAATATTCCCATTCTGCCCTGTAGTGTGACTGCCGAAGTCAATGTTCGAACAAGTGGACTCAGTGAAGTGAGTTCGAATTAATGAAACTGTGAGCATATTCAGTAGACCCATTTAAAAAAAAAAAAAAATATATATATATATATATATATATATATATATATATATATATATATATATATATAAAATCAGAACTTGTATTCAAATAAAATGTTTGACATTTTAGTGGAATCAGGTAATTACACTTCCATATCACTGAATGAGATAAACATAGGATACAGATGGATAGAGATGTTCCTTGAGGAAGTATTGTTAGATGGCAGGGTTGATATAGGAATACACAACTTTTTGACAGTGGACCATCCTACTTTAGCCACAATTGTGGGGATTCCCAAAGTTCACAAAAACATAACAAACCCACCTTTTCATCCAATTATATCTGGAAGTAGATCTAAAACATTCCCTATGGGACAGGCAATTGACATCTGGTTGAAGCACATATATGATAAAATACCTCACCTAATAAAAGATTCTTGGAACTTTTTGGGTAATTTGACTTCTGACTTCTGGAAGGACGGATTAATTTTTATTACCATAGATGTGATGGATATTTTTTCGTGTATCCCTAAGAATGAAAGATTGGACAGTTTTTATGATAGTATTAGACGTAATTCTAATTTAAAGGGGGATCGTATTAATTTTATTATGGAGATGATGACCATTATATTGGAGCACAATTATATATATTTTGAGGGTGAGTATTACAAACAGACACAACGTGTCACTAGGGGGCCACCTGTGCTCCAATATATGCTAATATGGTCATGTTAGAGTGGGAATCCGGGAAATTATTTAAGAGTGATTATTATAGATATATCAGGTATTATACAAGATTTTTAGATGATATATTTATTTTATGGGATGGACCCATAGAAATGATTGAAGAGTTCATCAGATACCTAAATAATACTAGTCAATATTTAAAATTTACCTCAAATTATAGCACCAAAGGTATAGCGTATTTAGACACATATATATCATGTAAGGAGGGGAGGTTTTCTTCCCGTATATATAGAAAAAACACTTTCTCTAATAATTATTTAGAATTGTCTAGTAATCATCCACTAAAGACAAAAAAAAAGCATATTCAAGGGTCAATGTACAAGAGCTGCTAGAATGACTTCTGAATATTGTGAAATGTTGGAAGAATTGAAATACATCAGTGGATTGTTTAAAAACAGAGGATATCCCGTTAAACTCATGCAGGAAGTTAAAGAATATGTTATAGCAGAATGGGGAAAGAAATTTTGCCCAGTACTAGGTAAATATGTGAATAACAAAATCAATTCAGAGGAAAGTGGAATGCATTTTAAAAGATCTTTTATCTTGGAATATAGTCCACAGGTGACATTCATTAAACAGATATTAAGAAGATACTGGGATTTACTAATGACAGATGAGACTGTAAAAAAATTAGTGGGAGATGCCCCAATTTTTGTGTACAAAATGGGGACAAAATTAAAGCATATATTTGAAAGAAACAGATTTGAAGGAAAAGGCACCAAGGATACAGGCACGAATAAATGTGGTTGCTGCAGATATTGTCAGTATATATATGAGGATGAAACTCTAACTTTACAGAATATTAATAGAAGTAGAATAACATTCAGAAGGGGGAATTGCAATACTAAGTATATTATATATATGGCTATATGCCAGACTTGCAAACACTTCTATATAGGTAAGACAGAACGATTATTTAAGAGAAGGATATATGAACATCTATATACTATTAAGAGAAAAGACAGTAAAAATGCATTATTTAGGCATATAGAAGCTACTGACAGTAGTCATAGTTTTAAATTTGCGATCATTGATCAAACAAGTACTAGGGGAGGTAATATGAAGGTGATATTATCTGAAAAGGAGGTAAAATGGCAAATATTGACGGATGCATTTACCTTACCTGGATTAAATGAATATATAGGTATCAAACCAATTTTACAAAAGATGTTATAACAGATAGGGTTAGTAGTATACTCTTTACATATCACAATATATTTTATTATATTTTTTCATTTCAATCTTCCTTGTTTATAATTCCCTTTTGAGTTGAGTGATACATTCAAGGACTACGGGATAGTTAGATACAAATACTATGAAGGAGAAAATTTAGTTTTATTAGTATACACACTTCCAATGATAGAGTTTTCCCTTAAGGAATGAACTTTCATACACAATTTCTATATAAAAATTTTTTATATGTATATATTTTTTATGCATATTTACTTTTTTCACTTTATTTACATTGTCCTATATAATACTTTTACATTTTTACACATACATTTACATATATTTGATATATATTTCCTATACATTGTATATATGCATACCTTTTTATGTATAGATTACACACACATATATCTTCATTAATCAACTTCAGATTGAAGTTACATTTTTTATATTTATTGTTTTTTTAGGAAACATTTCTTCTAATTAGTGATCGGGCACTTTGTTTTAAAGCATAGCCCCAGTGAAGCCTGAATGAATAGAACGTATGTAATGCAACACAATGAGGCAAAGAACATTTTAGTGTTTTTTAGTTTGCATAAGTCAAACAGTTTTTGATGGTACAGTTTGATTGTAATGTGCATTTATTATGTATTATATTATATTATATATAGACACTTGCTATGTATTGCTTGGCGCCAAAAATTATTTAAAAAGGTTTAGTTAATTGATTCTGATGAAATCCACAGTATGGGGGATGAAAGCGCTTGATCAGTAACACACTGAACTCTCCTTTTAGTTTATCGCTGGAAATTTATTATTTTTCATTTAGTAACATTGCTGTTACGAAGTCTGTGTGTGTTATGAACTTTCAATAAAGGTCGTATTATTGTTTAACAGCGACTTTTCCTTCTGGTTGGAATTGAACGTGATTCTTTGTTTTGGGAACTAGTGTTCTGATTTTCTGAGTTATATATATATATATATATATTTTTTTTTTTTATGTACTTCGGTAGATTGAATTTATACTTACCTGAAATGCAGATTATCGGCACTACAGCACCAAAATTGCAATAAACTGAACAGTCACATTACCAAAGGTTTTTTACAGGGAAAAAGACACTTGGGCAATATTTAACAAAATAACACACTGAAAAATGTCAAACCCGCTCAGGTGGGGGCTAGGCCTCAAACACCTCCAATGGTGGCCTCTTCCCACACCCTCGTAACTATAAATATGCCAACTCTGGCATCTTACTACAGTGGGGAACAAGGCAAATTTCCCCACGTTGGCCAAGTGTTCCCTTCTCTCTAAAAAAAAAAAAAATTGGTAATCTGGTTTGGTTTATTGAAATTTAATTTTTGTCATCTGTAGTTGAGGTAAGTGTAAATTGAGTCTACCGAAGTAAACCCGTGTGTGTGTGTATATATATATATATATATATATATATATATATATATATATATATATATATATATTGATATAGACTAAGAAAACCACCAAAGGAATGAAAAACTGCACACTACAGGTTTTAATATGGTAAAAAATGAACCAGAATAAAGGTAAAGCACTTTTCATCCAGGTTAATAGCCAGACTTCATCAAACAAGTACCCATTTTAAAAAACGGTTTACTATTAAAATCTCGAAATTTAAAAAAAGAAAAGGTACTTATGAGCAAAGTGTTTCACCGAAAGTACACATCACCTAATGGCCCTAATGTCGAAAAACAGCTGTTAATGTCAAACACATTTTCGGCACTTAACAGCATTCCCACCCTTCCCGTAACTCCCTCACTAGGAAACCTACCATCCTGTTTATGCAGGGGGGCAAGCCCCCCGCACCCTCCACATCCCCCTAACTATATATTCCAACTCCGAGATCACACTACAGTGAGGAAAGGGATGTATTTCCCTTTGCGCACTGTACTGCGATCTCTGTACATAATCAGATTTTATATTTGCGAATGCACAGACCATTCACAAATATTCCGTTCGATTACATGGCTGGCACACACATGAACTTTTCGAACATCTGTACTTCGAATAGTTCATAGGTGTGCAATGCTACGCCGACTTTATAACAGTAAACCTTAAAAAACACCTTTTGTAGAGTAAACACCCCTTCATTAGTTAATTCTAACCAATGGCAACACAACATACCCTGCCTAACCGTCCATTGTGCAAAATATGATTTACCATGTATAAATGTTAAAATATCCTACATAAATACTTTGTTCAACAAAGATTACAATATTATACATAACATATAAAAATACACATCTAATACAAGTTCTAAAATAACATAAAAATCATACATATATTGCATCTAAAATATGAATAAATGTATATGTTTTTTCATTTTCTTTTTTCATCCTGCTATTAACAATTACCTATATTCCTTATGCAAGCAAACCCTAAAACTAAACCTAACTAGTTAAGCTTCTTAATTTTAAAATACATGTAATCGATATCACTTCATTTTAAACCTGGTGGTCTACTTGAATCTAAATGAAGCTGCCACAATAACTCATTTTTCCAATAATAACTGATAGTGGCCCCCCCTCCAATATCAGGTACCAGTTGTTCAATAAACCTAAACAGAAAATTGTGATTAGGGAACCTAGTTCAATGCCTCACTAGGATGTTCTCTAATTTTCCTTTCTTTATACTGTATATGTGTTTGTACACTCTTTCTTTAAGCTTTGTCGGTCTTCCCGAAGTAGAATGCTGGACAGTTTTTGCACTGGGCCAAATACACCACAGATTTTGAATTACAGTTAAACCTTCCATCGATCATATAAATCCTATCCCTTACTACAAATGAAGTTCCTAAAGCCATGTCTTTACAAAAATTACATGAATCGCATTTAAACATACCTGGGGGTCTTATATACCTTGTGTCCATGCCCCTCCAGTATGGCTTTCATGTTTCTGCCCCTTTTAAAAATTAGGGTTGGTTTATCCCCTAATTTGTCTACAAGTTCACTATCAGTCAGCAAGAGGGCCACTTTTTTGCCCATCATCCATGGCTCAAGTGGTCTTCTCAAGGTAGACCACTGGGTTTAGTAGGTGTGACCTACCCTTGACAAACCCAAACTAGGATGGGTCCAGTGTATTTCCTATGCATTTATTAGAACCATTATAACATTTTTCCATGGCCTTGTACATTATGGGTCTGCAGTTTCCTGGGTCTGTTGATGGTCCACCTTCATGTAGAGGGATGGTCATTGCAGTCCTGCATTTCCTAGAGACGAAGCCTGGCTGGAGGTTGTAGCCTGAAAGGTCAGTTTTCAAACTAAATAGGAGGCATCCCTTGATGTTATCAGGGCTCATTGCTGTAGTCTGTTTAGCTCTGGAGGGCGCAGTGAGGACCCCTGCTTTAGTAACAGTGGGGGTTAAGTGGTAGAGGATATTTCCTGGGGAGTAACTAGTCATCTTCGAGTCACGTAGACTCTGTCTTCGGCTTGTACCTTATTACTGTCATGTAACACTTTTGAGTAAAGTTACTGTCGTCTGCTCTTTTACTCTTTTATCTTGGACTTTGGTAACTACTTTTGCCAATTAAATGTTTCTGTCAAGGCTTCTCTCTCTGCACTATAAAGTTGAGAGGTATGCCTTCAGTTATAACTGAAATGTCATGAAATCACAAGAAATGAATGGCTTTTATTGCATGTATATTCCTATATACTAGACAGACCTTTTTGTTTCATATTAGAACTAGCCAGGATAACTTTATACATATATAAATAAGTAAATAGACACATGTACTCCATGTGGCATTGTAGTTTGATTTATTTACAAAATAAATAAACAAGCAAACAGACACACAAGTTCCATGTGAAGTTATAGTTTTATTTAATTGACTGTTACATAGCTATCATCTCTAGGCACAGACAGATAAAATTTAACAGGTTTACAGTCAAATGTAAATTTCAAATAGGAGGAAGTGTGATATTTTGTTGCAAAGAAAGAATATGCTGATGAATCAGAACAATGCAATACATCTATAATATACATTCATTAATTTAAAAACAACATTGCACATAAAACTAAACAAATAAAAATGGAGAGATCCGTCAGTACTTAACTAGCCACTCTGTTGCACAGCTTATTAGTATTTATACATTTTACTATGTACATACATATACATATCTCAGGTGTGAGCAATAATTCCCTTCTTACATGCAAACTGGTAGTTATAGTTTGACTTCATTTCCATTTCTTATATTTTTTCAACTATCATGTTACTTGAATTCCACTTGTGCATTTTTCCAAACTGTTTCACCTTCTTTCAGAAAGTGGTATAATTCTTTTTTCCTGTTTACAATTTTCTGTTTGTATCTTGCACCATGGAGCTCAGGTTGTGATTCAAAAGGGTCTGTCCTCCTCCCACTTATATGATTATCAAACTGAAATTAATAAGTAAACACAGTTAAACAGCTGAATAAAGAAATAAGGGGAATTAATTAAATGATTTGAAACAGAGGTTACATTTAATTCATGGTACCTTGGGGAGTACAGCACACATTTATTTGTTGTTTTCATTACTTATTAGCATAAATAATTAACTGTTTGTTTACAGGTACCTTGTTATGTGTGTATCTTACAGGACAAAAAACACAGCAGGGGGTATTCTGAAAGGAAAAATAGTACAGTGTATAAAGTTAAACTATACAGTAATGACATTCAGATGAGATGGATTACAGAAATACATTCATCAGCAAAATGAAGTTTTTTTCCTGCATATATAATGCAGCATGGACATTTATTTGTAAGATGCTTGGTAATTATATATTAGGTTGATAAGTTCATAGGTAAGTTCTAGGCATGCAGTTCAAAAGAGCATTGAGAAGCATAGCCAGCTAAGTCTGAACACTGTCAAGTGAGTTGAGCTCCATGGTCAAGAAGCACCATGCTTTATACCCCATAGAAGATTTATGAAGTCCCAGCTAGTCATCCAGAATATTACTGAATATAGACAACATGTAGTATTGTGCTTGGGATAGAAATCTGTCGTGCCAGACATGGTCTATTCGGTGTCTATAAAAGATTACCATCTTTGTTATGGGTGTTCATGGTGGTGTGCGTTTTACATAGCTGTAAGAGGTCAAGCAGGGTGGAATGGCCATGTACCCTATTGACAGACAGCACTCTGCCTGCTGAAGAATGGCATACATAGCAAAAACTGCACATATTAAAAATACCAGTTGAACTCTTGATATAAGTATCACAATGAATAGTATGCAACGGTAAGGATTATGGACGATGTACAGCTCAGCAAACTGTCCGTCCTCCGTGCAAATATTATAATTTTGGCTTTAACACAAATGTTACATTTTTTACTTTTAGTACCACAATAAATTGCAGGTAATGTTAGCATGTTCCAGAAGGTGATGTATAAAACCGGTTTCTATTCACATGGAAGAGCACCAGCAAGGTACCAGGTGATCAGACATGCAGGAAGCTGCAGTCAACAAAAGGTAATGTTAGACGGTGTAATGTATGTCTTAGAGGTTGCACCCCGTTTTTTTTTTTTTTTTACATAAGACAACAATGTTAGGAGTGGTAGAAGATGTTATTTTTCAGCTATGTTTCATAAGTGTTGTACTTCGATCTTCCAAATTTCTTGATGTTCTCCCATGATGTCCTTGCCCACTGCACATGACAGGCTGCCAGTATGCTAAATGAACGTGGAATATAACTGAGCATGTGGTATATATTTCAGGTACAAGGTTCATAACTGTTTTCTGCAATATAGTACTCACTTGAAAGCTGGGTAAGCAGCGTACCCTGCTCATGGCAGAAAACTGCTCCTCCTTAAGTACCAGTCTTTGATGAAACTGTGTGAGTGGGCTTCTGTGTTGTAGGCACAGTGTTTAGTAATGTTGTAGGCACTGTACTACATTCCATTCTGTGGCCCCTGAGACTGGAGGCAGCCACTGGTTCTTCACCTCTTGATCAGTCAGAGGATGCTCCTATTTATCCTTATAATATTCTTATTTTCACCAGCTAAATGCTCCACATAGGGGTGAAAAACAACATGCTATGAAACACAACTTGTATTACTGACAACATACATTTTGGAGCCTGTCCCATAAGGCTTGCACTACCTCCCCATGCCTTTCTGAAACCAGCTGATAGCTTGGCATGTGTAATGCTGCCTTCAACTTGTTTTATAATAGCAAAGCTTTCAGATAAAATCCTTCCTCAATACTAATACAAACAAATCTAAAAACCAAATGGTTTAAATACAGGTCACTGAAGTCACATGACCAGCAGTCCAAAAATCACGTGACCACAAGTATATAAAACAAATCATTAAAATTAGCAAAAACATTAAAAAAAACATAACATTATCGCAACCTAGTATGTTGCAATTTAACAAGAACAGGTTTCAAGGTAATCATATTATTTAAACCTGGAAAATGGTCAGAGTTCAACCTAAGAATCCATTCATACTCTTTTAATTTAAGTAAATTACCACTATCACCACCTCTGGCAGGAGGCCGTATTACATCAATAACTCTAAAGGAGAATCTATGCTCAGTACCTGAATCAACTATGTGCTTATACAAGGCATTACTGTCAATGGTCCTTCTAATCTCCGATTTGTGTTCAATGATGCATTCTTTTAGCTTTCTAGTGGTCTTACCCACATAGACTGCAGTACATTTCACACAATTAGCTAAGTACACCACATTAGATGTAACACAAGTGGTAGAAAAATTAAACTGATAAACTTTACCACTAATAGGATGTTTGAACTTATCACTGCAACCAACCACAATATCAGAACAGCAGGAACAATTCAAACAACCATACGTGCCGGGCTTAGTGGTAAAAGTCCCCTCTACAGGCCTGAAAAAATCTTTGTAACATAAGATATTCTTCAAGGACTTCATATTTCTATATGAGAAAAAAGGCCTGTCACCAAGAATGTCTTTAATCTCACTAGAGGCCATTAGTACAACCCAATTCCTCTGTATTTGTTTTACAAAACAAGTCAAGGTATTATAACTAGTAAGATACCTAGTGCATACTTTTGAACATTCTAGGTTAACAGAACCAACATCATCCCCAAGAAAAATCAGCTTCAATATTGTCTTCCTATTAACTAAAACTTTATTTTTTAAATCTAAAACTAGTTTAGAATCATAACCACTATCCAGAAACTCTTTGGACATCTCATCCAACTGTAAATTAAATGTAGCATCATCAGTATTTAATCTACTAACTCTATTAAACTGTGAAGTAACAATCCCCTTAAAGACATGTGGGGCATGCATGCTGGAATAATGTATCTATCAGAGTTTATCTCCTTTTTGTGAATACTGGTATGGATAGAACCCTCATGTAGTTGTATCAAAATCATGCGGTATTACAGTAAAAAGGGATGCTATATCAAGCGTTACAAACAAATACTCACTTTGTCGACAGGAACCACCACTACTATTAAACCAAACACGCAATTTACAAAAGAAATCAGATGTATCTCTTAGCACAGAAGTGCATTGAGGTAAATATAGTTGCAATTGTGTTTGCAAATATAATGCTTGATATAGCATCCCTTTTTACTGTAATACCGCATGATTTTGGTATTGAGTCTATCAGACAATTTTTGATTTCTCAATCTTCTCTTGTGAATAGATCTGTTGAGAATATTTGTTCTCTTCTAGATGTAGTTTTGAGGAACAATATTTTTCTGTTTGATGAATGCTTATATTTGCAACTCACTGGTGTAGCCATGGGTACTTCTGTGGCTAACACTTATGCCAACTTGGTGTTATACCAATGGGAGAAAGCTTATATTTATAATTTGGATAATTATTTTGTAAGTAATATATGTTTTTATCAACGTTTCGTTGATGATTGTTTTATGGTTTGGAAAGGTTCCCTTTCGCAGTTCAATGAATGCAACCACCAGTTTCTTGAAATTTAAGATGGATGCCTCTGATAGTGAGATTAATTTCTTGGATGTTAAGACACAACTATGTGAGGGTTCTATCCATACCAGTATTCACAAAAAGGAGATAAACTCTGATAGATACATTAATTATTCCAGCATGCATGCCCCACATGTCTTTAAGGGGATTGTTACTTCACAGTTTAATAGAGTTAGTAGATTAAATACTGATGATGCTACATTTAATTTACAGTTGGATGAGATGTCCAAAGAGTTTCTAGATAGTGGTTATGATTCTAAACTAGTTTTAGATTTAAAAAATAAAGTTTTAGTTAATAGGAAGACAATATTGAAGCCGATTTTTCTTGGGGATGATGTTGGTTCTGTTAACCTAGAATGTTCAAAAGTATGCACTAGGTATCTTACTAGTTATAATACCTTGACTTGTTTTGTAAAACAAATACAGAGGAATTGGGTTGTACTAATGACCTCTAGTGAGATTAAAGACATTCTTGGTGACAGGCCTTTTTTCTCATACAGATATATGAAGTCCTTGAAGAATATGTTATGTTACAAAGATTTTTTTCAGGCCTGTAGACAGGACTTTTACCACTAAGCGCGGCACGTATGGTTGGTTGAATTGTTCCTGCTGTTCTGATATTGTGGTTGGTTGCAGTGATAAGTTCAAACATCCTATTAGTGGTAAAGTTCATCAGTTTAATTTTTCTACCACTTGTGTTACATCTAATGTGGTGTACTTAGCTAATTGTGTGAAATGTACTGCATTCTATGTGGGTAAGACCACTAGAAAGCTAAAAGAACGCATCATTGAACACAAATCAGAGATTAGAAGGGCCATTGACAGTAATGCCTTGTATAAGCACATAGTTGATTCAGGTATTGAGCATAGATTTTCCTTTAGAGTTATTGATGTAATACGGCCTCCTGCCAGAGGTGGTGATAGTGGTAATTTACTTGAATTAAAAGAGTATGAATGGATTCTTAGGTTGAACTCTGACCATTTTCCAGGTTTAAATAATATGATTACTTTGAAACCTGTTCTTGTTAAATTGCAACATACTAGGTTGTGATAATGTTATGTTTTTTTGAATGTTTTTTCTAATTTTAATGATTTGTTTTATATACTTGTGGTCACATGATTTTTGGACTGCTGGTCATGTGACTTCAGTGACCTGTATCTAAACCATTTGGTTTTTAAATTTGTTTATATTAGTATTGAGGAAGGATTTTATCTGAAAGCTTTGCTATTATAAAGTGTGTTTTTCTCAGTTTTGGTTGTTATTCATATTTCCTTGCAGATTGTTCTTTTTCAACTTGTTTTAATCAGCCTCTAACAGTAGCAGGGTGTGTGCCCTCCATTGTTTCACTGCTACGAGCCATAAAACTGGGCAACCATGCATCTTCATATTGTCTCTAAACTGCTGCAGTGCCCTTTTGTAAGCCACCAAATTACCTATGTTGAGGGTGTTTTTTATCTGTTATTCTCGTATGTCCACAGATATTGTGAAGGAATTTGCACCCATACTGGTACTGGTGCTGTTTCCAGTGCCACTGTCTTGAATGGAGCCCACTGTGAAAGCAACATAGTGTAGAGTGTCCAATTATACTTCACCTCACCCTTTTTGCTGATTGCTCCCTACCTGAACTATACATATGTTGTCTGAGAGTTAGGAGTACCTTGTTTGCCTTCTCTTTGTATATCCAGGAAGAATTCCAACTTTGTAATGGCACAATAATGTCTGCATGTAATTACTCTTGGCCACCTGCTGCTGAGCTTGTACCCTCCTATGTACCCCCCCCACTAATGTCTACATGTAATTAGTATTGGCAACCTGCTGCTGAGCTTGTACCCTCCTATGTACCCCCCCACTAATGTTTACATGTAATTACTCCTGGCCACCTGCTGCTGAACTTGTACCCCCCACTAATGTCTACATGTAACTGCTCTTGGCCACCTGCTGCTGAGCTTGGCTTTGCTTCCTCCAATGTGCCCCCCCACTAATGTCTACATATTATTACTCTTGGCCAATTGGCTGCTGAGCTTGGCTTACTCCTATGTACCCCCACTAATGTCTACATATAATTACTCTTGGCCACCTGCTGCTGAGCTTGCTTCCTCCTAAGTACCTCTCCCCACCAAATTCTTAGAGACATGGCAACAGTTATCCTGACAAAAAATTGCAGTGCAGTCTGAGAGTGTGCCAGCACACAAGTATCATTAAGATCTCTAAAAATGTAGGTGACTGAAACCAAGAATACGCATTACTTGATAAGTGGTTACTAGGCTACTGACCCATAGGTCTTTATAAGCCTAGCCATGTGTACCCAATATAATTCTAGAGAAATCCAATGTAAATGATCTAGCCAAAACTCAAGATCTTAATTAGCAATGACTGCCACATCTAGGAGGGTCACAGGTGAAATCCCCAGCAAGGAATTTGTGGTTTCCCATCCAGTCATCCAGGCTACACATAAACAGGGTCATAGAGTGGCTGTGTATTATGTGACTTGACAGTCTATTCCAGAGGAGTGGCAACCTTTGAGAGACATATTTGTCTCTCCAGCAGACCCTTATTATGTTGCAGCTCAGGTTAATGTCCCTGGTGCAAGTGACCCTTATCCCATTTGACTTGTGGATGTGCAGCATTTCCATTAGGTTTGGATCTGAGATTGCTCTGTAGGCCAGGCACAAGTCTTCTCTAAGTAGTCCGTATGCTACTGAGTACAGTGATGGTGACTTCAATCTGTCATGGTATGACATGTGCTGGAGACCCTGTAATTTTCTTGGTTAGAAACCTCTGAGGTCTCTCAAGTTGCTGCAGGTGCCTGGTAAGGTACATACCAAAGGGACCCTTGTACTCAGTTATTGGCCTGAAAAGGGTCGAGTACAGATGAGTTAGGACTTGTTTCACTCTTGTGGTAATGAGGTGAGCAAAATAGAATGCCTTCCTTACCACAGTAGACACGTGGTGGTCAAAGTTTAGGCTACAGTCAACTTGCGTTCCCAAGTCTCTCACTACTGAGCTGTTACACTGGGGTGTTATTACTTGATGGTCTGCAGGGATATTGTTTTTACTGAAGTGGGTGCTAATGCATTTTTAGCACTGAGACTGAGGCCATGGCTATGGCACCAACCACTGATTTGTGTAAGTCCCTCGAAGTATACGGGCATTGTTTGGGGATTGAGTGATAGTACCTAATTTGCAGTCATCAGCAAACTTAGTCAGACACAGCCCCTCTGTTTTTGCCTGAACTTCTGAGAAGTATATTCCAAACAACATGGGGACCAGCACTGACTCCTGTGGAACCACACTGGTGACAGGTCTGTTGGTTGAATTAATGTCTTCAGCTTTAACTGAGTGTGATCTGTCGGTGAGCCAGTTAGCAACTCACATGACAACATAAGGGTTGATATTCAATTGGGAGAGTTTATCAATGATGCCCGAAAGTGGGACTGTGCAAAGGCCTTTGCTAAGTCAAGGTAGGTTGTATGCACAGATTTGCCTTCGTTTATGGCTCTGGTGACATTTTTCAAGAAGTCTACCAGGTTTAACAGGCATGACCCATTTTTCACAAAAATCAAGCTGTATTGGTTCAAGGGTTTGGGAATCACATATGTCTTATTTATAGGGTTAATATGATGATTTGTTCCATGATCTTACAGACAAGGCTGATTAGGGCTATGGGACTGCAATTTCTGTAATTTGAGTCACACTTTTAATACTCTGTCAAGTGCCTTATGACAAATGGGAAAAAAAAAAACTTACTTGTAAAACTAGCAATAAAGGGTCAGTGACACAAATGCTGTTAGGAGCAGCTATACTGTCACCTTAGTCAAAATAACTCCTGCATGTCAGTGTATGAGTGTGTGCATGTATATAGGTATATATCCACCAACACACCACACATATAGGTGTGGGTATGTCTGTATACATAAAGAGAGACGCACACAAATTCACAAACAAATTTATATACGTGTGTGTGTGTGTGTGTGTGTGTGTGTGTGTATGTATGTATGTATGTGTATATATATATGTCACAGTGGATATAAAAAGTGTACACATCCTTGTTAAAATGGCGTTTTTTTTGGTGATATAAAAAAATGAGACCACAATAAATCATTTCAAAACTTTTCCCACCTTTAATGTGACCTATAACCTGTACAATTCCATTGAAAAACAAACAAATGTGTTAAGGAAAAAATAAATAAAAAAATAAAAATAAAAAAACTTACAATAAGCTGGTTGCATAAGTGTGCACACCCTTAAACTAATACTTTGTTGAAGTACCTTTTGATTTAATTACAGCATTGTCTTCTTGGGTACACACCTGCCATCTATTGAAGAGACTCTGATTAACCCCAAATAAAGTTCAGCTGTCCTAGTAGGATTTTTCTGACATTTACTTAGTTGCCCGCTACAGCAAAAGCCATGATTCGCAGAGAGCTTACGAAGCATGAAAGGGATCTCATTGTTGAAAGGTATCAGTCAGGAGAAGGGTACAAAAAAATTTCCCCAGTATTGGATATACTATGGAACACAGTGAAGACAGTCATCAAAAATTGGAGAAAATATGGGACAACAGCGATGTTGCAAAGTACTGGATGTCCCTCCAAAATTGATGAAACGACAAGACAAAAAGTAGTCTGGGAGGCTGCCAAGAGACTTACAGCAACACTGAAGGAGCTGCAGGAATTTCTGGCAAGTACTGGTTGTGTACTACATGTGACAATCTCCCGCAGTCTCCATATGTCTGGTTTATGGGGTAGGGTTGCAAGACGGAAGCCCTTTCTTACACCGAAAAACATCCAGGCCCAGCTAAAATTTGCAAAATAATACATCAAGACTCCCAAAAGCATGTGAGAAAATGTGTTATGGTCTGATGAGACCAAGGTTGAACATTTTGGCCACAATTCGAAAAGGTACATTTGGCGCAAAAACAGTTCGCATCACCAAAAGATCACCATCCTCATGGTGGTGGTGGGTCTACTTCATAACAATGAAAGTTCATAATGTTGAATTTCATAACACTGATACCAGGACATTGAAAATTCAAAATATTGAAAGCCTAAAACATTGAAAACTCAGAACATTGAATCTGTGCTTCATAACATTGAAAACTATAATATATATATATAAATAACATCCTCTCCACCTAGAACACCTAACTAACAAACACACTTTCTACTACGTTTCTACGGTGGAGCAAGCCCCCCTGCACCCCCATGTGTGGGGGGGTCTCTGCTCCCTCACCCCTGTAAATGAAATATACCAACTCCAAGATTGCACTACAGTGGAAAAAAGTTAATTTCCTAACTTCATACACTGAGGTTAGGAAATTAACTTTTTTCCACTGTAGTGAGATCTTGGAGTTGGTATATTTAATTTACAGGGGGTGTGGGGGCAGAGCCCCCCACATGGGTGGTGCAGGGGGCCTTGCCCCATGCAGAAATGTAGTAGAAAGTGTGTTTGTTAGGTGGTGTTGTAGGTGTCCGGGATATTATTCATTTGTGAAATGTAGTTTTCAGTGTTATGAAGCACACTTTCAATGTTCTGGGTTTTCAATGTTTTGAATTTTCTCTGTTCTGGTCTCAGTGTTATGAAATTCAATGTTATGAAGTAGACCTGTGGTGGTAGTATCATGCTTTGGGGTTGCTTTTCTTCAGCTGGAACTGGGGCTTTAGTCAAGGTGGAGGGAATTATGAACAGTTCCAAATACCAGTCACCTTTGGCCCAAAACCTTCAGGTATCTGCTAGAAAGCTGAAGGGGAAGAAGAATTTCACCTTTCAGCATTACAGTGACCCCAAGCATACATCCAAATCAACAAAAAAATGGCTTTGCCAGAAGAAAATTAAATTATTTGAATACCCAGCAAGAGCCCAGACCGAAATCCAATAGAAAATCTGTGGGGTGACTTGAAGAGGGCTGTGCACAAGCGATGCCCTTGCAATCTGATAGATTTGGACTGCTTTTGCAAGGAAGAGTGGACAAATATTGCCAAGTCCAGATGTGCCATGAGCTCAAGAAGACTTAATGCTGTAATTAAATCGAAAGGTGCTTCAAAAAAGTATTAGTTTAAGGGTCTGCACACACAGTGGTGCAGCAGTTAGCATTGTCGCCTCACAGCAAGAGGCTCTATGGTTCAATTCTCGGCTGTAGTGCCTTCTGTGTGGAGTCTGCATGTCCTCCCCATGGTCATGAGAATTTAAAGGCATGCAGGTAGGTGTGTGAGTGAATGGGTGTGCCTTCCATGAAGGTTGGTTGTCGGGCTGGCACCTTGGCACCGTAAAAAAAAATCCACACCCAATCATTAGCGGACCGGAGTTCCGTTGTGGCAACCCCTAACCGGGAAAAGCAGAAAGACAACACACACACTTATGCAACCAGCTTATTGTATTTTTTTTTTATTTTTTATATTTTTTCCCCAACAGATTTGTTTGTCTTTCAATTGAATTGTACAGGTTATACGTCACATTAAAGGTAGGAAAAGTTTTGAAATGATATATTGTGGTCTCATTTTTTGATATCACAACAAAAAGGAATTTTCACATGTTCCCACAAAGTCAGCACCTATTTCCCCTGTCCAGCAGGGACACAGGAGGGATCCCAGGGGTGTAATTTCTGTTTCCCATCCAGTTGTTCAGGTTCCTCTTAGAGGACTAGAGAGGTACTCTGCTTGACATGACGAGGGAGTCTATCCACAGATGGGAGAGTCTTTGGGACACAAATCTATCCCTCCAACAAGTTCTATTAATGTCAGAGACCAGGTTGAGGCCTTGCTTGTGGGTTGCACAAGTGGAGTTTGACTCATGAATATGCAGCAACTCCATTAAGGCTGTGTCTGAGATGGCCTTGTATGCCAGACACAGGTCACCTCTGAGCAGTCTGTATGAGCCTGAGTAGAGGGACAGGGCTTTTAGCCTATCACTATAGGATAGGTATTTGAGACCCAGGATTGTCCTGGTCAGAAGCCTGTGAGGTCTCTCCAGCTGCTGCATGTGCTTGGCAAGGTACATGCCAAAGAGGGCATTGTACTTGATAATGCGTCTGATAAGGGAGAAGTACGGGGATGTTATGACCTCCTTGTTCCTGGATGAAATACCCTTATTTCTGAGGTGGGCCATGTACAAAGCCTTGCGTACAATGGAGGCAACGTGTAAAGTTTGTTTATGGCAGGGACCACCAGATTGGCTTCCTTTTTTTGGAGGAGAGCGTCTAGGTTCTATTGGTTATGGAGAGATCCATGGATTTGTGTACATGTTCATACAGTGCATTGGTGTATGATTCAGTGGTCAAGCAAATGTTCTCCATTTGCATGGGTGCTGTGAAGTTAGCCACCTCTGTTTTTAGGAGTCCAAAGTTAGCTTTGGAGAAGTTTTGCATGATGGTTACCTTTGAAGGGGTTGGGGGGTGGAGGGATGTGGATAGCCAAGGTGATTTGTTTGTGGTCGGATCTAACCAGACAGCAGTTAACTATTGGTGTAGAGCAGTGGTCATCCGTGTTGGTAATGACCAGGTCAAGGATGTTGCTACCTCTAGTGGGGGTAAGAACAAGCTGGTCCAGGACATTGGAATTAATGAATTCCAGGAAACGTTGGGAAAGTCTATTGGTACATGAGTAGTTTTCCCAGTTAATAGAGGGGTAGTTGAAGTTGCCCAGTATGAGATTGTTAGGTTGGACCCTAATATTCTCCAGGGTGCTTAGGAATGTGGAGTGTGAGTCTTGGGACATGGTCGGGGACCTATAGCAGGCTACAACCAGAATCGCTGTCTTACCCAATGTTAGCTGCACCTGAAGTATCTCTGATTGTTGTGTTGGGCTACCAGTCTGGAGGTGCACATCCTTTATGAATATGGAAATGCCACTGTCTTTGGAGCTTTGGTCCAAGTTCTGAGGCCAAAAGATGTGGAATGAGTTATTGCCTGGTAGTGCAGGGGTTCTTTCTGCTGCCTTGAACCAGGTCTCTGTTACAGCCCAAATGTCGATGTTCTCTATTTTAAGGAGTGCTTCAAGCGAGTGCATTTTGAGATTTAGACTTCTAGTGTTGAGCAGCATGACCCTCAGACTGCATTTGTTTGTAGCTGTTGCAGTGGTAATTTGGTCTTTGGAACACCACCTAAAAAAGGCACTATAGGGGTGGCAAGAGCCTTGGCCAGTATTCGGAAGCACAGGGGTGACAGATGTAGGCCATCTCTGGCAGAGCATCGAGGTGTGTCAGTCGTGTTATACCAGGTAGACAGATACTGGATCCCCTTAGAATGACACCAGAAACTTAGCCATTTGTTGACATCCAGTCATTTTCTGCTTGTACTGTGGCATAATTGTGGATGATGGTAGGAGGCTGCTCAGGGCTAGGGTCATACCCACCTGGGCTACATAATCTGAGAGCTCCTTCATGTCTTTTCATGTAGTTCAGGGTGATACATCTCAGGTCATTCATACCCACATGTATGAATGACAGAGTCATATTTGTACCTGTTGTTGAGGGACCTGAGTGCATGCGTTATGTGGTGGATCCTGGCAGCTGACTGTTACTTTCTCCTTATTCAACCTAGTGAGTGGAACATCAGTGTGCCTCACTATTGAGTCACCTATGACTAGTGTTTTGCCTTAGGGGCTTTGGTTGACTGGCACACTGTTTAGGAGAGTTATGTATCCGTGATTAGTGTTGTGTTGTGGTGGTCAAGTGTGTTTCTGCCTTGGAGGTGTCTGTTTGGATAGATTTTTATCGAGAGCCTACATGAGGATGAATATGTGGTTTGTGTTTTTATGTGAAAGCAGTGCTGGTGTGTGTTCTGGAGGGCTATGTGTTCCATGTGTTGTGGTGTGGTGCAAGTGTTGACCTTCTCCTTCTGACCAGCTATTCTGGTCTTGGGTGGAGAGTGTGTGGCTTCCAATTTGGATGTATAAGTGATTCTCTCACAAGTCTGAGTGTTGGGAGGTAAGAGGAGAGGGTTGACAGTTTACATAACAACCTCTCTTTTGACCACCACATTGCCACTGTGGTCAAGAAAGTCCTTCTATGTGGCACATCTCATTACTAAGGGTTTTGCATCCAGGAAGAACGAGGTGATTTTTTCCCTCTACTCTTCCCTCATTAGGCCAGTCATTAAGTACAATGCCCCATTTGGTATGTACCTCACTAGATACCTGCAACAACTGGAGAGGCTGTAAAAGTAACTCACAAAGGGGATCCTAGGCCTTAAATACTTGTCCTATATGGACAGACTCAAAAAACTCCCAACTATTCTCTGTCTCATATTGCCTACTTACAGGCAATCTCTGCTTGACTTACAAAGCCATGTCTAACCCAGCTCTGTTAGAAATGCTACATCTAAAGAAATCCCAATCCTTCCGCACCACATGCTCCAGAGACCTCAAACTCATAACCACAATCAACAGAACATGCTGGAGGGACAGGTTCATAACCAAGAGACTGCCCATGCTCTGGAATAGACTTCCCATACATGTCAAGCAGAGCACTTCACTGGCTCTCATCAAGAGAAATCTTGATGAGTGGATGGGAAATAGAAAATTTACCCTGGGGATAACTCCAGTGGCTCTACTTGACAGAGGCACTGGGAACTAAGGTCGGGTGGCACAATGCCAGGGTAATCCTATGGGCCAGGCTTGTAAAGGCTCCAGGGCCATTAGCCTAGCCCAAGTTCACCAGGTTAATAGGGGAAAGCACAGGGAAATGGCCTATATATATATATATATATATATATATATATATATATAGATATATATAACAAAGAGTGAGATAGACAAAGCACATATTGAGACACACACATGAATACTTGTGGGAATTATTATTGTATCAGCAACTGGGAAAGTAGACTGGTCAGCACACAATCTGAGACACAGCAGGGGCCCCTTAGAGAAAACCAGCAGAATTACAGTAGACTAATATTAACCTTTCAGTGCACTTGTAAACCAGGAATGTGCACTGCATGTGTATTGTGAATAGAAAGACATGCATTATGAGATATGCAGAATATATAAAGAAGGTATAGATATTCATGAATGCTTGAATTTCAAACCAGTAAGTAAAAAAGGTAGAAGCAATTTTATTATAACCACAAGAATGCAAAGAAAGATTATTTATTACATACATACATATGCACATGCATACAGAAAAAGTGACTATAACCAGTTAAGGTATAGGATGACCAAGGGCATGAAACTTTGGTCAAAGCATGACATTTTTAATGTCTTATAAAAAAATGGACCGTGGTAGTATGCTAGTAGTGGTAATAAAAAGTATATGAGAAAATGCATATACTGCATTTGCCTCAGCTGTGAAACGCTAGGGAGTGTAAACTAACTGCACTTCAGTCAAGCCTTCAACAAAGCTGTACGAGCTCAAAACATTGAAGCACAATAAATGGTAGAAACAAAGTGAAAAAAGAAAACCATGGTGATGCAATCTGAATACTAGAAATAGTCATAGTATGATGTCTGAAGGATAACATACAGCAAGAGCTAATGAGAAAAAAAAAAAACTTTACAACAGTGCTTAGGGCGGCACAGTGGTGCAGTGGTTAACATTGTCACGGTCAACAAATGATAAATAAATAAAAATAAAAATAAAATAATAGATTGCATTTCAAAGATGCCTGTCATTGTTGGGAGATAAACAGGGAATATATATATATATATATATATATATATATATATATATATATATATATATATATATATATATATATATACTGGACAGTTTTTATTGCAAGCACAACTGGCCAAAGCAAAATTGTGCTGTAAAATGAGGAAAAATGTGTTTGATTATAAAAGTGCAGCTAGATGAATGCAAGCAACACCGAAAGCAAGACATGAGTCAAATAATTGCCAGTGCATGAAAAAAGATTTGTAGTAACAAACATGAAACAGAAATACTACTGCCTAGGCCTGAATAATTATTAGACCTAGTTTATCAAAACAAGTACATAGTGAAGTACATAGCAATTCAGTGCTAAAGAGGCAGCAGTTCTGAGTGTGACAAGACAGAGGTTATCTAGCTGAGAGAAATGCAGTGATTCCAGCTAATCTAATTGCTATAGATGGGGAAAGGTAAACAGAAAAGGACATACTTGAAATGTAACCTTTTCACACTTCCTCTAAGAAAGCCACCCCTGCTGAGAGTTTGTGTAATCTGACCTGCAGTATGGTAAGAAGGCAATTTGAAAATCTTGCCTCTGGGTGATCATGTGACTTACACAGTGCTAAAATGTAAACAAACTGCTCAAGCAAAAAATCTGAGCTAGTGCCCCTTTAAGGTATCTATAAAATAATGCTTTCTGGTCTGCATTTATATTGCAGAGGGATAAAGCCCTGACTACAACCCAGATAACCTGAGTTTGACTATCAGCACAAGCAAAGGGAGAGGCTACTGCCAGATTGCCCAGCTGGGGGGGGGGGGTTGTGGCTTGCTGCTTGGTTGACATCTAGTGGTAACACTAGGGGTTACAACCTATGCAGCATGGCCCAGCTGAGTACCTGCTGCTCCTGTACAAGCACATGACTGGCTGGAGAATGTAAGCAGCACGATCCCTGAAGCAGATAGGATAATGGAGCTTGACAGACATACTGTAGGGGAGTTTGAAGGGAGGGGAAGCCACTTACTGCACTTGAAGCTGGCCTGCTCCCTACCACAGGGAGATCCAATGAACTGATCGGGTACACCAGAGAAGAATGTCCAAATGCACAAAAAATAAACATACGTTTAACTGAATAACTATAAAAAATGAAATGCTTGACGGCAGGAAACAACTTTAACACAATCCCAGTGCCTCAGCAAACATGCCTTTCAGAGATTATAGAAACTCAACATTCTCCACTATTTATAAAAACACAGTTAAACGACCAATCACTTTATTCTCCCATAAGTCAAACATTCAAAAAACACTGAAGTAAAATCTAAATAATTCCATTCTAAATCAGTGTTTAAACCACTTATTGGCATCATAACATACTTCAAATTATAATGTGATTGCACTGTTAAAGCACAGTCTATATTACCCCTAATGAAATTAAATTTTCATACACAATTTTATGTCATTCACATTTCCTGCATGTTTTGATCAACGTGCAATACTACGGCACTTAAGGGAGAACGTACACCTTTTATATATCAACTATTCCTGTAAATGGGCTGTTAGTTTTGAAGTATAATACAACAGCACCAAGGAGCTTAAACATTGATTTAGAACATAGCCAAGGAAAACCAAATGTAAGCCACACAAGCGAAAGCGCTTGTCTGATACTGCTGTTTCTCATTTTGCTGACCTTTGGATTTTATCACCTAACAACCGAATAAAGGATTTGCTTTTTTATCGAATTATTGTCTTCACTGACGGTCTTGGAGTTTTTTCTTGGTTTTGTGTGGCTTACATTTGGTTTTCCTTGGCTGTGTTTTACATCATGACCGCTGCAGTGGAGACGTTCGACCCTGCGGTTACACTGCATTTGCCTCAGGACGTAGGCAATCAACTTCCGGTTTCACGAACCGAATTCAACGAGGTTCTCAACATGCTAGCTGAACTAAAAGGGCTGCTGCATGCACAACAAAATGTCAATACTAATGCTAACAATTCTGTATCCTCGGCTGACATTCAGGCCAACAAAACGAACACATTGGACTTGCATGGCAAAAAGACGACCTCAGACACCATCACGCACGTAGATGCAGATGCTCACAACAACGCCTCTAGCACCAGGTCTCCCAATTCTACTCGACCGAAACGAGGGAAGGAGAAACCTAAGGATTTTAATTTTACTGATTGGGCTAACAAACCCTTCAATTTTCGAAAAGGTACTGTCCGTTCTATTAATTCCACTTCAATTGAAGGGGATTTTGATGACTTTAAAAACAAATTGTATGGGTTGAGAAGCAACCAAATGGAAATAGACTACTTGTATGAATGTGTTAACGTTAAACGTATTCCGAAGGGATTACGGTTTTTTAAATTTCCAAATTACGTTAAACATGGTACTGCACAATACAGACAAATGTGTGACATATTTGACAAGGCAGGGATTGAAATTATGAAGCTAATGATTGCAGAATATGAGAGTAAAGCCAATATTTTAAACACTGAATTGAATGCTTTACATCAGTTGGTTGTTTCTGACAACCATTTCTCCACGGTCAAACACGATTATGACAAGGTGTTTGATGATGTTGATTCATTCTGTAACAAGATTATGAATCGAAAAATAAGAAAGCTTGAGAGGGATTTACATGAATATAGGAATGATTTAGCATATCCCTGTCACAACAAATTTTCTAAAACTGTTAGACTAACCAGTACCCCTGGTAATGGTGGAGATGATGTTTTTCAGCCAGACACCCACGATGCTCCACGTAGGAGTGAGCGTTTGGCTGAAAAAGACAAAAGACAACGTGAGCAGGATTTTCCCATACACCCCGGGAGGCCCGGGGCATGGGGTCCCAAACCACAGAGGACGGGGTGGAGGTGGACGAACAAACAATATTAGAAAATTGTTTTCATGATGTTGTAAACTCCTTTAATCAAATCTGCCCCTGCCCTGAACCTATGGACCATGTTGTCCCGCTTAATACCAACATCACTGCAACCAAACACGCCAATTGCACTATTTTTAGGAAAAATGATTTCACTATTTACAACTACACAGATCTTGTAGTTAATGATACAGCTTTTAATCTTTTCACTAAAGGATTTCATTTTGTCCCTACCAACAGAGCAAACTTGGCCCAGTTACTAGTTGACCTCAAGTTATTCATCAGAGGACTCAACCTCAAACATTTCTTCAAAGGACAAACTTGGCAACCTACTGGATTGTGTAGGAAAAGCACTTTCAACCCCCCCACGCATCCGCTTCTTAGGTTGTACGAGGAATTAATTGAACAGGACTTGCGAAACATGTATGATAACCCCCCCAGACCGGATTCAGCCAACTTGAACACTGAAGATTTTGAATACATCAACAAGTTGTTTGAAGAACATATCAGAATTATGAAACCCGATAAAGGTGGTGGTGTGGTTCTCATGTATGAGTCCGCCTACGAGGCCAGTATGCACCATGTCTTGCACGATGACACCCAGTACTGTTTAATTTCTCGAAATGAATACAACATTGCACTTGCAAAAATTAAATCCTCTTTATATGACAATTTACTACAGGGGTTTATAAATGAAAAACTTTACAACTTTTTGATTGTTAACAAACCAACCACCCCGGTCATCTTTGGAATCCCAAAGACTCACAAGGGCATCAGCCCGTTGATTTTTAGACCTATTGTCTCGGGTGCAGGTGGTGCGACCGAACCCATTGCCAAGTTTATCGACTATGTTACTAAACAACACATTCCTGCTCTTACTCATGTGTGCAAAGACTCATGGGAATTTTTGAAACTTTTCCCTGTTTCCAATTGCCCCCCCTCCTCATTTTTGGTCACCATTGACATCAAAGACCTTTTTTCCAGCATTCCCCACTCCACAGGGTTAGAATGGTTTGCTGATTTTTTCACCAAAGAAACCAACTTGGGTAACAACTTCATCAATTTAATTATTGACATGATGAATATGGTGTTAAATAACAACTACATTTTTTTCAACGGGGAACTGTTTAAGCAGTTAAAAGGAGTGGCGATGGGTGCCTCTTGCGCTACCAATTATGCCAATGTGGTATTACACAGATGGGAGCAAGAGTATATATTTGGCACGACTTGGGCACAGTTTCTCACCTTTTACTGCAGATACCTTGATGACATCTGCCTCATTTGGAAAGGCACTGAAGACCAGTTATTGGCCTTCCTGCAACACATCAACAGCACCACGGAGTTCTTGACTTTCACACACAATATTAACCATGATGAATTGCACTATCTTGATGTTACTATTCACAGGGACCCTCAATCTTTGGAATTACATTCCAAGGTTTACAGGAAACCTACCTTCTCAAACTCTCTATTACACTATGAGAGTCAGCATCCGTTTCACCAAAAGAAAGGCATAGTTAAGGGACAACTCATAAGAGCATCAAGAATGTGTAGTAGACTTTCCGACTTCTTAGAGGAGATCCAGAATCTACACAACATGTTCATTGAAAGAGGTTACCCTGTCAACTTGCTCAATTCCCTAACGGACGAAATTCTTTCCAAAAGAGACACCTTATACCCTCCACTGCTTGGACGTATGCAAGTGCAGATTCCCAACCTTGTACAACAACACAACAAAGAGAAGGATGGCAATTTTATCTACACTTTTTCTGAGAACTCCGAACAAATTGAAACCATTGTTTCCAAATATTGGTTTGTATTGGCTGGCAATGATGATTTCAGGAACATTATTCCAGCCAAACCTAATTTTGTGAGGAAGAGGGGGCAAAACCTCAAAGAAATCTTTGAGAAGAAACTCACAACAACTACTCATAATTCACAACACAACAAAGGCACCTTCAAATGTGGTGCCTGTAAGCAGTGTGCTCTTATTATAAACAAATCTTACATTTACCTAAAATCTAGACACACCCACATTAGATCTCCTGGCCACTTTTCATGTGGAACCAAAGGAGTGGTCTACATCGGGCTCTGCATCACATGTGGTGCCTTTTATATAGGTAAAACCGAGAGAGAATTCAGGAAAAGGTTGTATGAACACCTTTATGACATTGAAAAGAAAAAGGAAAGTAATGCCTTTTTCAAGCATTCACTTATATGTCATAATTACAAACTGTCCTTCATGATTCTTGAACAAGTGAACCCTAGCACTAGAGGAGGTGACTGGGAATCAACCCTGGAATACAGGGAGCTGATTTGGCAGCTCAGGTTGGATGCAGGAAGGCCCCCGGGGTTAAACGGTACACTTAGCATAGGCTCAGTGTTGAAGCTTAGAAGAGCCAGGCTGTAGTATGTTTTACCACATCATCACCACCTCGCACCCTATTTTATACATATTTTATATACATCTCATAACTAATCAATTGGGTGCTATTTACGTGCATTACGACACCATTTTTTTATGATCAACAAAAATGCAACTTACACATTCTTACCCCATTCTGTATTGCTGATTTTAAACCTATTTGGTTTACATACAATTTTTATTTTTATTTTTATTTTCATTTGTATTTTTAAAACTGCTTTTTCCTCTTCTTTGGACGATTTATGTATGCAATTTTATAATGGTATCAACACGGTTTACTAGTTATGCACTATTTTACAAGCAGTGCAGATGCTAAACATTTTTTATGTACACTTGAATGACTTGTTTATTTTTCCATGACATGTCAAACTGATTCCTTTACTGAGACCCAGCTGTAATTAAACATGTGACCAATTAAGACTCTTATTTAAACAGTAGCTCTCTCTTGAAAGAAACAGTTTTTGACTTGATAAAGCTTGGTATTACCCAAGCGAAAGCACTTGTCTGATACTGCTGTTTCTCATTTTGCTGACCTTTGGATTTTATCACCTAACAACCGAATAAAGGATTTGCTTTTTTATCGAATTATTGTCTTCACTGACGGTCTTGGAGTTTTTATTGATTTAGAACATAATTATTTAGTTTAGTTTTCTTCTTTTTCTTTTAGCTTTGTTTTGAATATTTAATTAATTGATTTATGGGAGGAATAATGTGACTGACTGAATGTTTGTAAACAGTAAAGGATGACAAATTTCTGTAACCCATAACCCACAGAAGGCATTTTTGCCAAGGCATTAGGTTACTTCAGACAATATACCATTACTGGAACAAACCAGGCAAGCCCCAAGCCTGGTATCCTTTTTCATATTGCGCAGGTCTGCTATTTACAAGGTCTTTCAAACATAATACTTACAAAAGTATCAACAGCTATTCATTATATTCAAGAGCAACCAGTGTTAACAATAATCAAACCATAAACTAAAATACTCTTACCAACAGGGGCGGCTCGTGCTATAGGTCTGCAGCCCCCCACCTGTAAAAATAAAAAAATAAAGCCCCCCCACTGTAGAAAATAAAAAAATAAAACAAAAGAGCGCATGCATGGTTCCTGACTGCTGTGTTAGGCTGTCCATACATGCATGCTTAGTTCCTGAACTACAGACTGTTCTGTTAGACAGTCCAGCTAGGGAAGGAAGGAACTCCACCCTGCCAGCCCAGAAGTCTGTGCGACCAGAACAACACTGGACTGCATCACCCACAGGCTGGAAGCTCCAGCCTTACTCGCATTGAAACCCAGAACAGCCTGCTATGGAGAACAGACAGGTGATTGGGCTGCTGCAGGCCACTGCAGAGGACTTAGCTGCCATGCAGGATTGGATCTGCTGCAGGCAGGTAGTGTGTGTGTGAAATGCCCCAGTTGCTACATGGTGGTGGGTAGAGAATAATAGGTATTGAATCCTATACCTTGGGCCCAAGTGGCAAGAGCCTGAATTCCCTACCCACCACCATTTGTAAAACATTTGCAGATTTTTTGCCTCATATTTGTTCCGTTCCTCATAAAATCTGTGGTTTCTGTATTTTTGTTAGTTAACAGCCAGTAGTGCAGTGGTAGTATTGTTTCCTGACAGCTACAGGTTGGCTGGTTTGATTATTGGCTGGGCTGCCTTCTGTGTGGAGTCTGCATGTACTCCCTGTGTTTGTGTGGGTTTGCTCTGGTGTCCTCAATGGATATTTGTCCCTAGTTTTTAGACTGTATTCCCCCATTACTGACTTTGTCATGTTTTTTTGTGCCAAGGTTGAGAGCTATGGTGATAACTGAACTCATTAAATGGTAGCCATTTAAGTTTGTCTTCCTTTTTCCTCATAAAACAGATGATTTGATGTAGTGGTATGTTACTCTGTTTTGCACAGGGTCCTGGGTTCAATACTTGGCAGTGAAATGTATGGTGGCAACACAGCATTTTATTCTAACAACTTTCCAACATTATACAAGCAATGTTTAAAATGTGTACCTGTTTTTTGGTCTTTTGCCCCCCCCCCCCAAATTTTGGATTTTTCCAGATTTCCTGTGCTGCAAAGTTCAGAGATGCAACTGAGGGTAAAGTAGATTTTACAAGAAGCTAAGAGCTGCAGGGGAACAAAAGTTTAGTGCTGCTTATGCCTAATCTGCTTGCATTGTTAACAGCAGAATAGGTAGTGTATTTGCTTTTGATGCAGAAGGCTGTGGGCTCTACTTCCACAGTAGGTAGATGCATTGCTGGTACTGTACTGTATTGTATTGTATTGTGAAGGGGGTGGATGCTGCAGTCCCAAAAATCTGTCCAAACAACCGAGACCTACAAAGCAGAAATACAAGCAACCTTCACCCCCCAACACAACCCAAATGACACACAGCCCACATACTCAGTGTGCCACTCAACTACAGCCCATAAGGAATAACGTACCCAACACTCTAGTCATAGGTGACTCTATAGTCAGGTACACTGATGTTCCACTCACCAGGCTAAACAAAGAGAAAGTTACTATCAGCTGCCTGTCGGGTGCCAGGAGCCACCACATAATGCACACACTCATGTCACTCCACAACAAGTACAAATATGACTCTGTCATTGTCCATGTTGGTGTGAATGACCTGAGATGTACCTCCCTGGACTACATGAAGAGAGACATGGAGGAGCTCTCCGATCTTGTAGCCCAGGCAGGTATGACCCTAGCCCTGAGTAGCATCCTGCCATCACCCAGAATGATACCACAGTACAAGTACAAAATGATTGATTTTAACAATTGTCTAAGCTTCTGGTGTCACTCTAAGGGAATCCAGTATCTGTCTGCCTGGGATGACATGATCGGCAGACCACGCTGCTCTGCCAGAGATGGCCTGCACCTGTCGCCCTTGGGATTCCAGATACTGGCAAAGGCTCTTGCCATCCCTATAGTGCCTTTTTAGGCAAGGTTCAAATGATAAATTCACCACCGTAACAGGTACAAGCAAGCAAAATCTGAGGGTAATGCTAGAAGTCTAAACCTCAAAATGCACTCGCTTGAGGCACTCCTTAAAATGGAAAACATCGACATCTGTGCAGTGACAGAGACCTGGTTCAAAGCTCCAGAGAGCACCCCTGCATTACCAGGCTATAATTCATACCACACCTTTCAGTCAACAAACCCGGACAGAAACACTAAAGGTGGAGGCGTGTCCATATTCATTAAGGATATCCACACCTCCAAGCTAGTTGCTCAGCATAATGCATCAGAGATTATCCAAGTTCAACTAACTCTGGGCAAAACCGGAATCCAGACTATAGCTTGCTACAGACCCCCCCACCATGCCCCAGGATTCCCACTCCTCTTCTCTTGATACACTGGAAAATATTACGGTACAATCCAACACCTTAATAAATGGGTGATTTCAACTACCCCACTATTAACTGGGAAAACTACTCGTGTACCAACTCTTTTGCTCAACGTTTTCTGGAAATCATCAATTCCAACACCTTGGATCAACTTATCCACACCCCCACCAGGGGCAGCAATATCCTAGACCTGGTCATCACCAACATGGACGACCGGTGTTCCACATCAGAGGTCAGCTCCTCGGTCAGATCCGACCACAAGCTAATCACCCTAGACATCCACATCCTGCTCTCACCCTCCCATTAGGAAAACAACAGTAAAAATTTTCTCCAAAGCCAACTTCATGCTTCTTAAGACAGAAGTGGCAAACTTCACAACACCCATGCAGATGGAAAATAGAAGTACAACTGCTGAATCCTACACAAATGCACTTTATATGCAATTACACGAGTGCATGGATCATATTATCCCTAACAGAACCAAGATGATATCTGCCAAAAAAAGGAAGTCAATCTGGTGGTCTTCTGACTTAAACTCTACAACAGAAGAAAAAAACTGTTGCAAAAAGAGTAAAATCCCACGATTGGAGGAACTCCCTGGTCAGCCTCAGTAAGAAGCTGAGATCCCTCATAAAATCCTCCACAGCTAGTTATGAAAACAAAATTGCCACTGATTCTAAAGACAACCAAAAAGCATCCTATAGCTATGTCAAGAATCTCAGTGGCAACACTCAGATCTGCTCTGAGTTACAGCACAATGACACTAAATATACGGAACCAACTGATATTGCCAACATCCTGGCAGATAGGTTCAGTGCTAACTTTACCCCCTCTCACCCCTTAAAGAGCCCATCTTTATATCGGAAGAATGCAAAGTTCCTGTAATCACGGCTGCACAGGTAAAAACCTCACTCTCCAAAGCCAAGAACACAGCATCCATGGGACCTGACAACATCCCAGGCTGCCTTCTAAACGAACTACAGAATGAATTGGCACCCCACCTAAGGACCATGTTCAATCATAGCCTCACCGCAGGCTTTGTGCCCATTCAATGGCACACCACGACGGTTATCCCACTCCACAAAGGGGGGACCACAACAGACCCCGGGAACTACCGCCCCATTAGCCTGATGAGCCTGGTCTGAGAGACCATGGAACGTATCATCATGGAAGTCATAAACAAAGACATTGGAGATCTCCAAACTCTGGTCCCCACACAGTTTGGGTTTGTAAAAGGCAGATCAAGTCTCCTAAACCTGATAGACTTCTTTGAAGCAGTCACCAAAGCCACAGATGAGGGTAAGGTGGTTCACACAGTCTATCTAGATCTCACCAAGGCATTCAACACCATCCCCCACTCTGGAATTATAGATAAACTCACTAAACTAGGTATAAATCCCTATGTCACAAGATGGATTGCCAACTGGCTTACTGACAGAACCCACACTGTGAAAGTAGCAGATTCCAAATCAGACTTCAGACCAGTGACAAGTGGAGTACAACAGGGTTCAGTTCTGGGTCTTCTCCTGTTTGGGATCTACTTCTCTGAAGTACAGGCTAACACAGAAGGTCTTTGGCTAACTAAATTTGCAGATGACTACAAACTAGGAGCCATAATCGAAACTCCTAACGATGTGGACATCCTACAAAAGGGCCTCACTGAGACAGATGCCTGGTATCAAAGCCATGGTCTCAAGCTCAACACCAAAAAGTGCACTGTCATCCCCTTTGGTAAAAACTTTTTACCCATGAACTACCACAGAGGCGGTAGTCTACTTAACACCGAAAGTGTGATGAGACCTTGGAACACAGGTGGACAATAGTCTCTCCTTTGATAATCACATCGCCACAGTGGTCAGGAAATCCTTCTACGTGACACACCTCATCACAAAAGGTTTCTCATCCAGAAAAAAAAAGAGGTCATTGTTCCCCTCTACTCATTAATCATTAGACCCATTAGAGTACAACGCCCATTTTGGTATGTACCTCACAAGACAGCTACAACAACTGGAAAGGCCACAGAAATACCTCACAAAGAGGATTACTGGCCTCAAACAGATGCCTTACGCAGACAAACTCAAAAAACCCCAGCTTTACTCCGTCGCATATCGCCTACTCAGAGGCGATCTCTGCCTAACATACAAAGCTATCTCAAACCAAGAACTGTGGGACATGCTCCACTTAAAGAAATCCCAATCCCTCCGAGTTACACAGTCTAGGGACCTAAACCTTGTCACCACAATAAACAGAACATGCTGGAGGGATAGATTCCTGTCCCAGAGATTTCCCAACAGACTACCTATCTATGTCAAACTGAGCTACTCATTAGCACTCCAAGAAAAATCTTGATGATTGGATGGGTAATAGATAATTCATCCCAGGGATCACTTCTGTGGTTCTGCTTGACAGGGGCACAGGAAAATAATTTTCTTGGGTGGCGAAAGCCATGGTACCTTTTTGGCTAGGCTTGTATAGACCCTAGGTCCAATAGCCTAGTGCCTACCTATGAACTATACCTAGTAACTATGAACCTGTTATCAGTTTGCCATCCATTCCCTATTGCAATATTACTAGCTTATCGTTTTTTTAATGCAACTTAGGCAATGTATTCCTCAAGGGTAACAGGCACTTTATTTGTAGATGAAACAATGAAATATAAAGTTGTTTGCTAGCAGCAACCTCTTCATTAGTTACAGATTTCGTTAATGTGGAATTATTTAGATGACTTTTACTTCTTCAGAGATTGTGCATATTTACTGATACTGGTGGACTGTAGAAGTTTAAGTAGACTTTTATGATAGAAATGTTCTGAATTGGGCAATTTTGTCATTATTTGTGCATGCATTTTGTTTCATTGTTTACTGGAAAAATGTTCAAAACAAATTTAAAACGCCCTCTAACAACTGTACTATATTGCACAAGGAATATAATTTAATACAATCAGGAAGGTGCATCAAAGAGTACATGTATGTTTTGTGTGCAAGGGGCCTATGATTTGAAAACAGCCCAAAGTTAATCTATCTGCCACTGTCAAAATGTATTTTCTTTGAATGTGGGTTTCAATGCTGTCTCAATGAATGTGAGTTTCAAGGGCATAAAAGTTTTAATGCTAAGTCTGTTTTCATTGTGAGATTGCATTGCTTTACTTAGCAGATGTCTTAGTGTTTGTGCTGTAAAATGCAAAATAAAACTTTCAAATGAAGTCCAAATCATCGTAGAAGTACAGCAGTATGCACATTAGTGTTTATGATAAATGGGGTTAAATAGCCAAGTAATGCTTCATTGGAATGGCTGCAGGGGGGAAGGCTCCATTCGACCATGATTTTGTGAGGGGGAAGGGCGGCAAACTCAAAGACAGCCCCGGCTGAACTATACCTCTCAACTGTCCAGATTTTCACAGAATGAATAGATTTTTGCTTTTTATTTTTGGTTTGTTCCTCATAAAATGCGTGGTTTTCTGGCAAATAATTTAGGAATTAAGTCACTAAATAATGACAGACACCGAGTTTCAGACTTCATAACCTTCAGAAAAATGCATGCTAAAGCAAGACTTGTTATTCTATCAGTTGTCTGTTTATACAACAATTTATAGTACTGTTTATATGTTCCCCCAGTCTATTTGGCCTTGTCCAGATTTCCTGCATTAACAGGGTGAGAGGTATGTGCAAATAAATTGCTTTACAGAATTTGGCATATCCATACCTCTCAACTGTCCCAGATTTTGGCTCAAAATGTTACTCTTCCCCTAATAATCCCACCGCAAAATGGCAATTTTGGAAGAAAACGTGGAGGGCTTACAATTAAGAAATAACTGTAATAATCAGAGTTATAGATTACTTTTATTTCAGAAATGCATGTAGATTTTATTTTGTCAGCTGCTCAAGTTAGCAGTACTAACATTAAAAAAGTGTCCCTTCTTTGACAGGTTCCCAGCTGTATTTTGTGGCTATTTTATATTTTTACATCACATTTTGGTCCATTTTTCATAAGTTAGAAAATAATGACAGACATTTGAGTTTCAGATTTTGTACCTTTCAGAAAATTCATGCTAATGCAAGACCTACTATTCTATTATCTTACTAAGTTTATAAGAGCAATATTTAAAAATTGTCATTTTTGGGCCTTTGTCCCACTTCTATGTATGGCTCTGTCCATATTTCTTGAGAGGTATGACAAATGTGTCAGGGCCATCACAGTCAACCAGAGACATTTCAAATTGTGACATACTTGTTGCACCCCCACTCCCCCATGTAGTGACTCTGAATGTGTCCAAGCATGGCAAGGAGCAGCTACGCAGGGTAAATGTGCAGAGTATCCCCCATCCAAGGTAGACACAAGTGCTACTTTTATTCTGTCCTTGATTTTGCAGAATGTTCTGGTTTCTGTCATTTTTATACTGTTGATTTATGCTTATCTTTACTCAGAAAGTGGCTGTTGCTCTGTGTTTAAGTAGCAATGCTTTAATGACCATCAAGTAAGCTTGTCTGAGATTGTAAGATGCAAGTAAGCTTTAATAAGCATACTGTTAAAGAACTGCCAACATTGAAAGCCTTTCTGTTGTTGCCATTCAGAGAATACTTACATAACTAGATAATGTATAAGCCTTGGGTATTGAAATGCATATGACAGTATTTGTAATAAAGGACAGGATTACATTATTTTAAGAAGCTCATTACATTTGTTGGAGACTTGCAGTCATCTTTGCAGGCTTTACCTGTAAACCAAACATAATGCCAATCTATCATGTGTGGTCCATTAGTAATCCTTTAAGCAATGTATCTTGAGCTTGTTTCTTGTTTGCTTTTCATTTTTTACTTTGATCATGTTTTCCCCATGAAACAAGTAGATACTTGTCAGGCAGCAGGTCTTTTTTGGATAAGAAACACTTTTACAAGTAGGGGTATCACAGAGATAGCTACTTTCAGCATGTTACTTGGTACTTTAATAAAGCTGAATATAAATTTTAATTAGAACTGCAGTGCAAGGAGAAGTGGTTTGAGTTGAGTGCTGCTTGTTTTTCTTATACTTGATTTGGACTGGCATTCCCGTAATGTATTTAAAAGATAATTTATTTTTTTATGCTTCACAACCTTTTTGTTTCCATCTAGATATTAAGTTGTCATGCAGCCAATGCATTGAAATATTTTTTTTCTTCTACACTTCATTTTGTCCTGATTGGACTCTCATAATGACGGTTTGGCACCCAGGGCAGCATATTTAATTAAAGTTACAGTTTTTTGTGATTTTGAGCATAGCCCCTCCCCTTTTGAGTTGGTCACACCCCTTCCCAATGACCCCACCCTTTCACCTGTCTCCTGCAGCCCCCCTTTGATTTGAAGTCACCAGCCGCCACTGCTTACCAAATATTACTATTAAGAACCAACTACAAATTGAGTCCTGCTCCTTTCATGTGCCAATTTTTGTAGTTAAGCAGTCCAAGGTTTACCTCTCAGCAAGATTCTGATTGTATGGATTAGTAGAAAGCCTGTAGTCCAATGAAATAAGGTGACTGCATTTGATGTATCCATACCTGTTGTTATAACCAGTGTGTTCTTCAGTTATTAGCCCATATTCCAGTACTTTTCTCAATAAGCAGAGTTTTCTTTCTAGTCCTATTGCCCCAAGAATATCTGAATTCCTGCTGTCGGAAGCTTTGCACCAGAGCCATTAATTCTTCTATTGTGGGGTCTCTTTGGTCTTTCAGTGCTGCCTAGTTATTGTATTTTTTTTTGCTAGTAGCAACATGACAGACAACTATCTCCTTGCCCTGTATGCTTGGGGGGGGGGGGGTGCTGTCTCATTATAACCATAAAATATAACTCCTTGGATAACTACATTTCTTCCCCGGTTATCTTTTTTATTAGTTGAACCACCACTTCTCTGAAGCCCCCTAATCTCTATATTCTCAGAATATGTGTTGCCAGTGGTCTCTACTACCATCCTGGCACCTCCAACATTTTGGGTTTGCTCCTGCAAACATGTTGGCAAGTCTAGCTAGGGATATAAAAAAAAATCTAACATTTTCACAAAAAGATTATGCATTTTCTAGCTTTGAGTGCTACATTTGGCATCAAAGCTACTTTTCATCCAGAAAAAAAGCTACTTTTCTCCCAATATATTTCTGAAATCTATTTAGGGGCAAGTCCAATCTCAAGTATTTGTCAAAGTTAAGTATTATCTGTTTAAGACATCATAAGCCCCTGCATGCTTGGGCTATTAATCTTTTCATCTCCATTTCACTATCTCTTATTTCCACTATCCATTTAATTAATGATGGGACCATTTTTCTTTTTGCATTTAACACAGTGCCCTTTCATTCTCTAATTAAAACCTCACTTTGCAATGTACTTTCTGCGAAATTACACTTTAGCCTGACCCAAACTCAAAAGCCCCCCTCCCATCCAGAAGTTGATGCTAATACGGATTCCTGTCTTACCTTCTATCCAGTACCACCCTAAAGACCTCATACGTATATCTGCGCTTAATGGCAATAGATCCTGCTTCATAGCATGTCATGGGAGAGCAATTTGTCCATCTCTACTTTTTATTCATTGTAGTGGATATTTCAGATTCCTGTCCTTCATATCCACATCACTTTTAGAAGTCTAATTCCAGGTATCAGGGTCCTTCTCAATTAGCATTTCTTTCCTTTTTATCTTTGCATCTGACATAGAAATCTACTGTTGTAGCTTTTACATGGTAGTCAGTCAGGGAACACCATTCCTTCTAAATCTTGTAGTATCATTTTGTTTCACAAACCCTAGCCTGTCTGTCTTGCCATATATATTCTTTCATCCACTCTCAAATTTTCTCATTTCTTGCTGCTATTGGTTCTCAGATGGCCCAAGCCATGTAAAGTATGCGAAATAACACATGTCAATTTAATCCCTGCATGCTCTGACATAGATCTAATCCCGACTTCTTCCATCTTTGTAGGTTATCCTTATTTTCTCTGTTGCTTTTGAGATGGTTCTTCTCCCAGTATACTTTCCCCTACATAACCATATCCCCAGGTACCTAATCTCATCATAATTACACATACTCTCATATAATCCTTGAACAGCAGTTTATCTTGGTAGATTTATATCTAGTGCTTGTATTTTGTTCTTTTTTTTTATTTTACACCCATTCTTCCAAATTCCTTTAAGATCATCAATTATAAAACCATTTATAATAAACTATTGGACTTTATCTTACCTTTACCTTTCTTGAGTTGTGGTTACCATTCTCTACTTGCTGCATTTTGTGTTTCTTTTAAGATCTCCCATAATATTGATAAAGTTGCTTCTGGTTGTCTCGTTATTATTAGATCATCTGCAAACAATATTTTAGTTCTATTCTTCCCCTTCTAATACCCCTGTATTACAGTTTTTATTTGGTCTAAGTGTTCTAAATACAACGCAAATAGGAGAAGGGATGGGGGGCAGACCCCCCCCCCCAAGTTATGAAAAATACTTCTGAAAGTAAAACTGTGGAATCCTCATATATATTTTTTTTCAAAAGGTAAACCCACCTTTCCGGAAAATTCGTTTTTTCCTTCCAAAACTTCTAAGAGGAAGCTTCATTCCACATGGTCGAAAGCCTTTTCCACATCTAGGTAAATAAGCCTACCAGGAGGTTTCTGGCTCATGCTTCCTGAATTATCATCATGTATAACATTACCAGATGTCATCCTCTGTTTTATGAACCCTGTTTTTGTCAAAAGCTATGATGTCTGATATTACATGGCTTAATCTTTCAGCTTTACTACACATGAATAAATTGTTCTTCTGGTTTAGCACTGACATCTGTTGGTAAATAGTGATTTAGTTTGGGTCATTTCTTTCCTTAAGGATGGGAGAGATTATTGCCCATTTCTATTAGGCAGGCACTTTCCCTTAATCCCGTATTAAACACAACTAACTACACATTTATCATATAGTCTTTTAACAAACTCAGAATTGCAATAGGCACTCCATCTGTCCCTGGTGGTTTCCCTTTAGATTGCCTCTCTAATGAGTACACAGTCTCAATCTCAGTAATCAAATTAGTCACCCCCCAATAACTTTATTTAAATTCACTGAATGTATGTAGTGTTGTACTAGCTCTGGCTGATCATCTCTATTCTGTTTGATATAATCTGGCAAATTATGCAGCCAAAATTTCTAATAGTTATGAGATCTTCATTTCCCTTTCCCCTGTACGGAGTGCTGCTATTGTTCTCTTACTATCCTGCTGTCTTAGCCACAGGGCTAGTGCTTTCACCCTTCTAGCTGTATTAGCAAAATATACTTTCTGAACACACTCTTCTTCCTCATCTATCTCTTGTATTTTCTGTTTCAATTCCTTTAATTTGGCAATCTCCTCTTCTGTTCCCCTTAAGCTGCATCACTCTTACTGCAGAGTTCATGCTTTTTTTCATCTCCACTGATGTTTTTAAATTTTCATTAGCCATGTGCTTTCATTTATTCCTGTTTCACAATGTGCCCAAACTCTTTGCCATGAAGTGGGTTAAAGAATTCATCTGCTTTTTCATAAGTTCTTTGCATTACTTTTAAATGTCTCAAATAATGTACAGAGAACCTCCAGTGTTTCCTTTCCTCATTCCAGTCTGGAAAATGTAAGGTCTTTTTTAGGTAAGAATTTATTAATAACCCCACATATTGTTTCAATATGCATACTTTATCGCTTGATCAGCTGTTTTTCCTGCTTGAATAGTATGTGTAACCATTGCCTTGCCTTTCCCTGCTCTTCATGAGCCACATATCCTCTAGCTCTGTTTGTGTTAATAGTTCTCTTGCACTCTTTCTTGTTTATCATCTGCCGGCTCTTAGTTTGAACATCTGCCATTTTATATATTTGATTTCAGTCACCTTTCAACAGTAATGGCTATTATTCCTTGAATTTTCTTAAACGTCATCCTGGGTAGTATGTACATCGATACTACTGCTATCATCTCCCCATATATGCATCCTTTAATTATTGCAAACTTACTTTTCTAATCCTCTAGTTTTCCTATCAAGAAGGGAAACTGGCTCGTCACTAGTACAGCTGCTCCCAGTCACCCCCCCCCCCCACGTATACCGAATCATCCTTCAGCAGGAATCCCTTCCTCCCCCAGTTTACTGTGCTCCTCATGCATCAAATGGGTTTCTAATAAGATTGTGATGTCAGCACTCTCTTTTCAGGACCATTACTATCCTTTCCCTTTTAATAGGACTAGTTAATTCAGTAGCATTCCAACTTAGTACAACAGTTATTCCTGAGCTTTCTGCCCAGTAGGGATGACTTATCCTGTTTCCCCAATTCTTCCTCCTTGTTCTGTGCTGTTTGAGATCTACCCCTTTCTCTTAGTGTCTTGCTAGTTCCTCCTTCTGTGTTTCCTTTTATTTTTTATTCTCCCTGGCATTCCCTTACTCCCCAGGCTTACCCAAACCCAAGTATTAACCAATGAGCTGTCAATTTCCCCCCTACTTACTGGCTTCTTCAGATTTCCCTTCTTGTCTTAGTCTCATTTTTAGAAAAGTAAAATCTAACAAGAGAGAACATGCACAGAACTTGTTGGTTAGTGCTGCCAAGGCCAAAGCATTTTGAGCCCATAATCAGTCTCATAGAACCAGCATAGAGTTGCACAGGCATACCACTATACCAAACATCTTTATCTTTGATGCAGTCACAGTGTCCATGACCTCCCCCCACTGACAGTCTCTGACTGATGCAGTTATTTTGACATTGCATGGATAACACTTAACAGTGATTGGTCTTCCTTGTTTTCCACTGCCTAGCATTTAAACATTGGTGTTCATAATTCAATTTGCTTCTCAGTTCTCCCCCCAGTAAAATATATTCCCCTTAGATCATAGTTACTACAGTTTGCTACCAAAATTAGGCCCTCTTTTACCTTTTCTCACTTGGGTCGTTGAGGTAACAGATGGCAAATTAGTCTTTTAATAAGTTGCACTCAGACTAATAATTAAACAATCATTTTCTCATTCCAGTTCTATTTTACTAACATTTCACAGCCTAACTTTGAGTAGCTCCATTTATTAAGTTTTCTTCTCCTTCTTCATCTTTCCTTACCTATAGTCTCTCATTCTTTTAGACCAAATGTTGCAAGACCAGAACCACATGCCAGTCATTGCAGTCAATAGCTCTCAAACTCTTGCATGCTTTAAGCTTTGCTTTACTGCTGGGTAATGTCAGATTTCTCATTTATACTTGGCATCTGGCTTACAAATAGGGAATTCATGGCAGTTTAGATTGTGTAACCTTTCCCTGTGGGATAAATGAGCATGTTTCTATTACCCCTGTATTAGATTATAGGGTGGATAAATTGTAAAAATCTACATACTTTTTATTACATTTACATCACACATTAAACTACATACTTGTGGTGTTTTTTTTTTTTTTTGTTTGATTTTTAAGTAATGTGGAATCATTTTATTGTATATACCTTTAAGAAGCTTTCAACCAATTTTATAATTATGTAAATATGCTTAGCAGAACCAATAGAACTGTGTTATTTTATAAAAGTTAGGTTATGTGATTATGTTATTCTGATAAAGCCTCATTCAGTGTGACAAACGCACTCAATTGTACATTCATATCTTGAACCATTGCGGGATGCGTGGCAGTTTTTTTTTTTTTTTTTTATTTTTGTCTGTGGTTACTCAAAACTGATTATATTTCCTTTTTTTATTATTGTATTTCTTTCATAAATGTTCCAAAGATTTGAGTTCACATTTGATTTGTTGCTGCAACCATTTCTTGCTGGTTGTTCTCCCTTCTATCCCTTTTTTTCTTCAGCCTTTTTCTTCCTTGCTGACATACAGTTGGCTCAGGGTTGTTCCCCTCATCTACTGGATTTTCTTTCTATGCCAGTTTACAACATAGTATCTGGCTACGTCTGCTCACAAGAGGGGAACTAGTGCTTTCTATGGCACAATACTGGAAGTCGCACAGTTATTCAGTTAAACCACAGCATGAGTTTTGGATGCCTGCACCTAACCTCCACAGAACGAATGTGTCAACTCTGTAATGGCACTGGTACTGTAAAACAGGTAAAAATTTGCTTCTCTATATTCTATCCATACTGATGTTGGTCCAGCTGGGCTGACTCCTGTAAAGCATTAAAATACTCTCAAGCAAAGGTTTTATAGTCAAAGGAGGAAGGAACAAATGCTGAGACACAGTAAGGTGAAAGGTAAAGAAGGCCTAAGCTAACAAGGAAAGTACAGTTATGTACCTACCATAAATGTAGATGTTAGAGTGTATTCACTGTTGCAGTCATTACAATTGGGTTATCCTGCTGGCAGGCTACCCGCAGTCGGCCTGAGTTCCAAAGTCTAGGCCCGGCGTCGGTTGCTGTCACCTCTTCCCTGACGTCAGTGCACCAGGGGTATAAAAGATGCAGCTGACACCATTTTCTTCAGTTTTTCTTGCCCCAGATGTCAGGTGCCCCAAAATTGGTAGGCTAATTTATGCCAATAAGCATGCGTGTACATAAAACAACTTTTCCTTCATCTACAAGCAAATACAACACATAGGTTGTATAGGATAGAGAAGTACAGATAAATCCCAACAAAGAAAAGGGGGCAGGGAGGGAGGGTAACCTGGACTGCAACAGTGAATACACTCGAACATCTACATTTATGGTAGGTACACAACTGTATTATGTTCATCGTGTTTCACTGTTGCAGTCATTACAATTGGGTTGAATCCCAAAGCTAAGGTTGGGAGGCTGGAGCTAAATAGGATTAGGAGAGACTATAAGGCCCTGCAGCAGAAATGCAGTGGCAAAGCCTGCCCTGGATTTAGAGTAAAGAGGTAAGTGATAGTGCTTTGCAAAGGTATGTACTGAACTCCAGGTTGCAGCCTCTAAGATGTCTTTGGTTGGTACTCCTCTGAGAAAGGCTGCTGAAGTGGCTGCTGCTCTGGTTGAGTGTGGCCTAACGTCCTTAGGCACTGATTTGCCAAGCTGTGAATAGCAGAAATGAATACAATGGCCTATCCACTTTAAAATGGTCTGTTTAGAGATAGGCTTTCCTTGTGACGCTGCAGCATATGCCACTAGGAGTTGATCAGTCTTTCTGAAAGCTTTAGTTCTGTCCAAGTAGAAGTGTAGCTGTCTGTGAATGTCCAAGGAATGCAGAATTCTCTCTCCCTTATTCTGTGGGTTTGGATAAAAAGTAGGCAAATGAATTGTTTGGTTAAGGGCCATAATGGACACTAGCTTAGGCATAAATGTAGGGTTTGTCCTCAGCGAAACCCTGTCTGGATGGAAAATGATAAAAGGTTCCACAGCCATGAGTGCCTGTAACTCAGACTCATCTAGCGGAGGTTATTGCTAGGAGCAGAGCTGTTTTCCAGGATAAGAATTTTATGTCAGCTGCAGGGCTGGCTCAAACGGAGGTAGTGTGAGTTTTTCCAAGACATAGTTGAGGTCCCATGCAGGTACTGGTGCTCTCCTTGGAAGTCTCATGTTTTTGGCCCCTCTGAGGTACTGCATTAGTAAGGGGTGTGAAAAAAATAGGTGGTTTTGTATTGTAATGAGCTGAAATGGCAGAAGCATGAATTTTAATTGATGAAAAAGAAAGGCCTTTATCCAGCATCTCAGTTAAGTATTGTAAAATCTGAGGAATATTTGGAACAATTGTGTCAATACCTTGTGCTTGATTCCAAGCACAGAATCTCTTCCATTTGTCAGCATAAGATTTTCTGGTGCTACGCCACCTGGCCTCCAAAATAACATCCATCACTGCTTTAGAGAGAGGTGTGTCTTGACAGGCTATATTATCTGCCATGTCACCAGGTTTAAGGTTTTGAGTTGGCTTTGCAGTATCTGACTGTCTTGTTGGGTCAATAAGTGTGGCATCTGAGGTAATGCCCAGGCTGGGCAATGAGATAAGCTCTTTAGGATTGGGTACCAGTGCTGGCGGGGCCAGTCTGGGGCAATCGGTATCATTTTTGGTTTCTCTTGTCTGATCTGGAGTACTCTGGGGAGGAGAGGCAGAGGAGGAAAGGCATATACTGTTAGATTTTTCCAACAGAAAGAGAGTGCATTCACTTTCCATGCTTGCTTGTGACAAGTCCTTGTGCAGAATCTTTGTAGTTGGTAGTTGTGAGGGGAGGCAAATAAGTCTATGTCTGGACATCCCCAGATCCTTGTTATCACGCTGAAGACTTGTGGATCCAATTTCCACTCGTGGGGATCCATGAGGTTTCTGCTTAGTTCGTCTTCCAGAGTATTTTTCCTTCCTGGCAGGAATTGTGCGTGCAGATGTACTTGGTAAGTCAATGCTGTGTGCCACAAGTTCATGGCTAGCCTGCAGAGGGGGTAGGAATATGTGCCTCCCTGCTTGTTTATGTACCACATGACTGTAGTATTGTCCGTCCTTATTAGTAGTTGTCCTGGGTGAAGTTGATCCTTGAAGGCTGTTAGGGCATTCTGAACAGCTAGCATCACTTTTTGATTGCTGCTATTTAGATGCATTTGATTTGCAGACCATGTGCCCTGAATACATTTTCTTGCCATATGGGCCCACCCAGGCGTAATCTGATGCATCTGTTGTCAAGGTCTGCCTGGCTATGGGTAAGGTGAATGGCTGTCCCGTGTTGCAGTGACAGGCTTTTGTCCACCATCAAAACTCCTGTTGGAGGCAGGGAATGAGGGTAATTACTGTTTCCAGGATGTGGCAATGTTGAGTCCAAACACTTTTTAGATACCATTGAAGTTTCCTGATATGCAGTCTTGCATATGGAATTAGCAGAATGCAGGATGCCATGAAACCCAAGGCCTACAGAATTTTTCTTGCAGATAACTGGGTCTTTGTTGCCAACATTTTGAAATAAGTAGTCAGTTGTCTGTGCTTGGCTGGCATGAGATAAGCCATCTGGGCAGTTGTATTTAAGCTTGCACCCAGGAATATTATCTCTTGAAAGGGTACGAGTTTTGATTTCTTTTCGTTTACTGTGTACCCTAGAGATGTCAGTAATCTTTTTACAAACGCCAGATGCTGTAGTAGAATGTCCTTGTTCTCCGCTTGAATAAGGCAGTCGTCCAAGTAAGGATATATTTGTATTCTTCTTTGTCTGCAAAATGCAATTACTGGTGCCAGGCACTTTGTGAAGACCCTGGGTGCAGTAGATAAGCCAAAGAGCAGTGCAGAGAATTGGTAGTGCATTGAGCCAGCTTTGAATCTGAGGTATCTTCTGCACGTTTGTCTGATTGGGACATGCAGGTATGCCTCTTTTAGATCTAAAGTCACAAGCCAAGCCTTCTTGTCCAACATGGGCAGAAGCTGCTGTAGAGTCAACATCTTGAATTTTGGAATATCCAGATATGTGTTTAGAATAGATAGGTCCAGTATAGGTCTCCAGTCTTTGCCTTTTCTGGGTACCAAGAACAGTCTTGAATAGAATCCTTGACCCTGCTCTTGTTTTGGTACTTGTTGAATGGCCCTCATGCCCATGAGGGATGAAATTTGTTTTTGTGCCTCTGCCCATCGATTGTGGGGCAGATCTGGCATACCGTTTTGTCCTGGCAGGGCGTGAAAGTGGAACCTGTAGCCTTGTGTAACTATATTTAGAACCCATTTGTCCTGGGTGATCATGTGCCAATTTTGTGAAAAAAGTGCTAGTTTTCCTCCCAAAGGGGCTGCCAAAAGACAAGTGCTTGGTGCTGGAAGTGGGAAGTCATTGAGACTGCTTTCTGTATGGCTGTGATTTTTCCTCTCTGCTTTTGGAGGTAGAAGCACCCCATTGTTTAGGCCTGTATGAGCCTTGGGGCTGTGATCTGCCTCTGGGGCGTCTGTATCTGCCTCTTTGTGATCTATCTGACACTGGAAAGGACCAATTTTTTGTAGGCCAGTTCCTGCTAAATCTGGGAGGCTGTACCTGCAAGAAATCCTTGACTGTTTGCATAGATTTAGCTTTGTCCTCCATTTTCTTCAACACCTCTTCTGCTTTAGCACCAAAGTATCATGCTGTAAAGGAGCATCTTATAGTTTTGCTTTAACATGATCCGGCAAATTCTGTTTTTAACCAAGCATGCCTCCTAATGACAGAACCTGCAACAGCGGCCCTGCAGGAGGCCCCAAGAGAAACAAAACCACATTGCAAAGTATGCTTTCCAACTTGTTCAGCTGCATGCAATAAATCCTGCATTTCTTTATTGTCTGCACATTCTGTACTTGCTGGCATTTTCTGTTTAAGCAAAGACATAGGATATTGCTGAAACTTAAGCATATGAAATTGGCAATTTAAGGCTCTTACAGCCAAGGTAGCAGAGGTATATATTTTTTTAGGCATGGAGGCTTGTCCAAGTGAATGCTGCACTTGTTTCTTTGTCTTTAGAGCTGCTTTAGTCTTTGCCTTTATAGCTGAAGTAGGTTTTACATATAACTGTGTAGGCCTGAAAACACCCTCAGAAGCCGATGCCTGCTCAGTGGCTCCGGACCCATCTGAGGGAATGATTTCCGAGTGTCCAATACCTTGAGTTTTCAGGGGCCCAGTCAGCTCCACGTGGGAGTCGGAAGCGGCCTATGGCTCTGAGATAGCGGGCGTCAGGGGCTGCGAAAGCGCCTCACTGAGAACCGGCGACAGGCCTAGAAGAAGCCTCATCATCGGTTTTGGATCTCGGATGCCTGTCCTTTTCTTTTCGTTTTTTGTAAACTCCGGTAGTCGGCTGATCCGACGATATTATATAGTTAAATCTTCTGCCAAAGTAATGGAATGCAAAATCGTACCGACGCTCAATAGTGCATTGGTTAAATCTGGCACAAAACCGACAACTAGCAACGTTATGGTCAGGGCCTAGGCAAGGAATACGGTAAGAATTAAAATCCTTATGAGGTATTTGCTTCTCACAAGAAATACATTTATTAACTTTTTTTGACATCGGTCTGGAGCAAGAAAAAAAAGTTTCCCCAACGGGGTACTTAGCTTTAATGAAGACTTCGGATCTGAAATTCGAATTTGAAAACTTTAGGAGTCGGCCGACCAGCACTTGCGAACTGCTTTTGCTTCGGGCACTGTGCAGCAAGAAAGACTGAAGAAAATGGCATCGGCTGCATCTTTTATACCCCTGGTGCACTGACTTCAGGAAAGAGGCAACAGCAAACGACGCCGGACCTAAACTTTGGAACTCAGGCCGACTGCGGGTAGCCTGCCAGCAGGATAACCCAATTGCAAAGACTGCAACGGTGAAACACAATGAACATCTGATGTAGCACTGGGTTCAAACAGTGAAGCTTCTAGACCCAGCATGGTTTGTCAGGATAACAATGATAGCATCAAAGGTACTGCTAATTTATTAATCTTAAGGCTGCACCAAGCTCAGTAAGAAAAAAAAGTCTGGCAATTTAGAAAATGACTGTACAACCCTGTATTTTGGAGAAATGTTAACCTCTTCAGAAAAAATGGAATATTTCCATTTTTTTTTACTCCTTTACTGCCTCTTTTGAGGATTCATCTTTGCCATATTTAATGTGTGTATGCTGCATGTCCTGTTTTTCCTTTAAGTTCCTGCTATTAATTTTTTAAAAGAAACTCTTCAAACAAGAGTAACAAATACAGAAACATTTGATTTAAGTCTGTCAATAGCCTAAGAAAATCACAAAATCATGTTTATTTGAAGTTTAATTAAAGTAAATGGTGCATAAGCAGAATCCATTACACCAGCTACCTTAGGCATGAAGGAGAGAGTGCTGCATAATGATACCACACACACTACCACTGTGGGAAATAAGACAAGATGATTGACACACGGTCAACAGGTTCAAATGGGGGAGTCAATTTTTCCAAGATGAAAGGTGGGAATAGGATCTTTCAACTGAAACTGTACTAGCAATGTGCTCCTTACATATGCCATAGAGATCTTGGCTCTAAGACAGCACAAATGTTCCCTGCTGGGGATTTAACATTTCTCCTAAAAGCAATTTTAGGAAGGAATAGCTCAAGCAGAAAACTGAGCCAGACAGTTTAATATTACTGGGTCCCAGAGCTGGGAAGGGGTCTCAATTCTTTGTGTGTCCCATTTTACAGAGTCCATTTGCTCCTGTCTACTTGTGTGCTAAGCCTGTAGACAGATTCAAGGATCTGGATCACCCTGTTTGGTGTCACTGGCCATTAATGGAAATCGAGTAACCATGCAGATGTAATGAGGTCAGGCAAAGAGAAACAAAACTTACCAAGGTCAGTAAGGGCACTCAGAATGACACTGGTGCTGCATTATTCTAATTTCCATGTAAGGGGAAATGGGGAAACAATGTAAAAGTCACACTACCCAATTCTGCACAAGCACATCCCTGAGGCATTCCAACTGAGAGGATAATAAAGTAGGAGTCACCCCATTTGACATCATTTAGGAATGCAAACAGGTCATAGTAAAGCTTCCTACAGTGCTGGAACATATGATCATACAAGGTTCCTAGGCTATTGGCCCTGAGGCCCTTATAAGCCTAGCCAAGAGTTTAGCCCATGTTTAGACAAATCAACACCCAATGCCCCTGTCCAGCAGGGACATGGGTGGAATCCCAGGGGTATATTTTCTGTTTCCCATCCAGTTATCCAAGTTGCACTTAAAAAGGGATAAAGAGGTACACTGCTTGATGTGGAGAGCGAGTCTTTTCCATAGATGGGGAAGTCTCTACGACACAAATCTGTCCTGACAAGTCTTGTTGATGTCACAGACCAGGTTAAGGCCACACCTGTGGGTTACTCGAGTGGAGCTCAACTTGAGGATATGCCGCAGTCCCATCAAGGTAGAGTCTGTGATCACCTTGTATGCCAGACAGAGGTCACCTCTGAGGAATCTGTATGAAACTGAGTAGAGGGATAGGGCTTTTAGCCTGTGTATGGTAGATGTTTGAGGCCCTGGATTCTCCTGGTGAGGAACCTCTGATCTCTCCAGCTGCTGCATGTGCTTTGCAAGGTAGATGCAAAAAGGGACGTTGTACTCAATAATGAGCATTATAAGGGAAAAATACAGGGATGTTAGGACCTCTTTGTCCCTGGATGAGATACCCTTTACTTATGAGGTGGGGCCATGTAGAAGGCTTTCCATACAACGGAAGCAACATGGTCGTCAAAAGTATGGTTGCTATCAACCTGGGTGCCCAAATCCCTCACGACTGATGTTAACGACATTGTTATTAATGTGATAATTTGTGGGGACGTCACTCTCCCCCAAAGGAGATGATAATGCATTTTTTGGTATTCAGCTTGAGGCCATGTTTCTGACACTAGTCATTTGTCTGAGTGAGACCCTCTTCTTGGAGGATGCCCACATCACTAAGGGAACTGATGACAGCACCCAGCTTGCAGCCATCTGCAAACTTGGTCAGTCATAGCCCACTATTTTTGGCCTGCAGCTCAGAAAAGTACATCTCAAATAACAGTGGCCCCAAGACCGAACCCTGGGGTGCGCCACTTGTTACGGGTCTACTGCTTGAGGTGGCTTCCCCTATTTTGACAACATGGATTCTATCAGTGACCCAGTTTGCTACCCATCGGGTAACATATGTATTGATGCCTAGTTGAGAGAGTTTATTATGCCCGAGTGGGGAATACTGTCAAAAGCTTGGACAGGTCAAGGTAGGCAGTGTGCACCATCTTCCCCTCATCCATGGCTTTGGTGACTGCCTCAATCGACCAAATTTAGCAGACATGACCTCCCCTTGACAAAGCCAAACTGTGTGGGATCAAGTGTTTGGAGGTTGCCAATGTCCTTGTTAATGAGGTCCATGATAATCTGTTCCATGGCCTTGCAGATCAGGCTAGTTAGGCTGATGGGGCTATAATTTCCCAGATGGGTGGATGCTCCACCTTTATGTAAAGGGATGACAGTGGCTGTCCTCCACTCAGCTGAGATAAAGCCAGTACTCAGGCTTTGTTTGAACAGGGTGCCTAATGGTGCTGCAAGTTCCTGCCAGAGTTCATGTAGGATGTCGCCTGGGATGTTATCTTATCCCATGGAGGCTGTATTTTTTGCCTTTGAGAGAACAGTGATGACCTATTCCCTACAGATAAGGGGAGGGGGGCAGGTAATGGGTACATCCTGATTAACTGATGGGGGGGCCAGAGGGGTGAAGTTTTCACTGAATCTGTCAGCCAGCAAGTTTTCTATATCTATGGCATTTGTATATATGGCGTCCTTGACCACCAGTTCTGAACAGATCTGGGTGCTTCCTTTGAGGTTGCGGACATATGTGAAGAAGGCCTTGTGATTGTCTCTAGTAGATGTGGCCAATTTGGACTCAAAATTTGCTTTGGGGGATTTCACTAGTGCTCTTATTTGCTTTGTCAGGATAAGGATACATTGCTTCCAATTGGGCACCTGCTCCTTCTTGGTCTTGGACTTTTTTCCTTTTGTTATAGAGTTTATTTATTGCAGATGTACACCAGACAGGTTTACTCTTCCTTGAGAAGGAGGATTTAGTCCTGTCAGGTTACTCCTGATTCCATGCATCTATATAAATGCTCATATAGTGCTTTGGTGTAGTTTTGGATATTGGTGCCATCCCTCAAGGAGGCTGTAATCAGCTTTGGAGAAGATTTTATGTCTGATCCTAGACAGAGGGTGGTTGGGGGAGATGGTGACTTTGAAAGTGACCACTTTGTGGTCGGATCTTACCAGGGAGGATGATACTATAGGGATGCTGCAGTGGTTATTCATGTTGGTTAATACCAAGTCCAGGATATTTTCATCCCTTGTGAGGGTATCGACTAGCTGTTCCAAGGCATTTGCATTGACAAAATCAAGGAATCTCTGGGCATTTGTATTCTGGCATGAGTAGTTCTTCCAATCTACGTTTGGGAAGTTAAAGTCACCCAGGGTCAGTTTAAAGGGTTAAATCTTGATAGATCTGAATAGGACCAAATACGCAGACTGGGCATAGAGTCAGATTTGGGGGCCAGTTGCTAGCTATGATTTGAATAGGGGTCTTGTCAATGGTTAACTGCATCTGGAGTGTCTCCTGTGCATCATACTGTTTGACCAGCCTGGAGGTGTGTATGCCTTTAATGTATATTGAAACTCCACCTCCTTTGGCTTTACATTTTCTGAATTACCATTAGACTGTAAGACCACTTGTGGGGAGTCAGCAATCAATGGCTGAGCCTGCCTGCCAGAGTCCGTTTCTCTCAGATGTACAGGAGGTAGGAGAGGATCATGAATATGTCAAATCACAGACATACTGTCAGTGTGGATTGTTATTGCATGCTGTGGGATGTAGTCCTAAATTGCCTGCAGAGTGAGGAGGACCGCCCTCACATCCAAGATACTAATGTATAGGTTGGCTTCAGTGTCTGATGTTACACCCTGGACTGTCTTGATTACACCACCCATCTGAGGGCAAAGGCATAGATGGGGGCAGCCACTAGAAGTGCTGTGGCTTGGAAAGGAATGCCAAGAGACTGCACACACACACACAATCACCAGCACAGGTACAGCCTATACACTCTGGAGATAGTCAGCTAGCACCACTGAACTTGTATGGTCCACTGGAGCACCTTCATGTTAAAATAGGCAAGATGAGCCACCCAAATGGATGCTACCTTGAGCCTCAAAGTCCAGTGGCATTCTGAAGCTGAAACAAATCACGGAAGAATGAGACAAAGCACTGATTTCTGTAGAGACAAAATCCTTTTCAAGGGAAGGAATGTGTTGCAAGGTAAGGTGTTCAGTATGCATCCAGTGAATGTTAGGCTCTTGATGAGCTCCACCTGGGACATTGTGATGTAATCTATGATTCTCGGGGACTAGCAAAAAGACTTGTAAGGAAATTCTTGGGAGATAATAAACAGATTCTTGATGGAGTTGCCAGGAGCCAGTCATGCAAACATAGGAGAACTTTCTCATCTGTAGTATTAAGTACACCACTAATATGAGCATGCATATGATGAAGTGAACAAAGATGGAAGCATCCAAAACTGGTACTAAGTGAACCCTACCTGGAAGCTCAGAAAGCCCCTGAATTATTTTGTGATTTTTATACGATATGTGTCTTGGAAGTGCAAATAGCATATCCAGTCTCTTTCTAAAGGACAAGAAGGAAGTGACACAGCACCATGACCACTGGAAAGGATTCTTATGTGATGAAGCAGTAAAGACTGCAGAGGTTGAGAATCAGCCCAATGTTCTTGGTTTTCTTTGGTACAAAAATAACGGAGTAAAAGTTACATCATTGCTGATCTGGTGCAAACTCTTGGATGTTTCTTGTTTGCAAGGCGCACAACACCTCCCCCCAACTTGCTGACACAGTCAGATGCACAAGACAAGAAGGTAATGAGGCCTAAGTAGGAAGGAAATGATGCCCAAGTAGGTTGACAAAATGACCACTCCAACTGTCTCCAGAGGACTGTATTGCAATTAGGTGGGCAACAGCCCGTATTACTGCTAATTTGTCTGGTGACCATTCTAGATGTTACAGTGGGGACTGCTGTTCCTACCACATCATCTGTTGTTCTGCTGCTGCTGCTTTTGGCCATTCCTGAACCACATCTGATGTGAGCTCAGCTATGGCCTAAAACAGAGACTTTGGGAATGTTAGAGACACACTCCATCCACTAGCAGGGTATGTTTTTACTACTGGACCAAAATGCTGTGTTGTCAAAAGAAGTATTCCTAAAGGATAACTTCATCTCTAACAACTGCAGTGATACACAAAACTGTTATTCCAGTGTCTGCAGCCCTTGATGCATCATCCACTGAATAACAGCAAAGTGAATAATGAAATTTGTAATAGAACAGATTGTTAGCACAGACCACAGCTTGATCATAAAGTCCTCATATGGCACCTCTATCGGTGATGGTCTCTTGTGGTCATCTAGCTCTCAATGGAAAACTAGCATGAGTGATAGTATTTCGCCCTCAATGCTAAACAGGATGACACATTGTTCTGGAATCCTTATCTGGTCATTAGTAACTACACATACAGCCACACCCAGTGGAGCCTCAAGTACCAAGCCAGTACTCTACCCAGGACTCGGGTCACAGGAGACTCCATTATATGACATACTAATGCCCCATTCACCAGGATGAACAAGCAGAAAATAACAGTTACCTATCAGGGGCCAGGATTAACCAAGTTATGCATACACTCAAGTTAAGTTACTGCACTACAGGTACCAATGTGACTTGGTCATAGTCCATGTACATGTAAATGACCTGAGATGAGCTTCCTTAGACTATAGGAAGAGTGACACTATGAAGCTCTCCAACTGTGCTTCACAGGCTAGTATGTGCCTAGGTCTGAGCATTATTATTAACCATCAAAGATTATGCCACAATATGAACACAAGATGACTGACTTTACTGGCTTAATTTCTGGTTATCTTTCTATTGGGATACAATATTTGTCAGCAAGGGAGGATACAGCTAATAAACCACATCGCTTTGCCAAGGATGGTCTGCAGCTGTCCCCACTAGGCTTTTGAATATTGGCTAAAACATTGCCATCCTCATAGAGCCAGGTTTAAGCAATGCCAAACTGACATACCTTCCAACACAGCAAATTCTACCAAAGGAAATCTAAAGGTGTTAATGCTCAATACCAAGAGTCTAAACAAGAAGCTCCACTCCTCAAAGCCTTCCTCACCTTGGAGAATGTGAACATCTGTGCAGTTACTGGGAGATGGTTTAAAGCTGCAGACAGCACCCCAGCAGTGCAAGGCTTCAGTGCCTTCCACAAATGTAGATCAGCAACTGCAGACAAGGACTAAAGGTGGAGGTGTCTCAATTTACATAAATGAGAATCATACTTCTAGGCTGGTTAAACAGGATGTACTGGAGTTCCTTCACATCCAGATTACCATAGACAAAGCCCCATCACATATTATAGCAAACTATAAGCCACTCTCTATGCCCCATGAAACCCATAGCTCATACTTAGACCTACTGGAGACGCTCATCATTCAAGCAAATATCACACTCATGGTGGACTTCATCACTCTGTTAAACGGGAATTCTACATGACCCCTTATTTGCAGGTGAAGAGATTTCTAGACTTTGCAAACACAAACACTCTGGACAATTTAGTGCATAAACTTACTAGAAGTATAAACATATCAGAGCTGGTACTCGCACATATGGGAGAATGCAATATCCTCCTGCTTATCCCCTTCCAGTGTTAATTCCTCTTTGGTAAAGTCAGACCACAAAGCAGTCTCCTTTGAAATGAGAAAATTCGGTAACACCAGAAAACCCTGAAACAGTTAGAAGCTACTACAAGGCAAACTACCTTTTATTAAGTAATAACCTGTGAAAATGTCAAGTCTCTCAAAACCCAGATAACACAGCAGCCTAAGTGGAATTACTTATAGATACTCTATGTCAATGCCTGCATAGGGACTGCTCTGCCTACCAGAAGGAAGCCAAAAACTAACTAAAACCACCTGGTTGATTCCAACAATTCTATAACAAAGGAGGAAAAAAGTCAAAGCTAAAATGAAGTACAACACAAAAAAATAAAAAAAAAACTCTTACAAAACTGGACAGACAACTAAGAGGACTAATTAAGTCTAAAAATCAAATTTTGAGGTAAAGATTTCATCTCAGGCCCAAGACAACCACAAGGCCTTCTTTAGCTATGTATGAAACCTCAAATTCAGCACACAACAGTTTGCTAAACTGTTGATAAATGGAGCCATGTTCACGAAACTGAGAAATATAGTCAATATTCTGGCTGACAAATTCCACTCAAACTCTACCCCCCACCCCCCATGTCTGCCCCAGGAAATACCACTTAACATAATTCTTCCAACCATAAGTAAGGAGCAGGTCTTATATGTGCTGTCAAAGGCAATAATACAGCTTTAATGGGCCCCAGTAGTATTTCAGGATGCATCCAAAATAGCCAGAAATATGACCTATCAGGGCCATTGGTGTCACTATCAGACCATAGCCCCCACACAGGCTTCATGCCATGCAAATGGAAGACTGCAAATGTCATCCCTCTGGACAAAAGTGGACCATCATTGGATCCCAGAACTACAGACCCATTAGTTTTACTAGTCTCATCCGCAAAACCATGGACAAAAGCATCATGGAAATTATTAAAAATTACATAGGAAGCCTTAAGACACTGGACCCAACCCAGCCTGGATTTGTCAAAGACAGATCATGCCTAATGAACCTGCTGGACATCTTTGAGAAGGTCACCAATGGATGAGTGAAATGATGCATACTACCTACCTTGACCTAGCTAGGGCATTGTAAACAAACTCACGGAATTAGGCATAAACCCCTATGCAACTTGCTGGACAGAAAACTGGCTCACAGAAAGGACAGAAGAAGTTAGGATTGGAGAGACCAACTCCACAAAGAGGCCAGTCATCAGTGGAGTCCTCCAGGGCTCTGTGATGGGGCCATTTCTCTTTGGCATTTTTCAGACATCAACTACCAATGTCAAGGGCCTCTGGTTTACCAGGTTTGCAGATGACTGCAAGCTAGGAGCAATCACAGAAACCCCACGACACTCATCTTACAAGAAGGTTCTAACATGGATACATGTCTGGTGCTAAATCCACAGCTTAAAACTCAATGCCAAATGCATAATAGTACCTTTTGGGTAGTTGGAAAAGTACAGTTTTGTACCTACCATAAATGTAGATGTTCGAGGATCCACATTGCTGCAGTCCTAACTATTGGGTAGTCCGCTGTCCAGTCGGCCCGAATACCAAAGTATAAGGCTGACGTCGGTCAGGGCGCATTAGACTGACGTCAGTACGTCAGGGTACTAATGCGCATGACCGACGCCATATCCTCAGTCTTTTCTTGCCCCAGATGTCAGAAGACCCTAAAAAGACAAGGCCCAATATACCTGCACCAAAAATACGTACAATATATACAAAAATATCAGCATAAAACCTCACCTACACAACCACCCCTAAACACAGAGGGGAAGGAGGGAGGTAAATTGGACTGCAGCAATGTGGATCCTCGAACATCTACATTTATGGTAGGTACAAAACTGTACTATGTTCTTCGTTCCACATTGCTGCAGTCCTAACTATTGGGTAGAATCCCAAAGCAGAGGTAAGGGAGGCTGGCAAATCATAAAGAAGCAGGAGCTGACAACATGCCTTGCAAAATAGCTGTGGCAAAACCAGCCCTGGACTTAGAGTAGAGAGGAAGGTGATAATGCTTAGAGAAAGTATGCACTGAACTCCAAGTAGCTGCCTCCAAAATATCCTTCTTAGTTGCCACCCCTTAGAAATGCTGTTGAAGTGGCAGTAGCCCTAGTGGAATGAGGCCTAATCCCAGCTGGAATCTCCTTGCCATGATGGGAATAACAAAATGCAATGCAAAACCCAATCCACCTAGAAATAGTTTGTTTTGACACAGGCTTGCCCTAAGAACTCAAAGCAAAAGAAACAAACAACTGCTGAGACTGCCTAAAATCCTTAGTCCTGCTCAAATAATAACGCAATTGCCTGTGCACATCTAAAGTGTGCAAAATCTTTTCCCCTTTATTTTGGGGGTCTGCATAAAAAGTAGGCAAATGAATAGTTTGGTTTAAAGCCACACTAGAAACCACCTTAGGCATAAAAGAAGGATTAGTGCGTAATGATACCCTATCCTTATGGAAAATCAAAAGGGCTCTACTGCCATAAGGGCCTGCAACTCAGACACCCTTCTTGCAGAAGTAATAGCCAACAGAAAAGCAGTCTTCCATGACAAGTATTTCAATTCAGCAGTAGCTGCAGGCTCAAAAGGTTGTAGAGTAAGTTTTTCCAACACAAAATTGAGATCCCAAGCAGGAGTAGGAGCTCTACGTGGGGGTCTTATATTCTTTGCCCCTCTGAGAAACTGCTTGAACAAAGGATGCGAAAACAATGGTGGGTCACAATCATAGTGAGCTGAAATTGCTGCAGCATGAATCTTAATGGAAGAGAAGGACAAACCTTTGTCCAATAACTCAGTAAGATATTGAAGAGCCACACTCAAATTAGGCTCAGAAATCTCCAAATTCTTTGCTGTACTCCAAAATAAAAATCTCTTCCATTTTTCTGCGTACACTTTCCTCGTACTAGGTCTTCTAGCTTCCATAATCACATTTAAAACTTGTTGAGGAAGTTGAGACCTGCTGTCTTTCAAAACAGAATATGCCAGGCTGTTAGATGAAGAGATTGAAGCTTGACATTGAGCAGATGACCGTCCATCTGAGACAATAGGTGTGGAATCAAGGGTAAAGGCCATGGAGGCTTCCTTACCAGACTCCTCAGTAATGGGTACCAGTGCTGCCGAGGCCAATCTGGAGCTATTAAAATCATCCTTGGCTTGTCTTGTCTGACCTTTAAGAGCACCTTTGGAAGAAGAGGTAGAGGTGGAAAGGCATACACATGAAGATTTTTCCAACTGAAAGACAGAGCATCCACTTTCCAAGCTGTGTGATGAAACCCCTTTGTGCAAAACTGTGGCAGCTGGTGGTTTAGTGGAGAAGCGAACAGATCTATGTCTGGAGTTCCCAGGACACTGTCAATTTTGAAATACATGAAGATCCAGTTTCCACTGTGGGGATCCATGAGTTGTCTGCTTAACACATCTGCTAAGGAGTTCTGTGCTCCGGCAGAAACCTTGCCTGAAGAGTTAGTTGCAAGCTGAGCGCAGTCTCTATAAAATCATTGCTTGCCTGCATAGAGGATAAGAATGTGTTCCCTTGTTTGTTGATGTACCACATGACAGTTGTGTTGTCTGTTAGAATCAACACCTGCCCTGGAAGAAGTAACTCCTTGAAAGCCATTAATGCAAACTGGACTGCTAACATCTCCTTCATGTTGATATGTAGATGCTGTAGTCTGGCAGGCCACTTGTCTTGTATCCACTTTCCATTTAGATGAGCTCCCAAGCAATGTCCGAGGCATCTGTCGTTAAAATCTGACTCACCTCTGGCCGGGTCACAGAGAGTCCCTTGTTTAGGTGACATTCCTGAGCCCACCACAAAAATTCTTTTTGAAGGCAAGGTATTATTTGAATGACAGTGTCCAAATCCTGGCAGTGCTGTGTCCATACATTTTGAGATACCATTGTAGCTTCCTCATATGCAGTTTGGCATTGGGAAGCACCAGAATACAAGATGCCATGAACCCTAATGCTTGAAGGACTGTCCTTGAAGTCAGGATGGACTGATGAGATAGTTGATGGAAGTAAAGTGATAGACTCTGTTGTTTGTCCGGGGTTAAAAAGGCCATCTGGGCTGCTGTATTCAGTCTCACACCCAGAAAGCACATGTCTTGAGAGGGTACTAGACTGGACTTTATTTCGTTCACAGAATACCCTAGGCATCTTAGCACTGCTATAACATGTTCCAGATGCTGTAGAAGGTCTTCCTTTTCTTGAGCCAGAATCAGGCAGTCGTCCAAGTAAGGATAGATTTGAATTCCTTGTAGCCTGAAGTAAGCTATTACTGGAGCCAGAACCTTTGTGAATACTCTGGGCAGTAGATAAGCCAAAGGGCAATGCAGAGAACTGATAATGAGAATTTCCAGCTCGAAAACACAGATACTTCCTGCAACTTAGTCTTATAGGCACATGAAGGTAAGCTTCCTTGAGATCTAAAGTTACCATCCAGTGATCTTTGCCCAGCAGAGGTAAAAGCTGTTGTAACGTCAACATCTTGAACTTGGGAATGTCCAGATAAGTGTTGAGGAGATAAATCCAAAATTGGTCTCCACGTGTTCCCCTTCTTTGGTACTAGGAACAGGCGAGAATAAAATCCTAGGCCCCTTTCTGATACAGGGACTGGCTGAATGGCCCCTATTTGGAGTAACTGAGAAATTTGCTTGTGAGCCTCTTTCATTTGTGGAGGAGGAACGTCTGGCATGCCTTTGAAAGGGGCAATGTATGGAAATAAAACCTGTAACAGTGGTGAATGATATCCAACACCCATCTGTCTTGAGTAATTAAATCCCAATTTTCTTTGAAAAGAGACAGTCTTCCTCCCAGAGGAGCTGCCAGGCGAGAATCTACTGGCAGCCGAAAAGGCAGGTCATTGGGTCTGTTTACGAAAGGACTGACCCCTGCCCTCACCAGAAGTCTGAGCAGGTGAACTCCTGTTCTAGGCCTAAAAGAACCTTGAGCTCTGCCCTACCACGTCCTAGACCTACCCTAGACTGGGAATCATAAGCAGGATATGTCCATCCCTTAGTAGGCCAATTTCTACTAAATTTCGGTGGCTGTACCTGCAAAAATCTTTAACAGTTTGCATAGACTTAGCTTTGTCCTCCATTTTCTTTAAAACTGCTTCCACAGGTGAACCAAACAACACATCAGACTGTAAAGGAGCATCCAAAATCCTTGTCTTAACATGCTCAGCTAAATTCTGATCCCTCAACCAGGCATGCCTCGAAGAACAGAACTAGTGGCAGCCACCCTCGAGGAGGCCTGTACAGCATCAAAACCACATTGCAAAGAATGCTTACCCACTTGTTCAGACACATGAACTAAATCCAGCAACTCTTTACACTCAATACCTTCCGCCAAAGCATCCACCTTAGATTTCAATTGTGAAAGGAGATAATTCTGATATTTTAGCATGTGAAATTGACAATTCAACGCCTCATGGCTAAAGTGGAAGAAGTATACACTTTCTTTCCCCATCTATCCAAAGCCCTTGCCTCTTTATCAGTGGGAACAGGGTTTTTAACAACAGAGGCCTTAACACCTTTAGGTCCCTGAGAAACAGTTTCGGGTCTGCCCTAGGACTCTTAAAAGATACTTATGAGCTTCAGGCACCCTATAGTACCTATCAGGTTTAAGCAATGCCAAACTGACATACCTTCCAACACAGCAAATTCTACCAAAGGAAATCTAAAGGTGTTAATGCTCAATACCAAGAGTCTAAACAAGAAGCTCCACTCCTCAAAGCCTTCCTCACCTTGGAGAATGTGAACATCTGTGCAGTTACTGGGAGATGGTTTAAAGCTGCAGACAGTACCCCAGCAGTGCAAGGCTTCAGTGCCTTCCACAAATGTAGATCAGCAACTGCAGACAAGGACTAAAGGTGGAGGTGTCTCAATTTACATCAATGAGAATCATACTTCTAGGCGGGTTAAACAGGATGTACTGGAGTTCCTTCACATCCAGATTACCATAGACAAAGCCCCCATCACATATTATAGCAAACTATAAGCCACTCTCTATGCCCCATGAAACCCATAGCTCATACTTAGACCTACTGGAGACGCTCATCATTCAAGCAAATATCACACTCATGGTGGACTTCATCACTCTGTTAAACAGGAATTCTACATGACCCCTTATTTGCAGGTGAAGAGATTTCTAGACTTTGCAAACACAAACACTCTGGACAATTTAGTGCATAAACTTACTAGAAGTATAAACATATCAGATCTGGTACTCGCACATATGGGAGAATGCAACATCCTCCTGCTTATCCCCTTCCAGTGTTAATTCCTCTTTGGTAAAGTCAGACCACAAAGCAGTCTCCTTTGAAATGAGAAAATTCGCAACACCAGAAAACCCTGAAACAGTTAGAAGCTACTACAAGGCAAACTACCTTTTATTAAGTAATAACCTGTGAAAATGTCAAGTCTCTCAAAACCCAGATAACACAGCAGCCTGGAATTACTTATAGATACTCTATGTCAATGCCTGCATAGGGACTGCTCTGCCTACCAGAAGGAAGCCAAAAACTAACTAAAACCACCTGGTTGATTCCAACAATTCTATAACAAAGGAGGAAAAAGTCAAAGCTAAAATGAAGTATAACACAAAAAATAAAAAAAACTCTTACAAAACTGGACAGACAACTAAGAGGACTAATTAAGTCTAAAAATCAAATTTTGAGGTAAAGATTTCATCTCAGGCCCAAGACAACCACAAGGCCTTCTTTAGCTATGTATGAAACCTCACCAGCACACAACAGTTTGCTAAACTGTTGATAAATGGAGCCATGTTCACGAAACTGAGAAATATAGTCAATATTCTGGGTGACAAATTCCACTCAAACTCTACCCCCCACCCCCCATGTCTGCCCCAGGAAATACCACTTAACATAATTCTTCCAACCATAAGTAAGGAGCAGGTCTTAGATGTGCTGTCAAAGGCAATAATACAGCTTTAATGGGCCCCAGTAGTATTTCAGGATGCCTCCAAAATAGCCAGAAATATGACCTATCAGGGCCATTGGTGTCACTATCAGACCATAGCCCCCACACAGGCTTCATGCCATGCAAATGGAAGACTGCAAATGTCATCCCTCTGGACAAAAGTGGACCATAAATGGATCCCAGAACTACAGACCCATTAGTTTTACTAGTCTCATCCGCAAAACCATGGACAAAAGCATCATGGAAATTATTAAAAATTACATAGGAAGCCTTAAGACACTGGACCCAACCCAGCTTGGATTTGTCAAAGACAGATCATGCCTAATGAACCTGCTGGACATCTTTGAGAAGGTCACCAATGGATGAGTGAAATGATGCATACTACCTACCTTGACCTAGCTAGGGCATTGTAAACAAACTCACGGAATTAGGCATAAACCCCTATGCAACTTGCTGGACAGAAAACTGGCTCACAGAAAGGACAGAAGAAGTTAGGATTGGAGAGACCAACTCCACAAAGAGGCCAGTCATCAGTGGAGTCCTCCAGGGCTCTGTGATGGGGCCATTTCTCTTTGGCATTTTTCAGACATCAACTACCAATGTCAAGGGCCTCTGGTTTACCAGGTTTGCAGATGACTATAAGCTAGGAGCAATCACAGAAACCCCACGACACTCATCTTACAAGAAGGTTCTAACATGGATACATGTCTGGTGCTAAATCCACAGCTTAAAACTCAATGCCAAATGCATAATAGTACCTTTTGGGTAGTTGGAAACTACCGCATTGCTGAAACTATCCCTAAAAATAGACACAGTAGTCAAGGATATGTAGAATGTAACCTAGCTTTCAACTAACGTGTCCAAGCTTGTTACTCAACTTATCAGGAAGGGCATGGCATCTAAATTAAGGGAAGTCATCATGCCACTGAGCTCAGCCATCATCACACCCATCAATAAGTATAACGACCCTCTTGGTATGCACTTGACCAGACATGTGGAACAACTAGAACGTCCACAGTGGATCCTCACAAAAAGAATACAGGGAGAAAACAATGCCCTGGAGAGAGAGAGACTGAGAGAGAGAGAGAGACAAAGACCAGTTGGCATAATGTTTAAGGTCTTTGCCTCCCATGCACAAGGTACAGTCCTAACCTCCAGCCAATGCCTGTTTGGAGTTTGCATGTTTGTGTTCCTATAGGTTCCTCCCACCTCAGAAAAACATGCCAAGTGTTTCCACTTCAAACTCACCGATGAATGGAGCTGTGGGCAGCAGCACAGACTTTACACTGTGCACTATAGGGAGAAGAGTTGTATAGACATCTACTGTGGTGAGCAGTATCCTCAAGATAGGAGAACACAGATCGCAGGCCGTGTACCACGCCGGGACTAGCCACAAGATGGTGTGAAATATAGCACTAGGTGATCCGCTTGTGTTGACTAATGTTGACAAATGGGCATAAGTATTTGTCGGTGATAAGGTAGTGGAGGACCTGGCCTACTCAGACCTATGCCATGGACTCATCCTAATGATGGGAAGGGTGTATGTACCCTATTAGCCAGTGTGCGCCTTCCATAACACGCAACAGCCCTAGATCAATAAGATATTGATTGGCTGGTGGCCAGCTGCCAAGCTTGGGTTACCTGGGATAGCTCTGTTGAGCAAAAGTTGGACGTAAATTCAATCAACCTGAAAAGCACGAATTGCTACACTTACTGTAGATTCGCTGACTGGATGGAGCTTGGAAGTGGGTGACATGATGGAAGAGAGGAGGGTGACTATCCCATGCATCCAAGAGACAAGATGGAAGGACAATGCAGCAAAGCCACTTGGCTTGGGAAACAGTCTACTACAAATTGTGGTGAGTGAGAGGCTTCAGAAGACAGTAAAGGATGTCATCAGAATTAGTGACAGACTCATGGCAGACTCTAGCCTAATGATAGAGTGAGATTATGAATACTGCCCTATGCCCCACAGCAGGGTTGTGACAGTGAAGAAAAGCTTTCAGATAACAGTAGCAGGGCCTACTATATAAAGCAGGACAACTTGAATGGATGTTGATGAGTGACTTGAATGCACATATCAAGACAGAACAGGATAGGAGGAGAACTGTGTGTGACTACATGGGTGAGGAAACAGGAATAAAGGAGAGGCTGGTCTAGACTTCTGTCTGGCAAATGGCTTGATAGTAGCCAATAAATGGTTCTAAAAGAGAAACAGTCACAAGATCACATACAAGAGCGGCCAACATGTAAAGGGCACCGAGGTAAAATCACAACTGCAAAATCATCCCTAGTATGAAACAGTTGGCCTACAGCATAACCCACACCAATTACCACAATCGGCTTCAAGCAGTGGTTAGAGAAGGCTCTAAGATACAGAGATCAGGCTGAAGACCTGGAAGTTGACTGGAGAGAAAGCAACAGTTCAAGGTATTACTCAGGACTCTAGCACCATAAGAGGAGGAAACAGGTGCTGTTGAAGACTGTCAGCGCTTCAAAACTTGTGAGAACAGATGAGATATGTGGCTGAGCCAGGTGTGGAAATAAAGTGCATAAGGAAAACTGGTGATGGAATGCAGAAGTCCAAGAAGTCATCAAAAGAAAAGGCATGCAAGGAAAAGTGGGAGACAGAAAAGCCAGACCAGGCTAGGAATGAATACTGGTTTGTTAAAGAGGCTAACAAAGGAGTTGTGATAGCAAAGAACAGGGCCAGCAGAGGCACTCTACCCAGCTTCTGGAAAGGAGGTCAGTATATGGCACAAAAACTTTTCAACAGAAAGATAAAGATAGTTAAACACCCTTCATAAGGGATGCCAGCAACAACCTGCTTACCAGTTCACAGGACATCAAAGGCAGATGGAAAGAGTACTCCCAATGAACAAAATGCTGCAGAAGCTGTACTACCCCAGACACAGCCTATGATGAGAGAAAAGAAGCCCAGCATAGAAGAATTAACACTAAAGAAAATTAAGTCAGGGAACGCAGTAAGCTCAGATGAGGTCACAGCAAATGTGATAAAGATGCTGGGTAAAATATGGCAGAAATGACTTTGGAAGGCGCTCATAGCACTGTGTAGGGAGACATGCATCCCAGATGACTGGAGAATAAGCATACTAGTACCAGTGTTCAAGAACAAATGGTACATTCACAACTGTGGGCAGTACAGAGGTATCAAACTCCTGTCAGATTGCATAACAGTTCTGGTGAGGGTGACTGAAACAAATACACAGAGTAGTAGAAAGTAAGAAGGAAGATGAGCTGTTTGTATTCAGATCAGGATGTGGCACAACTGACCCAATGTTTGTACAGAGGCAGACAGTTGAGAAGAAGCTAGAGATGAGGAGAGAGTCCAACTCGGCATTCACAGACTTTGAGAAAGCATATGGCAAGTTCCCAATAAAGCTGATTTTGGCAGCCCTGTGGTGGTTTGAAGTCTCAGAAACATTGGTAGAATTAGTGCAAACTATGTAGAATTACCTAATGACTCAAGTACAAACAGTGGTTGGTCTCATGGAGATTTTCCTAGTGGGAATGAGTGTGCATCATGGTTCGTCTCCGAGACCACTGCTGTTCACACTGGTGATAGACTACATTAGCAAACAGGTCAGAGGGAACAGAACAAAGTTGCTGTACACAAAAGTGGCATTGTAGGCAGACTCTGAGCAAGAACTTCAGCTAAGGATAGAGGGATGAAACAGAGTACTGATAAGAGTGGTAATGGCAGCAAATGGGGAAACTCAGAAGAAGCTGAGAATTGAGATAGAAGGGACGATAGTGGAACAGTATAACATCTTCAAGTATCTGGGAGGGGAAGTCTGAATGAAGAGGTCAAAGCTAGAATCAGATAGGCTACAGCCAAATGGCATAGTGTCAGATGTAGTGTATGACAGAAGAATGCCAAAGAAGCTGAAAAGTAAGGTGTACAAAACAGTGGTGTGACCAGTACTACTGTATGGTACAGAAACCTTGGCAGTAAAGGCAAAGCAGTTAAGGAAGCTGGAGGTGATGAAAATGAAGCGACTGAGGCAGGTAGTGGGATGCACACTGTGGTACAGATGTAGAAATGAGGACATTAGAGCAGAAGCCAAAGTAGCTTCAATTGCAGAAAAGATCAAAAAGAATAGATTATGCTGATTCAGGCATATGTGCAGAAAAGCAGAAGACAATCTGGTGAAGATGACTTGGGACAGACAGAAAGAAGGCAAAAGGAAATGAGGGCATCCAGCAAAGAGATGGATGAATTGAGCGAGAGAAGATCTGCAACAGTCAGGCATGAATGTCAAAGAAGGTGCAAGTGGCACTGAATCAAGAAAGAGAGATGGTGACAGTTGTCCAGTCACCCCAACCCCATTCAGAAAATGAGAAAAAGGGGACTGATGATGACCCAATGACCTATGTAAATGCTTGTCTCTATACTCAGTTTCCTACAGACTGCTGAGAGGAGATTTATGCCTGGAATACAAAGCATCCTTGGATCCTGCTCTGATGGGCCTTTGGCTTATCCACAAAATGAACAGCACTAGGACTACTAGATATAAGGATTTAAACTTTGCTTGTGACAGAGTATATTATAGGTTCATAGGTTCATACTAGGCTATCTGCCCTAGGGCATTTATAAGCCTAGCCAGAATGTGTTTGGCTTTCGCCACCCATTTTAAATTTATTTTGCTATACCCTTTTTCGAGGTTAGTATACTGTGCCTCTGTCTAACAGTGACACAGAAGTGATACCCAGGGTAAACCTACGATCTCCCATCCACTCATCAAGAATCCTCTTGAATAGAGTCAATGAGGGACTCTGCCTAACCTGGACTGGGATTTTATTCCAGAGTGAAGGGAGCCTCTGGGTTATGAATCTGTCCCTCCAGCATGTCCTATTTATTTCAGTGCTGAGGTTCAAGTCTCTCGAGCCAGAGCTCGATGGGATTTGGATTTTCTGAGGTGCAGCATGTCCATTAATTCCAGGTTGGACATGGCTTTATACATCAGGCACAGATCGCCTCTGAACAGGCGGTATGCCACTGAGTAGAGCTGGAGTTTCTTTAACCGGGCAGCATATGGCATCTGTTTGAGCCCTTTGATCCTCTTGGTGAGGTACTTTTGGGGTCTTTCCAGTTGCTGCAGGTGTCTGGTAAGGTACATCCCAAAAGGGGCATTGTACTCAATTATGGGCCTGATGAGGGATGAGTAAAGAGGCACGATGACCTCCCCTGATCTAGATGTGAATCCCTTCATGATTAGGTGGGCTATATAAAATGTTTTTCTAACCACTTTGGCCACGTGGTTGTCAAATGAGAGATTGCTATCAACTTGGGTCCCCAGGTCCCTAATTACTTCTTCTGTACTTAATGGATTACCACCTATTTGGTAATTTGTGGGAACTTTGTTTTTGCCAAAGGGGATGACTATACACTTTTTGGCATTTAGCTTGAGGCCATGGCTCTGGCACCAGTTGTCTGTTTCTATGAGGCCCTTTTGGAGGATGCTTGTGTCGGCTGGAGAGTCGATTATGGCACCCAGTTTGCAGTCATCTGCGAACTTGGTCAGCCACAGTCCTTCCGTGTTGGCCTGTACGTCCGAGAAATATATACCGAACAAGAGAGGTCCCAGGACTGAGCCTTGAGGGACACCACTTGTAACTGGTTTGGAGTCTGACATGGCTCCAGCAATTCTAACCATGTGGGTTCTGTCCTTGAGCCAGTTTGCAATCCATCTAGTGACATAGGGGTTTATATTTAAGCTGGTGAGCTTATCTATAATGCCCGAGTGGGGTATTGTATCGAAGGCTTTTGAGGTCCAGGTAGGCTGTGTGGACCACCTTCCTCTCGCCAATGGCCTTGGTGACTGTTTCAAGAAATCAACCAGGTTTAAGAGGCAGGATCTGCCCTTAACAAAGCTGAACTGGGTAGGATCCAGTATCTGTAGGTCCCCAATATCTTTATTTATGAGGTCCATGATGATCCTTTCCATAGCTTTGCTGACCAAGCTAGTCAGGCTTATGGGGCGATAGTTTCCAGGATCCGTTGAGGCACCACCTTTATGGAGAGGGACCACTGTTGCTGTACGCCACTCTTTGGGCACATATCCTGTAGTAAGGCTGAGATTGAACAGTAGTTTTATATTTGGGTTTAGCTCTTCTTGGAGTTCATGTAGGACACAGCCGGGACACCATCTGGTCCCATTGATGCTGTGTTTTTGCTTTGGAGAGGGCGGCCCTTACCTGAGCATCTGAGATGCCAGGGGGGCAGCACTCTGCTGGGATAGATATTTGCCCTTTTGGTGGGTGGGGGGGGGGTTTGTGCTGAACCTGTCAGCTAGGATGTTGGCAATGTCTGTGGGTTCAGTGTATTATTTGTCATTTTGGACTAATTCTGAGCATATCTGGGAATTACCACTCAGGTTCCTAACATAACTAAAGAAAGCCTTGTGATTATCCTTAGTGTCCTGTGCAATTTTTCTCTCGAAGCTGGCCTTAGACAATTTTATGAGTGCCTGTAGTTTTTTTGCTAATACTGATCAGTGATGCCTTCCCTTTTTGGGATTTTGCTCTATCATTTAGTAGCTTCCTCCTTCTATTGTATAGTTTGTTTATGGCTGGGGTCCACCAGACAGGACGTCTGCCTTTGGAGGATTGGGTCTTGGTTTTATTTGGGATCGTGATGATCCATGCATTTCTGAAGGTGTTCATAGAATGCGTTTATAAAGGATTCTGCGGTCTGGGCCGTATTTTCCACAGGCCCGGGGGCTTTGAAGGATTCCACCTCGGTTTTGAGGAGTGTGAAATTTGCTTTAGAGAAGTTTTTCACTGTGGTTTTCTGGGCAGGGGTTGGGGTCAGGATGTGAATATCCAGTGAGATTAGTTTATGGTCTGATCTTACCAGTGAGAGATACACTTCTGGTCTGGAGCATAGAGTCCCCATGTTGGTGATGATTAGGTCTAGTATGTTTTCCCCTCTTGTGGGAGTGGTAACAAGTTGTTCCATAGCATTTGAGTTTATAAATTCTAGGAATATTTGGGCTAGGGTGTTGGAGCTACAGTAATGCTCCCAGTCTATGTTTGGGTAGTTGAAGTCGCCCAATATAATGGTGTTTGGAGAGACCTTCATATTTTCCAGTGTTCTCAGGAAGGTCGAGTGGGGTTCCTGGGTTTGGGAGGGTAGTCTGTAGCAGGCTATAAACTGGAAGGCAGTTTTACCCACTGTTAGTTGCACATGGATAGTCTCTGATGCTTCGTGCTTTGCCACCAACCTGGAGGTGTGGCTATCTCTGATGAATATCGATACTCCTTTTGTGGTTCGATCCAAGTTTTGGGGCCGAAAAGCATGGTATGAGGTATAATTTGGTAGTGCTGGGGTGCTCTCGGGAGCCCTGAACCAGGTTTCTGTTACTGCACAGATATCGATGTTCTCCATGCTAAGGAGAGTTTCGAGTGCATGCATCTTGAGGTTTAGACATCTGGCGTTGAGTAGCATTACTCAGTTTCCTATCCCTTGTGATACCTATGGAGGTGGGTTTGTCTTTTGAGCCTTGCCTAAAAAAGGCACTATAGGGGTAGCAAGAGCCTTTTCCAATATCCGAAAGCCCAGGGGTGACAGGTACAAGCCGCCCCTAGCGAAGCATCATGGCTTGTCGAGCATATCATCCCAAGCTGACAGGCATTGGATCCCCTTTGAATGACACCAGTACTTAAGCCAATTGTTGAAATTGATCATCTTGTCTTCATATTGTGGCATCATTCTTGGTGAGGGTAAGATGCTACTCAAGGTCAAGGTCATACCGGCCTGGGCTACATGCTCAGAGAGCTCCTTTATGCCTCTTTTCATGTAGTCCAGGGAGGTACGTCTCAGGTCATTCACACCAGCATGGACAATGACTGAGTCATATTTGTACTTGCCTTGGAGTGACCTGAGTGCTTGTGTTATGTGGCGGATCCTAGCGCCCGACAGGCTGCTCACTGTGACCCTCTCCTTGTTCAGCCTGGTGAGCGGGACGTCAGTGTGCCTGACGATAGAGTCACCTATTACAAGTGTATTAGGTGTGTTGTTTAGTCTTAAGGGCTGTGACTGTACGGCACACTGGCTTTGTGAGATATGTGTTGCACGTGTTTTGTTTTGGGGTAGCGGTTGCTTGGGTGTTTGCTTTGGAAGTCTCTGCTGCTTAGGCAGATCTTTATTTAGAGCCTCTGAGTATGTTTTTGTGTGATTATGTGTTTGGTTTGCTGTCGTGGTAGGTCTATGTGAGACTGGAATTGTAGTGAGTGTGGTTTCCTTCTCCTGCTGACTGGTTATGCCAGTACTGAGGTGAGAGAGCTTAGCCTCCAGTTTGGCCATATGGTTGCATCTCTCACATGGGTTGGAATTTGTTGGGAGGAGGAGGGGGTTGTCTGTGTACATGAGGCAGTTGTAACATTGCCTCAAGATTCCCAGATTCACCAGCTGGACTGGAGACGAGATTGACAACTGACCTTTGGACATGCTAGAATAATATTAGGAATTCCTTAATAATTGAAAACAAGGGCCAGTGGGGAGTGAGGGTGTAGTGCTTTTAATTTTTAGTGCTGACTTATATAATTGCTTTAGAGAGCAAGTGCCAGGTAACTTAAGTGCAATGTGTTACAGGTAACTTAAATGCAAAAATGACAAACAGTAACTTTCTTTCAAGTGAAACAAGGAAATAAGTACAGTAAGCAATGCAGATATCACTAGTGATCCACAGAAGCACTGAGAAGCCAGATTAGGTGGAATTAGCGCTCCAGAGAAATAACAAGCAAACAAACAACAAGCATATAAACAAAGCTAGATTCAGCAGGCCTGGATCTAGTCTATGCTACAGCAAACAAGGTGTACCAATTTCAGTAAGATACAGTTCAAATATTCAGGCACTATAAACCTTTAACCAGAAATTCCCAGCTCAGAAGGGCAGTGTCCAGCCTCTTCTCCCACAAGAGTGCAGACCACGAACCTTCTTAATGTAAAATAACTGGCCTGAAGCCCAAGTGCTTAAACCAGAACTAATACACTTTAAGAATAACAGACACTGGGCTCTCAATCAGCAGTTCCCAACTTAGAAGGATGAAAGCTACCTGTCCTACCACCACAGTGCATGCCACAAACCTTCCTAATGTAAAACAACTGGTCTGAAGCAAACAAACAAAAAGCACCAGTTCCACAACGATAAGGCTCAAAATAAAAGTAGAGGTTTATTAGGGCTCCTGCCAAACTCAGTAGACACAATCTGACACAAATACAATACGCTGTAAAATCACATCAAACGCTTCACAAGCCTTCTTCAGATAATACAAACACATAAAGCCACTTGTCAGTTGTTTAAATACATTTGAATATAATTGGATCAACACATCAACCAATGAAATAAAAAGATTAATTAAGTACTTAATGATAATTGTAAAAAAGTAATAAAGTGCCATTTACAGTGCCAAAGTGTAACTATAAAACCTATTTACTGGATGAACAAGCCATATACACTGTCAATTCTAGCAAATGCTTATCTGAATCTCATTCAAAGTTAAAATTGAGAGTTAAAACCTCATTCATTAAAATTGTAAATTAAAATTAAAAACCTTCCTTTAAGTTACAAGCTGTTAAGTAAACAATACTACACTCTACTGGTCAGAATTGATATTGCAACTTCCAATGTTTAAAAGGAATAAGCAGAAAAATACATGTATAATGTGATTTAAAACTTTTCTTAAAATACTTCTAAAATTAACATATCATAGTTTAGCTGCCCTTAATTTTAAAACAGGTGCTAAGGACACCATGTCATTAATCCCTGGATATTTATTTGATTCCAGGGTAATCAAAATAATTCCCTGTACTCCAGTAATGTTTCCCACATTCCTCTCGGGTCAGTGGGTACCACTTCTATCACAAAAAATTCAAAACTAGAACCTTTACAGGTTAATGTGTGTTTGTACAGGGAATTATTGCGCATGATGTTCTGATATCATATACATGTTCGTGAAATCCTTTGTTTAATTCTCCTTTCGCTTTTACCCACATAAAAAGCATTACAGTTTTACACAAGGCGATATAAATAATCCCTTTGTGTTACAATTAACAAAGGATTCACATAGTAAAGTTTTATTCCTTGCTACTAAATGGCAGCTGTTTCCTACTTTTAAATATGAACAATACCTACAGGCACCACATTTAAAACCCCAACTTTTTCTTCTTTTATCAGTGTTTCCTTTACAACCAGTCTCTATAATACCTTTTATATTGTTACCTTTCTTATAAATAAATTTAATTTCATGTTCAAAAATGTGACCTAGATCCGATACTTGGGAAAAGTTGTCCCATTCCTTTTCAAATATTTTCTTCACTATACTAGATTGACCGTCAGGTGGTGATGAGACCTGAAACAAACCCATCGCTTAGGTCACCATCCGGTGTGTTCCCCAACACTTCTGACTTACCAAGTATAGGTGCAAATCTAGTTTTCTCCCTCCAGGACTTCATTCTTAATGTCCTCAAATAATGTGTGTGGGTATCCTCTTGTGTAAACATCTTATACAAGTTTTCACATTCTCTCCTAAAAGTTTCATCATCTGAGGTCATTCTACATATTCGACTAGTTGCCCTTTCAACACTTTTTCTGGTGAAACGGGTGGAACTGGAGAAATGCAAGTAAGTATTTGAAAATGTCTCCTTTCTATGTACCTTTGAAACAAATAGATCATTTGCTTTGGTAATGTTAACATCCAGGTAACATAACACACCGTGTCAAAATTCATTGTAAACTGGAGAAAGTGTGTGGTCTCATTGATGTATTCAACAAATATATCAAAATCATCCTTTGTACCTTTCCAGAAGAAACACAAATCGTCAAGGAATCTACAATACAAGGTCCACTTGTCAAGAAACCTAGGAATCAAAATGTATTTGTTCTCCCAGTATGCCATAATAATGTTTGCATATGTAGGTGCACAATGAGACCCCATGGCCACCCCTTTCGTCTGCCTGAAATATTCACCTTCAAAGAATAGAAAATTATACTTTAAAACAACTTCCATAAGAACTAAAATAGTGGTAAATTCATTTTGGGAAATACTCTTTAAAGGTAACAACATCTCTTCAAACCACTTTAAGCCAGTTTCATGTGGGATACTAGTAAATAGATCTACAACGTCCAATGTGGCAAATCCTGTTGTATCCATATACATGGAGGGTTCTATTTTTCTAAGAAAATCCCATGAGTCTTTTAAAATGTTCTTGTTCTCATTTACCAAGTGTTTAATTTTCACATCAATGTATTTAGCAAGGGTGCAGTTATAGATCCTTCAGAGGAGACAATAGCTCTAAGAGGTGGGTCGTTAGATCTTTGTGCACCTTCGGATCCCAAAGATGCAGGGTATTTTAGGTTTTGATACTGTCAGAAAATTAAAGGTTTTTGGTCAATAGATCCCTAGTAGTAGGTCCTGCAATATTCCTTATCCTACTATATGCTATGTGTATTTCATTCAAAGAGGTCCTACTATATTTGTCTGTGTTATTCAAAATATTTAACATTTTTCCTTCATACACAAAACGATCCATGAAAACAATGCCCCCACCTTTGTCAGGTTTCATAACCCTGATAGATCTATCCTTGCTCACAGTTTCCAAAATTTTCTCTTCATTGTCAGATAAATTAGGACGGACATAATGCTGTGATAAAGACTTCCTCAATTCATGTTCAACTTTTAATTCAAAGTTTCTTAACTGGGGGTGTAAAGGGGGGTTAAATGTACTCTTACGTCTTAGTTCATCACTTGTGCCTGTAGTACTGTTTCCCTTAAAAATATTTCCAAGTTTTTCTTTCTGGTAAAGAGTTTTATATCCACTAGTAGTTTGAACAAATTAGTCCCATCTTGTGGTATAAACCCAAAACCTTTTGAAAAACTTCAAAATGTGTGGTAGTGAGTGTGGTATTTGAGTAATTAAATATATTAAAATCATTGTATGTCCATTTTTACCTTCATTCACAATCCCTAGTAGTGGTTCCACTGTTCGTGCCTCCAAGATGGGTGCCCCTCCGTGTAGTTTTTGAATTGTAATCTACAGGGTCCTTCTGCATCAGTCCTCAGATCTACGAAGGGGAAACTCTTCTACATCAATGTCATCATCTATATGTGTAGGACTGCTTGGTAATACATCTTGCTCATTTTCATTTTGCAAATCTAAATTAACCCTCTTATTCCAAAACTTAGGTTTAGGTATTGTAGCTTATTTTTATATTCATACATGTCTCTCTCAATTTTACCAAATTTCCTATTCTGTACTTCTATACAATGAGATTCAATGTCTTTAAGCAATGTTTTGTACTTAACTTTGTTTTCTCCACAGTAAACAAAAAGATCATTAATAACTGCCTTGTTAATTTCTTCTATTGTGTTAGACAATTTAGACATTTCATTTTCATTATTTAAAATTATGGCCTCCATAATCAAAACCACAATTGTCAAATGCTTTTAACAAATTGTTATAAAATTCAGTTCCTTCATGTACATTATTTGGGTACTTGTTACCCGTAAACCTTTAGGCACTATTTCTAATTTTAAACAGTGCCTAAGGTATGCATTGTCCATCTCAAACATCTTGTACTTCTTTAGATGAAAGTGCAGTTCATTAGTCATACGGTTGTAGTTTCCTTTAACAGTAGTAACACTCTTTTGTTTGAGAAATCAAACTTGCCGTTTACTATATCACTAAATAAACTATCAGTACCTTGATTAGACCATTGTCTACTAGTAGTGTTGTTCGCTTTACTAGCAATGTTGTGCACTGCCAGGCAAAGGACGCCTGTCCACGCTCTCCTCGAATGAAAAGCATGGAAAATCATTCAACAAGTCCAAATTTGTAGCATCCTGTTCATTTCGCCTTGTTCTCTGCTGTCAGTGTGCTCGGCCGTGTCCCCAGTGGGGAGCCGTGCGCCTCAGAGCTTCCTGATTCCCAGGCAGTGAGATAGAGTTTAAAACGCCGCCACGGATTGCTGACAGGCCAGGAGACCAACTAGCTGAGTAAGCTGTCCAACAAGCTTACGTAGCTCACCAATTCGCTTTCTTCTACCCTCACCTTCTTGAGCACTCGCCGTTGAGGCATCCATGCTGTACAAAAACTTATCAAAAGGAAGGTGCCGCTTCACAAGTAAACAAACAAAAGCACCAGTTCCACAACGATAAGGCTCAAAATAAAAGTAGAGGTTTATTAGGCTCCTGCCAAACTCAGTAGACACAATACAATACGCTGTGTAAAATCACATCAAACGCTTCGTCAAGCCTTCTTCAGATAATACAAACACATAAAGCCACTTGTCAGTTGTTTAAATACATTTGAATATAATTGGATCAACACATCAACCAATGAAATAAAAAGATTAATTAAGTACTTAATGATAATTGTAAAAAGTAATAAAGTGCCATTTACAGTGCCAAAGTGTAACTATAAAACCTATTTACTGGATGAACAAGCCATATACACTGTCAATTCTAGCAAATGCTTATCTGAATCTCATTCAAAGTTAAAATTGAGAGTTAAAACCTCATTCATTAAAATTGTAAATTAAAATTAAAAAACCTTCCTTTAAGTTACAAGCTGTTAAGTAAACAATACTACACTCTACTGGTCAGAATTGATATTGCAACTTCCAATGTTTAAAAGGAATAAGCAGAAAAATACATGTATAATGTGATTTAAAAACTTTTTCTTAAAAAATACTTCTAAAATTAACATATCATAGTTTAGCTGCCCTTAATTTTAAAACAGGTGCTAAGGACACCATGTCATTAATCCCTGGATATTTATTTGATTCCAGGGTAATCTGCCAAAATAATTCCCTGTACTCCAGTAATGTTTCCACATTCCTCTCGGGTCAGTGGGTACCACTTCTATCACAAAAATTCAAAACTAGAACCTTTACAGGTTAATGTGTGTTTGTACAGGGAATTATGGCGCATGATGTTCTGATATCATATACATGTTCAGAAATCCTTTGTTTAATTCTCCTTTCGCTTTACCCACATAAAAGGCATTACAGTTTTACACAAGGCGATATAAATAATCCCTTTTGTGTTACAATTAACAAAGGATTCACATAGTAAAGTTTATTCCTTGCTACTAAATGGCAGCTGTTTCCTACTTTTAAATATGAACAATACCTACAGGCACCACATTTAAAACCCCAACTTTTTCTTCTTTTTATCAGTGTTTCCTTTACAACCAGTCTCTATAATACCTTTTATATTGTTACCTTTCTTATAAATAAATTTAATTTCATGTTCAAAAATGTGACCTAGATCCGATACTTGGGAAAAGTTGTCCCATTCCTTTTCAAATATTTTCTTCACTATACTAGATTGACCTGTAGTAGGTGGTGATGAGACCTGAAACAAACCCATCGTTTAGGTCACCATCCGGGTGTGTTCCCGCCAACACTTCTGACTTACCAAGTATAGGTGCAAATCTAGTTTTTCTCCCCTCCAGGACTTCATTCTTAATGTCCTCAAATAATGTGTGTGGGTATCCTCTTTGTGTAAACATCTTATACAAGTTTTCACATTCTCTCCTAAAAGTTTCATCATCTGAGGTCATTCTACATATTCGGACTAGTTGCCCTTTCAACACACTTTTTTTCTGGTGCCCAAGTGCTTAATCCAAAAGACTTAGAATGATAGCTACACTTTAATCAAGTTACTACCAAGCAGTAATAAATACAATTGAATACTTTAGAGAATGCCTGGATTAGTGCTCAAGTTACACAAACAAAGCTAGATCCAGCAGGCCCGAATCCAGTCTATGCCACAGTGCTTAAACCAGAATTAATACACTTTTAGAATAACAGACACTGAGCCCTCAATCAGCAGTTCCCAACCTAGAAGGATGTAAGCTACCTGTTCTGCCACTACAGTGCAGACCACAAACCCTCTCAGTGCAAAACAACTGGTCCGAAGTCCAAGTGTTTAAACCAAAAGGCTTAGAATGAGTTACACCAAGCAGTAATAAATACAATTGAGTACTTTTAAGATGATGCAAAAGTTAAAAAAAGTAGGTAGAAACACAAGTACAGTAAAAGCAGATGAATTTTTTTTTCTGAACCAAGTGCTGAGATCAAAGAAACAGATTTGAGTGCTGAAACTAGAAAACTGGCTAGTTATAATTGACCAACACATAAACAATACTATCAAATCAGTTAACAGAAAATAGGATCATTATACCGCATTAAACCATTTCTCACCCCTTCTACAAGAGCTACTATTGCTCACTCCCATCTTATATCTACTCTCCTATCTTCACCAACCTCAAGAAAACTAACCTAAACAAACTAGCAACCTGCTACAATAACATTGCCCGCTTCGCCACTGGTAAACCTTTTAGAACCCATCACTGCCTTAATTTGAAACACTTAGGCTGGCTGGAACTACAAAACTATCTCATTATCTCACAACTCACAATTGCCCACAAACTACTGTACCAACCTAATAACACCCCTATACTATCACAACTTTTACTCCCTTATAACAATCTCACCTCTCTTCGTTCCTCCTGTAAACTTATGACCAAACCCATAAAGGCCCATAACGTAGCTGGTGACTCTCTTTTCACCAACACTGTTGGCAGGGCATGGAATTTGCTGCCCAAAGACTTAACTTTAATCTCATCCCTACCTCTCTTCAAACAACAAATCAAACTGTACTTCCACAACCACTGGCTTTGTTCTTGTAGTACTCCAGGGTAACTTCCCTCTCCCCACCCTCTCTGTACCTTTAACCCTTCTGTTTGCTTAATATTTAGCATCTACCCTGCTTCTTCACCCTTGCTGTCCTACTATGCTCTCACCTACTTCTCCCATTCTCTCTCCTCCTCTTGACTGTCTTCCTTCTTTCCCTCTCTCATTTCCTGACTCCTGTCCCTTCCCTATTATTTATCTCACATTCTCCTTCTACTTCTCTACCCCTCTGAGCTTTAACTGTTATCTCTATGGCAGATGCCATATTGCATATCCTTTATGTACTAGGTAAAATTGCTTTGAAACTGACCAAACTTTATGTATGATCTCTAACTGTTTGAGTTCCTTAATGTTTGTTGATTGTATTAACAAGTTGATTTTTATTTCTATTTTTATTGTATGTTTTTATTAACAACAAGTCTGTTCATTTATGTTTTGTGTGGAGCTTTTCTCCCCGGGCCTCTACTGAAAATGGACATATATCCAGCTAGACTAGCCCGGTCAACAAATGTAAAATAAAAATAAAATAAAATAAAATAATATAAGAAAAAAAAACTAAGCTAGAAGGCTTCCCTCCAACACAGAAGGGCTTGGGGGCTCAGAAGCCTACAAATAGTCTATACCACTTAACAGGAAAGGCAGGAAACAAGCTTAATTTTTTTTTCTGTTTCCCAGATGCTCTCTTTGTACACAGTAGGAGTGCCTGAAATCAGAATATGATCTCACTGCACTCAGTTGAGTGAGCAAATGAGATGGGCCCAGAAGGAGTATCCAAACACAAATTTACAAGAGGGGCAGGCAGTTGCAAGGCCACTAAGATTAACACCAAAACAAAACCAGGGAGGGTGGGACTAACTGAAGAGCAGAGTCAAAACTTCAGTTCAGTTAATATTCCTTCCACACAGTTAAAATCAATTTAAATACTGTATTTTTTTGAAAAGAAAAGAACAGATAAAGGTACTTAAATTCTCTTATACATCCAGTTGAATATAGCAAGTTCTTAGCCGGCCAAAGCTGAGGTTTTTAAGCAGAAAATATTTCACACTGTACCACTTAAATAGGCAAGGACAGGAAATCAAAGAATGTGGCTACCCCCACACCTGTAATTACTAGCAAATAACAAAATTCAGCAAACACTGACTAACTTCCAGTTCAGTTAATATTCCTGCAACACACAGTTAAAATCAATTTAAATACTGTATTTTTTGAAAAAAGTGCAGATAAAGGTACTTAAATTCTCTTATACGTCCAGTTGAATACAGCAAGTTCTTAGCCGGCCAAAGCTGAGGTTTTTAAGCAGAAAATATTTCACACTGTACCACTTAAATAGGCAAGGACAGGAAATCAAAGAATGTGGCTACCCCCACACCTGCAATTACTAACAAATAATGAAATTGAAGCAGCACTAACTGAAGAGCAGAGTCAAAACTTCCAGTTCAGTTAATATTCCTTCCACACAGTTAAAATCAATTTAAATACTGTATTTTTTTTGAAAAAAAAAGTGCAGATAAAGGTACTTAAATTCTCTTATACGTCCAGTTGAATACAACAAGTTCTTAGCCGGCCAAAGCTGAGGTTTTTAACAAGCATGTCAGAACCCACATTCACTGGGATATGCTTCCCATTCATGTTAAGTTGAGCTCTTCCCTAATCTTATTCAAGTGCAACAGAAACCAGTGGATGGGAAAATCAGAAATTCACCCCTAGCTCACACCTCCTCTCTCTCTCGGTCTGTCTCTCTCTCTCGCTCATAGGATATGATTTAACAGCTGCCTGTGTTTAACATACACCCCCTTAAAACAACCTATAAGGCACAATAACTCAAGGATATGTTTGGGTTACAAGGCTAGGACTATAAAGGCCCCAGTGGTCATTAGCTTAGTATACAACTATGAACCTACAGAGTGGGAGCCTTGTGATAAAATCAGGTTTACATGTCCCCATCACAGACTTTCAGTTCAGGGGGGAGATGAAGAATTTGGTTTACTCTGGACTGCTGCCACATCAGGGGTTTTCTTATGCTGTCAGCACCAACATCTGCACTATCTTCTCGACTGGTGGCTATCATGAAGTATGGTAGGTGAGACAAAGGCTTTGTGTAGATCACATTGAGAAGATGGGGGTTCCATAGATAATCTACTTTCAACTCCAAACTTTCACAGGGATCATTCAAGGATATGAGGAAACAAACTCCTTGAAGTCATGCAGAGACTCCCGATGGGATCAACAGTGCCACCTCTTGCAATGATGCTTTCTTTTCTTCTTAGTTACAGGAGGGACTCATCCAAAAACAAGGAAGTTTAGGATATTCCAGATCCTCAAGAAACATTCTTCAAGTGATCACTGACTTTTGTCCTGTCTGGGATGATGTGGTTGGGCATGGATGTCAGCAAGTATGCATTTGGAGCCAAAGTTAAGACCTGTGCAGTGGCCATTGGGGCCAACTGCATTAAATGGATGAATGGGGCCCTCACCTGCATCAAAATCAGCCCAGCAGGAGGCAAAACAGACTACCCTGTCACGTCTCGTATATTCAAATGTGACAGTGAGGCACTATGATGGGTTCAACTGTTTATTGTACATAAACACATCAGGAGCTGTAACTGAAACATATTTAAGCTGACTGATGCACTACTTCATACACACTTGCATGTGCATCTCCATTCATGCCTGCATTCCCTCTGGCTGACTATACAAAATGTCACTAATCTTGCACTTGCTCAGTAACTTGTATGCATGTGCTCTCTAGCTACATTGGCTGAATAGGTACAATACACAAAATGATCTACATCCTCCCTCTTATTTGTTCAACATGCAATAGGAGAACAAGTTATTTCACATGCTAGATATCGCATCAACATTTTAACAAAGGAATTCAAGTCAAAGTTGCTGTGTATCTCTGAATGAGTCTGGAAATCTACCCGATCTGGTCACATAAAAACTGACTGGGTTTAGCAACAGGGATGGTCTCTGGGGATTCTTCTATAATTGGAACTTTGGGGATTACATCAGGATTACTTGAAGTACACTATCCTCTGGAATTGGAATAAGTGTAGAGTCACTCTGAGAAACCGTCTCTCTGGCACAGGCAATCTGCTGCATCACTGGTTCGAAGACTGGTAATAAGAGTCTTTGATTCTTCCTGAAATCAATTAAATCAGATTGTACAATGAAAGATCTGTTCTAAACATGTATTTTTGACAATTCCCACTCAGTCATATCCTTTAGATGTTTGCATTTTCACAATCTCTTCTGGTCTTAATGGTCCAAGAGGTTTTCTGGATTTATTGTAGTACAACTTTTGTGACTGGTACTTTTCCAAAACTTGAGCCTTGACCATTCTGTTCTTTGCATTTGGTATCAATAATTGTTTACTGATCAGAAGAGCTGTTCGTCTGTCTGGATATCAATCTTTGAGTAGGTGAACCAAGCAAATTATCTCGAGGAATGTTTCTGACATGAAGTAGGTTAAAACAAACTGAAGTAACTGAAAACTGAAAAAATAACTCCAAAAGACGTTCCCAGAAGCGTAGGAAAAACACTGTAAGCTTTCAAACAAATTGCTAGTATAACACTTCTCGATAAAAAATATATTTATTATCGAGAAGTGTTATACTAGCAACGTGTTTGAAGGCTTACAGGGTTTTTCCTACGCTTCTGGGAACGTCTTATGAAGTAGGTTAACTCATTACATCCGAATGATGCCTCCAGGTGCATCTGCAGTTAACTCCTACTGATGCCTCTAGGCATCAAACATTGATTGTTCATATTTGCATCAATAATTCCAAACCATGCTATGTACAAGGTTTTAAAAGACTTCATCTTAAAGCTTACATGATGGCAAACTCAATTGAATTAATATTTGACCTCCACCTAGTGCAGGTAAAGAGATATTAACTGTTGTTTTTATGATATATATATATATATGTATGTATTATGTATTCCTATTACAAGAACGAAAGTTCACTACTTCGAACTTGCAATAGGAATCCTCACTTCTGCGAAAGTTCACTTTAACGAAAGTGAACTTTTGCGCAAGTGCACTTCACCGAAAACATCGTAGCACAGTGGAGGACATAAAAAACAACCTATGTCCCCCACTATGGTGTGATAAGTCATGGACCTTAGGGTTAGGGCACGGGTTAGGGTAAGGGGATAGTTAGTACAGCTATCCCCTTACCCTAACCCATGCCCTAACCCTAAGGTTCGTGACTATCGCACCATAGTGGAGGACATTACTATGTCCTTCACTGCTCTGCAGTTGTCACGGACCTTAGGGTTAGGGCACGGGTCATGGTAAGGGGATAGCCCTATGGGCTATCCTCTTACTATGACCCGTGCCCTAACCCTAAGGTCTGAGAGTACTGCACAGAAGTTCAGCACAACACCCATTCGTTGTACTGAACTTTGCGTAAGTGCGCTTTCGATTAAGTGCACTTTCGCTGCAGTGAGCATTCCATGCATTATTTCGAAGTAGTGAAAATTCGATCTAGTGTATGGAACCCATATATATATATATATATATATATATAAATATATATATAATTTTCAAAAACAAACAGGATGAAGCACACCAGAATCCACAATAATGTATTTAAGCGCTTTCGTTTTCTAAATATAAACCTCTTCAGAATGAAATAATTACAAAAAGCTGACCCTATATATATATATATATATATATATATATATATATATATATATATATATATATATATATATCTATATATCTATCTATATCTATATATCTATATATATCTATATATATATATATATATATATATATATATATATATATATATATATATATATATATATATATATATATACACACACACACACACACACACACACACACACACACACACACACACACACACACACACATCCTTGCCCCTACTTAACATAATTAATAAATTGCATCACTGATAATTAGCTAAAAGAAATACAGCTCTCAAAATGCAGGTACCAAAATAAATAAATAAATGCATATAGTACATAATTAATGACAAATGTACAACTGTAAAAATGCATATAAATTTAAATATAAATTACAAAAATAATTTAAATTACATATAAATACATAGTTACTATAAAGTTTCTTAAAAAACTCAATATAGGTAATATGCTTACTTATATATTTACATATATCCTTCAGCTTTAAGCCTGAGGATAGAACTTGCAGATAAGACTACTATTTAGACCGGGTTGTTGCATAGCATTAGTTCTCAATTGCCACTAATTCCCTTGATTCTAAATAGTCATTCAGTGGCCCTCCTCTATCACCCAATGTTACTTGTTCTAATACTGTAAACTTAAAAACAATGTCCCTCGTTTTTTAAAACGTACTGCCAAAACATTCTTCAAGTCATGTTTCTTAATATCATAAAAAATGCTGGTAAACTCTACTTCTTAATGGTCTTCCCTATATAGAAACTTGGACACTTAGTACAGAGGGCTAAATAAACTACGGCCTTACTGCTACAGGAAAATTTCTTTTTGTGTACATGTTTACCATAATTAGCTATACGAATCTCAGTGCCGTCTATAATATATTGACATTGGAGACAAAAACCACACTTAAACATGCCACCTACTTGTGAGTAAATTTGCTTTCAAGCATGTTTTTAAATGTGGTATCCTTCTTATATACAATATTAGGAAGTGTCCCCACTAAGTCTAAATAATCTTTAGTAGTGATAAACAAATTCCAGTTACATTGAATTATTTGACTAATACCCATAAACTGCTTATTGTATTTAAAAATTGCTGATTTATTAAATATATTAATCTCAAACCTGGACTCAACTTCCTGTGAAACAACTCCTTTTCCATGTAATGGGAAAAAATAACCCCTCTCCCTCTTGGTAACAACCTCCTGTAAAATTTCATCCACAAAAATATCGGGGAAACCTCTTCTTATAAGCATCCCTTTAAGAACATGAATTTGATGTAAACAATCCTCATTCTCAGAGACCATCCTTGCTAGTTTAACCCCCTGCCCTTTTACCAGCAACCTTTTTTAGTGCAATGGATGAAAACTACTAAAATGCAGAATTGTGTTTGAATAGGTGGGTTTTCTAAAAATTGTTTTAAAACAGTTCTCCACTCTGTTTTTGCTAACAGTGATGTCCAAATAATTTGTCTCATCATGAGCTATTGTATGGGAAAAATCTAAAAAAATCAGTATGGTCTTTAACGAAAGCCAAAAATGTATTCAATTTATCCTCACTGCCATTCCATAGAATTATGTTGTCCAAATAACATCCATAGTAATTCCAATGCTTGGCAAAAGGGCTAGTGAAGATAAATTCTATTTCCCAAAATGCTAGGAGAATGTTAGCAAAAACAGGGGTACAAATGGCCCCCATAGTAACCCCTTTGCATTGTTTGAATAACTTCTCTTCAAAAACAATCATATTAGTATCTAGTACTAGTTCCATGAGAGTTCTAATGGTATAAATACGGTCATGGGTGAAATGTGTATGTTGACAAAGATATGCGTAAAACCACTCAATACCTGTATTGTGAGGGATTACAGATATAAATCCTTTACATCTATTGTAACAAAAATCAACCCATCATTATACATATTCTTATTGATTTTTTCAACATATCCCATGAATCTTTAACAATCCATTGACAATCATCGAGTTGTGTATCTAAAAACTTGGCAATAGAGTAAGTTTTGAATGCTTTTGCATCCACTATTGGTCTAAAGGGGGGGGGGTTGACTAAGTCCCTATGGAGTTTTGGTATACCAAATATTGTCGGAATCTTTGGACACAACCTCCATAAACTGTTGTTCTTCTATCGTAATTTGTCTGTTTAAAAGAAGTTCATCTAATATATCCACCTTCCTATATAAAATGTTTTTTTTCATTTAAACTAATCTCACAATATGTATCCATGTACAAAATACCAAACATTTTGTTGATGTAAGAGTTACTGTTCATAATAGCCAACCCACCCCCCTTATCTGGTTTCATTACTCTAATTGCCTTATTGGCACAAATATCCTGAACCAATTTCACTTCGTGTTGAATTCAAGTTGTTTTCATCACAAAATAACACATCCTTTTTCTTAAATGATTTACGAATGTCGTTTTCACACATTTTTTCAAACATCTGAAATACAGGACATAGAGGGGGGTTGAATCAACTAGATTTTTTTCACAATTCTACATCAGTGATACCCAAAGACATGCCCTTGAAAAAGAACTGAAAATTCAGCTTTCTAGTGTATAGTTTTAAATTAATCAATACTGCATCTTTACAAGGAACAAAGAACAAACCCTTTTCAAAAACGTCAGCAATCTCTTTGTCAAAAGTAAAATCACTGTAATTGTAAACACTAAAAATCCCCACATAAATTACTTAGAATCTGAAAAGAAGACTCATTCAAAACACTTCGATTAAATACATGCACATCACTTAATACTGTTAGCACATTTTCCCTCTCCCCCTGTAATTGTAACTGTAATAACTCGTTTCCCCTCTCTGGTTCCTCAGCCGTTTGGACCTCCTCAAAGGGGGGAATTCTAAAGGGTCAGGGTTAAATTCATTATTGTCATCCAACAAAAAAACATTGTTGGGTTGATTTTCATTATTATAGGCAAAATTATTCCCATTAGTATAGTTGGTAGACTTGTTCTGACCTAAGGGGAGAGGTGGATACGCTCTACGTTGGGCATATTCTCTCAACCCTTTTAAGCTTACCATCTTTTTTATGTTTCAAATCAACTACATACTGGTCAATACTTTTAAATATATTCAAATATTGTGTTTGCTTAGATTCAAACAGTAAATCTGAATGAATGTTATCTAAACATTTTATTTTAACAGATAAATTTGCCATTTTCCTGTCATTATCTCTCATTAAACAATCCAAAAGTTCACATCTGTGTTTGCTAAATAACTGTACAAATTCCACATGTAATACAGAGTCCCTTACCAAGCCTGTCGGGTATTTCCACAACCGAAGGCCCTTAGGGACCTGCTCCCTCCGTTTACATTTCCATAAATAGCTGTTTTCAAGCTAAAGCTTGCGATAGTCTAAAGTAAGCAGTTCAAATTGCTTAAGCTGTTCATTTAAAGAACCGTTAAAATAGTTGTTCTTGTCAGAAGGTACAGGGCACCACTCACAGTCACCTTCAAGCCAATGAGTGAGTGAATTACTCCCGTTATAGAAATTTCCACCCCTAGAGGTCCCAGGGTTTGAAGCAGAATGCAAATCCTCTGTACCCGATTGGTTTTGAACTCCCATGATGTTGCCGTTGCGCTGGTGTAATACCGCTAATACTCTGTCTCACCCTCCACGTTGTTGTTGCTCGTTCTTCTAGGCTGAGAAGCCTGCGAAGTGTCTTTTTGCTGGGTCAGCCTCTCCATAAGCAGGACCAGGTTTCCCACAGTGGAATTCAAAGTCTGCAATGAGTGTGCTAAAGAATTGAGGGTAGGTGGATCCACAGCATCTGCTCCCTCCATGACGAAACAGCCAAAAAACACCAAGACGTAGTAGAAACCAAAAACAAACCAGATGAAGCACACCAGAATCCACAATAATGTATTTATTAAGCGCTTTCGTTTTCTAAATAAAAACTTCTTCAGAATGAAATAATTACAAAAAGCTGACCCTATATATACACATCCTTGCCCTAGTTAACATAATTAATAGATTGCATCACTGATAATTATCTAAAAGAAATACAGCTTTCAAAATGCAGGTACCAAATAAATAAATAAATAAACACATGTAGTACATAATAATTAATGACATGTACAACTGTAAAAATGCATATAAATTTAAATATAAATTACAAAAATCATTTAAATTACACATAAACACATAGTTACTATAAAGTTCCTTAAAAAATTCAATATAGGTAATATGTTTGCTTATATATTTACATATATCCGGCTTTAAGCCTGAGGATAGAACTTCTAGACAGACTACTATTTAGACGGGGTTGTTGCATGGCATTAGTTCTCAATTGCCATTTTAATTCCCTTGATTCTAAATAGTCATTCAGTGGCCCCCCTCTATCACCCAACATTACTTGTTCTAATACTGTAAACTTAAAACTATACCTCTCATTTTTTAAAACATGTACTGCCAAAACATTCAAGTCATGTTTCTTAATATCATACAAATGCTGGTAAACTCTCCTTCTAAGGGCATTAATGGTCTTCCCTATACAGAAACTTGGACACTTAGTACAGAGGGCATGTAATTAATCGAAGTGTTTTGAATGAGTCTTCTTTTCAGATTCTAAGTAATTTATGTGGTGATTTTAGTGTTTACAATTACAGTGGTTTTACTTTTGACAAAGAGATTGCTGACATTTTTGAAAAGGGTTTGTCCTTTGTTCCTTGTAAAGATGCAGTTTTGGATGATGTATTGATTAATTTAAAACTATACACTAGAAAGCAGAATTTTCAGTTCTATTTCAAGGGCATGTCTTTGGGCATCACTGATGTAGAATTGTGTAAAAAATCTAGTTCATTCAACCCCCCTTCTATGTCATGTAGTTCAGTCGTTTGAAAAAATGTGCGAGAACGACATTCGTAAATTATTTAAGAAAAAGGATGTATTATTTTGTGATGAAAACAACTTGAATTCACGTGAAGTGAAATTGGTTCAGGATATTTGAGTAATGAAACCAGATAAGGGGGGTGGGTTGGCTATAATGAACAGTAACTCTTACATCAACAAAATGTCTGGCATTTTGTACATGGATATATTATCAGAATAGTTTAAATGAAAAAAACATTTTATATAGGAAGGTGGCTATATTATTAGATAACTTCTTTTAAACAGACAAATTACGATAGAATTTATGGAGGTTAAGTGTCCAAAGATTCCAACCATATTTGGTATACCAAAACTCCATAAGGACATAGCCAACCCCCCCCCAGACCAATAGTGGATGCAAAAGCATCCAAAACATACTTTATTGCCAAGTTTTTAGACACAACTTAAATCTATACTCACTGATTGCCAATGGATTGTTAAAGATTCATGGGATTTGTTGAGAAAAATCAATAAGAATATGTATAATGATGGATTGAATTTTGTTACAATAGATTTAAGAGATTTATTTTCTGTAATCCCTCACGATACGGGTATTGAGTGGTTTTATACATATCTTTGTCAACATACACATTTCACCCATGACCGTATTCTTACCATTAGAACTCTCATGGAACTAGTACTAGGTACTAATATAATTGTTTTTGAAGAGCAGTAATTCAAATAATGTAAAGGGGTGCTATGGGGGCCATTTGTGCCCCTATTTTTGCGAACATTGCCCTAGCATTTTGGGAAATAGAATGCATCTTCACTAGCCCTTTTGCCAAACATTGGAATTACTATGGGCACTATTTGGACAACATAATTCTATGGAATGGCAGTGAGGAGGAATTAAATACATTTTTGGCTTTCATTAAAGACCCTACTGATTTTTTAGATTTTTCCCATACAATAGCTCATGATGAGACAAATTATTTAAACATCACTATTAGCAAAAACAGAGTGGAGAGCTGTTTTAAAATATACATTTTTAGAAAACCCACCTATTCGAACACCCTTTTGCATTTTAGTAGTTTTCATCTATTGCACCAAAAAAGGTTGCTGGTAAAAGGGCAGGGGGTTTAGACTAGCAAGGATTGTCTCTGAGAATGAGGATTTTTTTGCATCAAATTAAAGTTCTTAAAGGGATGCTTATAAGAGGAGGTTACCCCGATATTTTTATGGATAAAATTTTACAGGAGGTTGTTACCAAGAGGGAGAGGGGTTATTTTTTCCCCATTACTTGGAAAATTAGTTGTTTCACAGGAAGTTGAGTCCAGGTCTGAGATTAATATGTTTAATAAATCAGCAATTTTTAAATACAATAAGCAGTTTATGGGTATTAGTCAAATAATTCAGCGTAACTGGAATTTGTTTACCACTAGTAAAGATTATTTAGACTTAGTGGGGACAATTCCTAATATTGTATATAAGAAGAATACCACATTTAAAAACATGCTTGAAAGATCACAGCAAATTTACTCACAAGTAGGTGTCTCCAATGTCAATATACTATAGAAGGCACTGAGATTCATACACCTAATTATGGTAAACAAGTACAGAAAAAGAAATTTTCCTGTAGCAGTACGGCAGTAGTTTATTTAGCCCTCTGTACTAAGTGTCCAAGTTTCTATATAGAGAAGACCATTAATGCCCTTAGAAGGAGAGTTTACCAGCATTTCTACGATATTAAGAAACATGACTTGAAGAATGTTTTGGCAGTACATTGTTTAAAAAATGAGGGACATAGTTTTAAGCTTACAGTATTAGAACAAGTAACATTGGGTGATGGGGGGGGGCACTGAATGACTATTTAGAATCAAGGGAATTAAAGTGGCAATTGGGAACTAATGCCACGCAACAACCCAGTCTAAATAGTAGTCTATCTATAAGTTTTATCCTCAGGCTTAAAGCCGAAGGATATATGTAAATATATAAGTAAACATATTACCTACATTGAGTTTTTTAAGGAACTTTATAGTAACTATGTATTTATATATATAGGGGTTAGGAGGGTGGCCTAATGGTTAAGGTGTTTGCCTTACAAACACAAGGTGCACGGTTTAAGTCTCGCAAGGGATAATTGGCTAGGCTTAAAAATGGCTCACAAGGACAATTAGCCTAGTACTAATCTATGAACCTTTATGTAATTTAAATGATTTTTGTAGATTTAAATTTATATGCATTTTTACAGTTGCACATGTCATTAATTATGTACTACATGCATTTATTTATTTGTACCTGAATTTTGAGAGCTGTATTTCTTTTAGCTATCAGTGATGCAATCTATTAATTATGTTAAGTATGAGCAAGGATGTGCATATATATATATATATATATATATATATATATATATATATATATATATATATGGTCAGCTTTTTTGTATTTATTTCATTCTGAAGGTATAATTTTCACATTTTCTAAATCTCTCAACAAATTAACACAGACTGAATTCCTTAGCCTCATATGAAAGCTCTCAGGCTAGATGAGAGCTTTCAAAACATTGCAAAACAGTGTATATACTATTGTAAAACTGTTATTCCTGTACAGACGAATTAGGACATATATAACTCATATCATCTACCAGTAATATGTCAACTTCTATAATCCAGTCTTTTACATGTAAGTTTTATATTTTGTAATGTTAAAAATATCTGCATTTTATACTAAGTACTGGAGCTTTTTGTATGTTTGTAAGTTTGCAAATTTCTGTACTTTATATTGTAATGTTGCAAATTTCTGCACTTTATACTATGTACCGAAGCTTTTCTCCTCGGGTTTCCACTGAAAATGGGCCACAAGCCCAGCTGGACTAACCTGGTTAACAAACAATAAATAAATAAATGAATAAAATGCTGCTGACAGTATATGTGCAACTTGAGTGGCTGTGGAGATACTGTAAGTTGTTTCTGGACTAACCCGGTTAACAAACAAATAAATAAATGAATAAAATGCTGCTGACAGTATATGTGCAACTTGAGTGGCTGTGGACATACTGTAAGTTGTTTCTGGACTAACCCGGTTAACAAATAAATAAATGAATGAATAAAATGCTGCTGACAGTATATGTGCAACTTGAGTGGTTGTGGAGATGCTGCAAGTTGTTTCCAAAATATTACAAATGCAATAGTTACTGTGTTTACTGTGGCTTATGAAATTCAATTAAACACCTAGAACCTAAAAAATACTACCACTATAAAAATAGTTTGCGCCGAAAGGTTTGCCATTTATACTTCTTTCATAATCCCTATGGTTACGGAGATATGAACATTTGTTTGAAATGGGAGGATATAATTTGATTCTGTCAAAAGGCTTAGGCTCCGTCCATTGGAAGTTGCAGTGCAAACTTCCTGATATCCATTCGAGTGAATGAGTTAAGAAAAACATCAGTACTGTCTCTCTTGGATTTCTCCAACAAACATTTCACACTTTGAACTGCATGCTCAGCTAATCCACTGGACTATGGATACTCATGACTACTAGTAACATGGGCAAAGTCCCAAGTCTCAGCACAATTCGTGAACTGGTGACTTGTAAACTGTGCACTGTTGTCAGATATAACTTTGTGTGGATTACGATGAATAGAAAAATGCCTTTTCAATTTCGTAATGACAGTGCTGGACGTTAAGCTAAGAATTAGGTCAATTTCAAACCAATTCAAATAAGCGTAAAGAATGTTGACCATTCCATTTGAAAATATCAGTAGCAACCATAGACCATGGTATTTTAGGAATTTGGTTTATCTGAATTGGTTCTTTTTGTTGGTGCGATTTAGTACTATTACAAATGGAACAAGCTAGAGTTTCCTTCTCTATATCTTTTGACACAGAAAGCCAAAAAACTACACCTCTTGCCCTTTTGGTTGAAATCAGTAACTGGGTAACCATGATGCAAGATTTTGATATATTCCTGTTGTAATGCTGTAAGAATTGCCACTTTAGGACCTTTCACTATGATTCCATCTTCCATCATGAGCTCATCTCTTAAGGAAAATACTTCTGTAATGCAAGTCAAGTGGTAAACTAGAGTGTTGTGCTGGCAATCCTTGACCGAGATGTTTCAGCTTCTGGAGAACTGGGTCTGAAGCTGTAGGATTTCCAAGTTCATCAAGAAGTGATGAGGAAAAATTTTTGACTTCCATGACTTCAAAGTCTGCATTCTCATTTTCATGTTGTTCTGTTTGTCTGGGCACTCTTGATAAAGCATCAGCAAGGTATAGAAGTTTGCCTTTTATATAGACAATATTGAAACTGTACTTTTGCAATTTTAACATAATGTGTTGCAGGTGTATGTATTGGCTTTTTCTAACCTGTCACTAGGGGCTGGTGATCAGTCTATCTGAACAGGTTTGCTATAAATATAATCATTCAACTTCGAGCATGTGAACATGTCAAAGGAAAATATACTTTAAAAATGATCAAAACACGGTAGGTTCAGGTTAAGGCACTTTAATCTTGCAGCAAGGAGACAAAAACGTGCTAATACAGAGTTTGTCTAACTAGAAACAGGAAATGCTTACATTTTTATACACTTTCTAATAAGACATTGCCTACCAAGCTGAAGTAGTGAATCACAAGTTTTGTCATCATCATTTACTAATAAATCAGCAGAATTTTATGAAAGCAGTTATCAATTTTTTGTGAGACACTTCCTAAGAAAAACAACGTGGCCTTGGCTACCACCGGTTAGATACATGCAATGTTACCATTCAAGGTACTACGACTAATTCAAGCACAAAGCAAGCAGTTAATTTCTCTAACAATCCTTTGTCTACACTATCTCTAAACTTCTGCAGCTGCACATGTTCTCATACTTCAAACAGAGCTGATTGTTTAAAATCATTACATTTACAGGATATAGCATTGCTCATTCATTCTCTCCTGACCTAGCAGATAACTACCTGCTTCTCAAGTACATTTCCAAAAGGCATAAACATGAATATTGCTGTGCTAGCAATTACTAGGTCAGAGGGCATCTTGCAACTTTCAGAAAGCACACTGCAGTTTCAAAAAGCATCTTTTCAGTCTCATATGAAACTCAACTATATATAAAACAGTGCATATAAAATAGAATGAAAAACGTGTTAACTTATTTGGTTTCTAATTAGCATTAAGCATACACACATTAATACATATTTTCCTGACATTTCCCCCCTGTTAATACTTTTTAATTCTATTTTCAAAAAGAATAAACAGTTTGCTTCTTTTCCTAATCTCTTCCATTCAGGATTTGCAGTTAAGAAAATCATTTGGTTTAAAACTTTATGAAAGTGTTTCACATTCTAACAGTTCTTCAAATTCAGTACTTGTACATAGTCTCAGAAACTGACATCTATAAATTTTTTGATTAATTTTTTCATGCAGGGGATACCACAACAAATACAAGCTCCTATCAGGTGCAAACACACACAAATGGCAATCAAGATGTTCATTAGGATGGAACCCCACCCCCCCAAACAAATTCTGGAAAAAGTCCGTCAGAGGGTTTGGCCTGGCTTGGTCATGGCAGACATTTGCTGTATCACCTCAAGGCGGTCATTAATTTCGTGCTGATGATCTGGTATATACGCAGAGCACTCTTCTTTGATTAAAGTGCACGTACCACGCTCGCCGCTAGGGTGAAGTCAAGAGCCATTCGGTTCTGGAGCACTACAGTTCTCATAGCATTCAGTTCATCAGTTATCAGTTCAAGAGCAGAAAAAGTTGCATTACTCATTACTTCGATAAGTTTAGACAGTTTTCACAGCTCTCAAATCGATTTAACTGCACCATATGCGGGTAATATGCCTGCCCACGATACGACAGCATCACTCAAGTCCATGTGCGTCAGTCTGGTACCCACAGTATGATGGTCTTTCCAGCCCACCTCGATCCGTCCCACTGGATTTTCAGGCTGACAGCTTTCTTGGCCACATCTCGGGTATTTCGAATATTTCCCTGAGGCAAGACTGCAGTGTGTCGTATGGCCGGGACCAGGTACCCCAAAAAACAACTGCCAGACCAATTCTCAGGTAACCATTTATATGCTTTTTTACCACACACAAAATAACAATCCTCTACCTTAGTAGTTACTTTGTTACGAAATGGCTGCCCTGCATGAAACATTTTCCTATCTATTACAGATAACTGTTTAAAAAGTTCAGGATTACGTTGCACCTGGTCAATAGACTTATGCATGGATTCAAGAAATGAGTCATAATTTGAACTACAAGTTCCACTCATGTTGTTTGCTTTAGTATAACATTTATAATGTACAGTCACATTGCACTTGCTCCAACCCACTTGAATTGTGTCATTCTTATAAAAACATACAATTCCCTTTTGTGTCACAGGCAAATACAGTGCTACCTTATCATAGGCTTTAATAGATACTGTGTCATAAACCAGATTTTCCCAGGTCTCATTGACCCCTAGGGGGATAGCAGTCATTAATAATCCCCCGTATGCTGTTGGTATGGCTGTGCAGATCCAGCAGTTCGAAACATTAAAAGTCTCAGCATACACACGTGTAATTGCCTGATAAGTGTTAAAGTTCGGGTGCCAGTCTATGTTCGGTTCATCACGTTTAATCAGTTCAACTTTTGTGGCAGGAAAAAGGAAAGGCCACAACAAAAAAAACAATGTTATCAGTATAGCTACCAGAATAATCATGCAAGTTTTCTGAGGTTGTTCAGTGTCTCTATTTGCTTTATACCTAGTCATTTTGTTCTCGTCGTACAACAGTAACAAGGTTTTTGTCCAGTTCAAAGTTCTTAACCAGTTTACAGTGTGTCAAATGAATCCGGGATGCTCGCTCCGCGATCTTGACTGCAGTGGGTGTCGACAGTAGTACCTGGTACGGCCCTTCCCACTTTGGAGAACTCCATTTTTTTCTCTTAACTATCTTCACCCAGACCCAAGTGCCTGGGGCTACTGCTGCTTCTGATGGTTTCGTTTGCTCTTTATCTGAAACAGAATTTAACTGCAAAAGTTTGTTATTCAAAAATCGCCTCATATACCCTTGCAAGTGAACTGTCAGCCTCCTGCTCTGCAGACATGAGAGGTTTCCATTGGGGTGTATAATATGCCCTCCCAAACAGAACTTCAAAAGGAGTTTATCCTTTTGCATTTGGAACAGTTCTCATGCTCAACAGTGCCAGAGGTAAACAGTGTACCCAGTTCTTTTGTGTCTCACTAATCAATTTTCTAAGTTTATTCTTCAACACCCCATTATATCTCTCTACTAATCCTGCAGATTGGGGGTGGTATGCACAATGGTTTTTCAATGATATCCCGAAATAGCGACTAAGTTGTTGTATAGTTTGATTTACAAAGTGTGTGCCATTGTCACTATAAATCTTTTCCGGTATGCCAAATCTAGGAATAATTTCTTTAACAAGGACTTTTGCAACAGTAGCTGCATCTGGATTTTTAGTTGGAAAAGCTTCCACCCATTTGGAAAACATATCTATAATGACAAGGCAGTACTTCTTATTTTTGCATTTGTTCAGTTCTATAAAATCCATATAAATAGTATGAAATGGATACGGTGGTATAGGGAAACTCCCTTGCTTAGGTTTCAATGCCCCTTGTGCATGATGCTTGTTACAAACATGGCATGCTGCACAAAAAATTTTTGTGTAATTAGTAAATCCATACGTCGTAAACACTTGATTCACTAACTGTACCATCCCCCCTGTTGAGACATGGCTCTGCCCATGGCTCAACAAAGCTGCATATCTAAACAAGTTAGATGGTAAGCTTGGTTTCTTTTCTTTGGAGATGTACAGTCCCTTTTCAAGGATTGCTCCTCGTTTTATCCACTTTTGTTTTTCTACATTTGTAGTAAGTGTCTGCATTGTTTTTAACATTTCTAAATCTAAAATCTCAGATGGTTGTAGTTCCTCACTCAAAAGAAAAACTTCGGAAGCTGCTTGTTTTGCAGCTGTATCAGCCTTCACATTACCTTTTGAAATTCTATCCTGTTGCTTGGTATGAGCTACGCATTTGCAAATAGCTACTTTCTGAGGTAACTGAATAGAGTCTAACATCTAAAATAAATTGCGCATGGTTAATTGGTTTACCAGTAGATGTTATCATTCCTCTATTTTTCCACTGCTGCGCAAAAACATGTACAGTAGAAAAAGCATACTGACTTGTCAGTAAAAATGTTCACTTTCTTACCTTTTTGCTAAGGTACATGCCCTCGTCAAGGCAATCAATTCTGCTGCTTGTGCAGATAAGTTGTGTGGTAAGGACTTCGCTTCTAAAATCTCGGTATCAGAAACTACTGCATACCCCACTAGATTCTGTCCTGTAGGACCCCTTCTGCACGAGTCGTCCACATAGTATGTCACCTCGGCATCATCCAAGGGAACATCTGTAAGGTCTTTTCTAGGTAGTATCTTTTGCTCAATCTCTTGCAGGCAGCAGTGTGGTTTGCCATCTGCAGGGGTTGGAAGCAAGGTTGACGGATTCAAAGTTGTGCATCGTTCAATTGTCATATGAGGTTGGCTCAACAGTATAGTCATACAGGAAAGATGTCTAGCAGGAGAAAGATATGCTACTTTTTCTTGCAGTAAAATAATCGCGACTGCATGAGGCACTCTCAATGTGAGAGGGTGGAACAATACTACTGAGGCTGAAGCCTGCACTGCCATTGCAGCTGCGACTACTGCTTGTACACAGTGGGGCAAGGATCGCGCCACTGGGTCTGTGATGAATAGTAAGCTATGGGGCGTTGTTTGTCCCCATGCTGTTGTGTTAACGCTGATGTCATATAACCTTGCTTACAGTCTACAGTTTGGAAAAAATCGCTTAGGATAGTTCGGTAATCCTAAAACTAAGGAAGAAGCTATCAGTTGTTTCAGTTTGCAGAAAGCTGATTCTGCTTTTGGTGTCCACTGTAATGAGTCCTGTGCTGCCATCGGCTTTTTGAATATCAAATTAGTCAGCGGAGCAGACTCCAAAGCATAGTTTGGTATCCAACTCCGACAAAAGTTAGTAGTTCCCAAGAAGAACATCATTTCCTTCTTGTTAGTTGGTCTAGGTGCTTGTAATATTGCTGTTTTTCTGTGTTCATCTAATATTCTGCCTTCTTTGGATATTACATATCCCAGGTATTTAACCTGTTTTTTTCCAAAGTTGCAGTTTGTTTGTTTTTTACCTTGAGTAGCTAAAAATTGTAATAATGCTATGGTATCCTCTTCTGCATTCTTGCTGGGTGGGGGCTGCTAGCAGAATGTCGTCTACATAAAGTAAAATCTGACTAATTTTCGGTGGGATAAATCCCACCAGGTTACTTGCCATTTCTTGTGCGAATATCATTGGACTTTCACAATATCCCTGTGGTAGTCTCGTATATGTATACCATTTCCCCTGAAATGTAAATGCAAACCAATGTTGGCTGTCTGGGTGTATCGGTATCGAGAAAAATGCATTGCTAATATCTACCACAGAAAAATACTTCTGTTGAGGTTTCAAATCATTCAATAAAGTGTGTGGATCTGGCACTGTTGATGCCCTAGGTATAACTGCGTCATTCACAGCTTGTAAATCTTGGACCATACGCCATTCCCAGTTTGCTTTCCTAACAGGAAATAAGGGTGTATAACATGGTGAATCAGGAGATTCTATTAAGACCCCTTCCTTAAGTAAGGCTGCTATTATAGGTTTGATTCCTATTTCTGCATCCTTTAAGGGATACTGTCTTTTTTGAGGTCTAAATGCTGATTTTGGCGTAATATAACTGGTCCTGCTGTATGAATATGTCCTACATCTGATTTCCCTGTTGACCAGAGAGTCTCTGGTATGTCTCGTAAGGCTTTTTCCTCTTCCTCTAGTAAGAGTGCTACTCAGCTATCCTCACTTGCCTGTGAGTGCACAGCTGGGTGTGTCTGTGTTATCCAATTCAATTTCTGCTTCTGTACTCCTTGTTCAGAGAGTTCTAACTCTGTCTGTTTTTCCCACCTTGTAACTTTTTCTCCTAGGTCTGCCCACTTCAAATTTCTATCTTTAGTTAAGCTTACATGTGGTAATCAATTAGATTTGTAAAGTGCTAAGAATTCCTGGGGCAATGAACAGCTTACTACACGGTTTCCTTCTGTGTCCCAGTACAAATTTCGTAATACTAACCTATTAGCATGGTTTCTAAACAATTCTTGCTCATATTCTTTATCAGGTCCTGGTCTGTTACAGTAATATAGAGTACAATGCAACAAATGCTGTTTATTAGTGTCAATGGAGGGGGATTTACTGATACTTATGTTCATCAGTTCTTCGGTTACTGCCCCTGGACCAGTCGTAACTAAGTCCTGGCTGTACCAATAAAATGTTTCACCCTCCGGTCGCACTACAAAAGTATCCATTTGTCGCTGTGCTTCCATACCCTGCATAGTTGGAACTACGGCTATGCCAGATATCTGCATTAAGTCTCTGCCCAAGAGATTCACTGGGCATTTTGCAGAAACAATTTTGCTTTAATGGGTTATCCTTGAAAGGGTCAGTTTTCGCTATGTTGTGGGAGAGTGGCTCCCGATACAGCTGTCCATTAGCTGCTTTCACTAATATGTAGTCTAGTGATTCTGAATTTTCTGGTAGTTTGGAAGGTTGTATCAGGGTCCGTGAAGCCCCTGAGTCGCACAGAAATTTGACTTCCTCCCCTCTACCAGAAGCGTAACTTCTGGTTTCGTGTCTGCTAAGTAGAGCTCTAAGCTCAATAATGCTAAGTCTAAAATTTCATTTTTTTCATCATTTATGAATTCATGTACATCCTCTATCCCTTCTGTCACATCCTCTACCCTTGCTACCACATTTGCATTTGTCTTTTCCTGTTCATTCTTATCCAGTGATTCTTGACTATCATATAATCATTCCTCACCCTCCTTATCTTCCGTGGTTACCTTCTTATTTAGCCTGCAATCCCTTGCCAAATGTCCCTTTTTCCCGCATTTGAAACATTCACCCCTTTTCTTTCTCTTCAAAGTCTTCTGATCGTTTATCAGATTGTTTGTTTCCCTGGGTATTTTTCTTACCCTTCTTCCCAGTTTGTACTACAAAGACTTCTGACCCGTCTTCTACTGCAAATACTTGAGTTTTCTTTTTCTTTTTGCTATTAAAATGCCTTTTGGCATGTCTTGCATATTCAAGTAATGACTGTAATCTACTTGTACGATGATCTACCATGTGCTTTGTAATAAAGCTGCTAATGTGAGCTATACTGCCTTTTAAGAATGCATTCTTTAGCTGTTGCTCATATGGGGAATCATGTGTTTGATCTTCAGGTACTGCATTCCACAATGGTTATTAAAACATTCTAATAATCTGGAATAATATCTATCAACAGTTTCACCTTCTTGTTGTATGCATTGATTAATGCAAGTCCAATCAGCCCTAGGCTTCCATTTCTCAGAGATTCGGTCTGTCAGACCTTTCACTCTGTTGTCCAGTTCTGCGTTACTATGTGGGAGTGGTCTAAGCTCTGCGTCACGGGGATTCCAGTTGCCACTGATCATGTGCCAATCCGGACCTACAATTTGTCTAACTACTTTTTCTACTACTTCTCCATTCAAATAGTAACTTAACCTCATGCCCTGTAAGTCTTCTAAGAATTTTCTAAAATTAACTTTTGGATGGGGAATTCCCTCTGTGGCTTTCTGGATGTCTTCCGGTGTCCACGGTCTATATACTAGAAGAGTCGGATCCTGTCCTGCCTGTGGATTTGGTACTTCTATGAGTGGACATATCTCTTCCTCACTCATAGCTTGTGAATTTCTATTTATTTCATATAATTCAATATCCCCTCTCAAGTTGCGTGTTCGAGACCTGGTCCCGATAGGATCCCTGACAAATGGTTTTGATTTTGCAGGAACAGCTGGGTATAGCGGAGGTGGATCAGCTTGTCCACTCGCTTCATATTCCGGTAAAGGATGCGGAGGGGGTGGAGGAGGGGCTGTCGCTATTACCAAGTTATTATCTTCTTTATCTAAGAACATTGCTTTTGAATTTTTAATCTTTTGTTCCCTGCGATTTGCTTCCTCAAGCCACCTGTGTGCCTGAGGGACTCCTAATTGCCGTTGCTTTTTTAGCTGACCTTTCGCATCTGTTTTAAGTTGTCTAACAAGTTTAGTAAGTGAAGATTTATCTAAATTACCATCAAATTTGTATTTATCAACCCATTTTGTATAATACTTAACATTATCGGCACGCTGTAATTGCATATATTTTTGCCTTCGTTAGGGGTGGGTCTCGGGAACTTTTCATGCACTGATTTCCCATGTTGCCTTAGCTAAGCTAAAAATTGTTACGTAACCCTTCTTATCACGTGGTACCATGATTTTACACCTTTTCACAGTTTATCTAGAATAACTGTCTACCTATTCTGTTTCCCCGATCTATGACAAGACAGCAATCTTTTTGTCCCTGATCTGCACATGCAAATCTCCCTGACAAAACAATACTGTAACAAGTCCCTGATCTAAAACAGAAAAAAGGTAAATTCCTCCTTACCTGACCCTCCGTGAGTTGATCCACCGGAACGTTGACTCGTCCTCCAATCCCAGATCAGAAACAGTGGCTGGCCTCTTTCGAACGACAGTTCAGTCAGAGGTCTTTCAAAACAGAAGAGCCGATGTGGCCACTTCTCTGTACGGGTACATGCCACCGGGCCCAATTCTGACCTAGGCCTAGAGTGTGAGGTACTTTCCAGTCCGAAGGATCAAACTGTCAAAGGAAAATATACTTTAAAAATGATCAAAACATGGTAGGTTCAGGTTAAGCCACTTTAATCTTGCAGCAAGGAGACAAAAACGTGCTAATACAGAGTTTAACTAGAAACAGGAAATGCTTACATTTTTATACACTTTCTAATAAGACATTGCCTACCAAGCTGACGTAGTGAATCACAAGTTTTGTCATCATCATTTACTAATAATTGCTTTCATAAAATTCTGCTGATTTATCAATTTTTTGTGAGAAACTTCCTAAGGAAAACAACATGGCCTTGGATACCACCGGTTAGATGCATGCAATGTTACCATTCAAGGTACTATGGCTAATTCAAGCACAAAGCAAGCAGTTCATTTCTCTAACTATCCTTTGTCTACACTATCTCTAAACTTCTGCAGCTGCACATGTTTTCATACTTCGAACAGAGCTGATTGTTTAAAATCATTACATTTACAGGATATAGCATTGTTCATTCATTCTCTCCTGACCTAGCAGATAACCACCTGCTTCTCAAGTACATTTCCAAAAGGCATAAACATGAATATCGCTGTGCTAGCAATTACTAGGTCAGAGGGCATCTTGCAAGTTTCAGAAAGCACAGTGCAGTTTCAAAAAGCATCTTTTCAGTCTCATATAAAACTCAACTATATATAAAACAGTGCATATAAAATAGAATGAAAAACGTGTTAACTTATTTGGTTTCTAATTAAGCATACACACATTAATACATATTTTCCTGACAGAACACTACTGCCAAAAGCTCTTTCAATTTGTGCATACTGTCACACGTTAAAATACTTCACTGGCAGAACTTATCCTAAATGGCGTTCCCAAAAATCTGTATCTACCGAATGGTGTAGTGAAAGTGGTTAACAACGAAGATTTTTGATCCAGTGAAATTTGCCAAAATTAACTCTTTGCATCGAAGACTGAAAAAACTGTGCCATTTGGCACAAGAGCAGCTACTTCTACTGTGCACATCGGATGATGTTGTTTAAGCGCTTTGTTTAAATCTTTCTGATCAATACATATTGGAATATCATTGGAGCTTTTCTTATGAGATATGACCATGGAGAATACCCATTCAAGTTGGTTCTTTTACCAGGGTTAGTACACCTAAATTCAGCATTTTGTCAAGCTCTGCTTTTACATTGCTCTGCACTGCTACCGGAACCTTCCTTGCTGGTCTGACAACTGGGCTTACTTCATGGAATATGACTGGAAGTTTGCCAAACTCATCTTTGAAAATATCAACATATTCACTACAAATATTCTGTGTAAAACTATCGTGGTCATTCAAACATTTATGGTGGACCCCTTTATTAAAGGAAATCAATCTCATTCTCAAACTGTCTGAGGCCTAATAACTGCACATGTCTTGACTATATAAAACTGCAAGTCACAGTTGTTCTCAGCAGAATGGCATGTGAGAAACACTGTGTCATCAGTTTGAATCTCTTCACCACCATGAGCAACTAGTTTTCCATACTTTACTGAAGTTTCTCACCAGCTTTTACTCTGGCAAACAATTCTGCTGATATAACACTGCACTTGGATCCAATGTCTACTTTAAGCTCTGCAGGTTTCCTATTAATCTGAACAGTACAAAATATTTCACTCTTTGCTGCCAACTGATAATCTACTGTTAAACACCAAAAATGGATGAACGGAGAAACAAAAAAAGCACTGATAACTCAAGGTTTTCTCCGCTTAAACAGGATCCCAATAAAGGCAGTCCCACATACAATCCATAGTAGCAGCAAGGCACAAACTGTTCATTCAATGACTGGGTAATAAAATACAGCTTATTTAAAACTTATTACAAAATAAAATTCAGTTGATTAGGCGCTTTCATTTCCACTCTGGAAACAACTTCAGAATAATGAAATGTCTCGAAGCAAAATCTCTCAGTACATTATTAACACCACACACAAGTCTATCTTATCAACTCATCTCTCAGATCACCAAATCTGTACATAGCTGCTTTATTTCTTACGTCAGTAAATATGCAGCTATAGTTTCATCAGACTTTTGATTTCTTGTGTAAAATATGTGCATTTCCATTGTAATATTCATTTGAGGGTTACATATTTCTCTAAATTTAAGTCTTAAGCAGCCAGGGTCTGCCTGCATTATAGCCTCTATCACAATATGGCAGTTCTTCCCTCCCTTGCATACAAGGCAGGTGCATAATAGGTTTCACAGGTTGATACTAGGCTATCTGCCCTAGGGCATTTATAAGCCTGGCCAGAGTGTGTTTGGCTTTCACCACCCTTTGAGATTAGTTGACTGTGCCTCTGTATAGTAGGTCAAGATAACACTTTTGAGGTTAGTTTACTGTGCCTCTGTCTAGTAGGGACACAGAAGAGATCCCAGGGGTAAACCTACGATCTCCCATCCACTCGTCAAGATTTCTCTTGAAGAGGGTCATTGAGGGACTCTGCCTAACATGGACTGGGATTTTGTTCCAGAGTGAGGGGAGCCTCTGGGATATGAATCTGTCCCTCCAGCATGTCCTATTTATTTCTGTGCTGAGGTTTAAATCCCTGGTGCGTGTAGCTCTAAGTGATTTGGATTTCCTGAGGTGGAGCATGTCCAATAATTCTGGGTTGGACATGACTTTATACGTCAGGCACAGATCGCCTCTGAGTAGGCGGTAAGCAACTGAGTAGAGCTGGAGTTTCTTTAGCCTAACTGCGTAGGGCATCTGTTTGAGTCCCTTGATCCTCTTGGTGAGGTACTTTTGGGGTCTTTCCAGTTGCTGCAGGTGTCGGGTAAGGTACATCCCAAATGGGGCATTGTATTCAATTATGGGCCTGATGAGTGATGAGTAGAGGGGCACAATGACCTCTCTTGATCTAGATGTGAACCCTTTCGTGATAAGGTGGGCTATATCGAAGGTCTTTCTAACCACTTTGGCAACGTGATAGTCAAAGGAGAGATTGGCAACGTGATAGTCAAAGGAGAGATTGCTATCTACTTGGGTCCCCAAATCCCTAATTACTTCTTCCGTACTTAATGGATTACTACCTATGTGGTAATTTGTGGGCACTTTTTTTTTCCAAAGGGGATGACTATGCACTTTTTGGCATTTAGCTTTAGGCTATGGCTTTGGCACCAGTTATCCGTCTCTGAGAGACCCTTTTGGAGTATGCTTGTGTCAATCGGTGAGTCGATTATGGCACCCAGTTTGCAATCATCTGCGAACTTGGTCAGCTATAGTCCTCCCATGTTAGCCTGTACCTCAGAGAAATATATACCGAACAAGAGAGGTCCCAGGAGTGAGCCTTGTGGGACGCCACTTGTAACTGGTTTAGAGTCTGACATGGCACCTGCAATTCTGACCATGTGGGTTCTATCCCTGAGCCATCTTGTGACATAGGGGTTGATATTTAAGCCGGTGAACTTATTTATGATGCCCGAGTGGGGTATTGTGTCAAAGGCTTTTGCTAGGTCCAGGTAGGCTGTGTGGACTACCTTCCCTTCATCTATGGCCTTGGTGACCGTTTCAAAGAAGTCGACCAGGTTCACTTGGCAAGATCTGCCCTTAAAGCCGAATTGGGTAGGATCCAGTGTTTGGAGGTTCCCAATGTCTTTGCTTATGAGTTTCATGATGATACGCTCCACAGCTTTGCAGACCAGGCTTATAGGGCGATAGTTTCCGGGGGTCCGTTGTGGCACCACCTTTGTGGAGTGGGACCACTGTTGCTGTACGCCATTCCTTGGGTACATATCCTGTAGTAAGGCTGAGATTGAACAGTGACTTTATGTGAGGGTTCAGTTCTTCTTGGAGTTCATGTAAGATGCAGCCCGGGACACCGTCCGGTCCCATTGATGCTGTGGTTTTTGCTTTGAAGAGGGCAGCTCTCACTTGTGCATCTGTGATGTCAGGAATGCTACACTCTGTTGGGATAGACATTTGCTTTTTTGGGGGGGAGAAGTTTGCAATGAACCTGTCTGCCAGGATGTTGGCAATGTCTGTGGGTTCAGTGTATTTTTTGTCATTTTGAACTAATTCAGAGCATATCTGGGAGTTACCACCCAGGTTCCTGACATAACTAAAGAAGGCCTTGTGATTATCTTTAGCATCTTGTGCAATTTTTATTTAGAAGCTGGCCTTAGATGATTTTATGAGGGATCGTAGTTTCTTGCTAGTACTGATCAGAGATGCCTTCCCTTTTTGGGATTTTGCTCTATCATGTAGTAGCTTCCTCCTTCTGTTGTATAGCTTATTTATGGCTGGGGTCTACCAGACAGGTCTCCTGCCTTTGGAGGAATGAGTCTTGGTTTTATTTGGGATAGCACGATCCATGCATTCCTGTAGGTGTCCATAGAAAGCGTTTGTAAAGGATTCTGCGGTTTGGGCCGTATTTTCCACTGGCCCCTGGGCTTTGAAGGATTCCACCTCGGTTTTGAGAAGTGTGAAATTTGCTTTTGAGAAGTTCTTCACCGTGGTTTCCTTGGCTGGGGGTTTGGACGGGATATGGATGTCCAATGAGATTAATTTATGGTCAGATCTTACCAATGAGGGGTATACCTCTGGTATGGAACTTAGAGTCCCCATGTTGGTGATGATCAGGTCCAATATGTTTTCCCCTCTTGTGGGAGTGGTGACCAGTTGTTCCATAGCATTTGAGTTTATAAATTCTAGGAACCGTTGGGCGAGGGTGTTGGGGCTTGAGTAGTGCTCCCAGTCTATGTTTGGGTAGTTGAAGTCACCCAATATAATGGTGTTTGGAGACCTTCATATTCTCCAGTGTTCTCAGGAAAGCCGAGTGGGGTTCCCGAGTTTGGGAGGGTGGTCTGTAGCAGGCTACAAACTGAAAGGCAGTTTTGCCCACTGTTAGTTGCACATGGATGGTCTCCGATGCTTCATGCAGTGCCACTAACCTGAAGGTGTGGGTATCTTTGCCAAGTGAACCTGGTCGACTTCTTTGAAACGGTCACCAAGGCCATAGATGAAGGGAAGGTAGTCCACACAGCCTACCTGGTTCGGTCAGAGTTTTGGGGCCGAAAAGCAGGATATGAGGTATAACCTGGTAGTGCTGGGGTGCTCTTGGGAGCCTTGAACCAGATTTCTGTTACTGCACAGATATCGATATTCTCCATACTGAGGAGAGCCTCGAGTGCATGCATCTTGAGGTTTAGACTTCTGGTGTTGAGCAGCATTACCCTTAGTTTCTTTTTCTTTGTGTTGTCTATGGAGGTGGGTTTGTCTTTTGAGCCTTGCCTAAAAAAGGCACTATGGGGGTGGCAAGAGCCTTAGCCAGTATTCGAAAGCCCAGGGGTGACAGGTGCAAGCCATCCCTAGCGAAGCAACGTGGCTTGTCGAGCATGTCATCCCAGGCTGACAGACACTGGATCCCCTTTGAATGACACCAATACTTTAGCCAATTGTTAAAATTGATCATTTTGTCTTTATACTGTGTCATCATTCTTGGTGAGGGTAAGATGCTACTCAAGGTCAGGGTCATACCGGCCTGGGCTACATGATCAGAGAGCTCCTCTATGTCTCTTTTCATGTAGTCCAGGGAGGTCAGGGAGGTACGTCTCAGGTCATTCACACCAGCATGGACAATGACGGAGTCATATTTGTACTTGCTTTGGAGTGACCTGAGTGCTTGTGTTATGTGGCGGAACCTGGCACCCGACAGGCAGCTTACAGTGACCTTCTCCTTGTTCAGCCTGGTGAGTGGGACGTCAGTGTGTCTGACAATAGAGTCACCTATTACAAGTGTATTAGGTGTGTTTAGCCTTAAGGGCTGTGACTGTGTGGCACACTGACTTTGTGAACTATGTGATACGTGGGTATTGTTGTGGGGTAGCGGTTGCTTGGATGTCTGCTTTGGAGGTCTCTGCTGCTTGGGCAGATTTTTATTTAGAGCCTCCAAGTATGTTTTTGTGTGTTTATGTGTTTGGTTTTCTGTTGCGATAGGTCTATGTGAGACTGAATTTGTGGTGTGTGTGGTTACCTTCTCCTTCTGACCGACTGCGCCAGTATTAGGTTGAGAGAGCTCAGCCTCCAGTTTGGCTATATAGTTGCATCTCTCACATATATTTGAGCTTGTTGGGAGGAGAAGAGGGTGGTCTGTGTACATAACTCAGTTGTAACATTGCCTCAAGATTCCCAGATTCACCAGCTGGACTGGAGAGTAAACCCGAAACTGACTTTTGGACATGCCAGAATAGTATAAGGAACTACTTTTTGACTTATCAAAAAGGACCAATAGGGAGCCAAGTACTTAAAGGGAGTATAAGAGGGTGTAGTGCTTTAGTTTATTAGTGCTTACTTATACTGCAGGGCTTTAGAATGAAAATAGAGTGCTTACTTTGAGATTTAGAACAGTTCTAAGGGAAAAAGTGAAAAGAAGACTTTGTGGAGCCGGGAATAGTTTAAACCAGTTTAAGCGGCGCTGCCTGATGCTGCACTATGCGCAAAATCATGTAAAACCACACAAATGCGGGTTCTAAAGCAGGGAAACTGAAAGAGATAGGAATTGACCCAGAGCGGCCAATAAGATACTAGTTTCAGGGCTGAGACCACTCATCCAGGGACAGATAGGCTGCTCAAAGCTCCCCACTCTCACTGGTGAACAGAGAAGCTTCCTCCTATCCAAGTAAGGATGTGGGCAACACAGGAAATTATACCACAGTCCGGAATTCAGCAAAACCTGAAATCTGGACTAATCTAGTTCAGCAAAGGCAGGAAAAGAGAATATATATATATATTTTTTTCATGAAACAGCAGAAAAACACACAGAAAACACTGTAAATGCTATAAACAGGCTAGCGCACTTTAGTGTGTAGCATACAACAGTTATACAATACAAAAACGACTTAAATTGATATAAAACAAGTGCAAAAACTGTAAAAAGCAGAAGGCAAATGCAATTTAAACGTTTTAAAGCACAGATCAGTAGAAATTCACTTTTTAGGCAGGAAAAGGAAGTCGGAGCAAAAAAACAGAGAAAAAAAAATACCTAAATCTGGAAAAGTCTCTCTGCTGCCTGTATCACTCTGCAGGACACTACAAGGAGCTGCGCGGAGTTGTATACTGGTGCAAAATCTCGCAAATGCGGGTTTTAAAGCAGGGAAACTAAAGAGATAGGAATTGACCTAAAACGGCCAATAAGCTACTAGTTTCAGGGCTGAGACCACTCCTCCAGGGACAGATAGGCTGCTCAAAGCTCCCCACTCTCACTGGTGAACAGAGAAGCTTCCTCCTATCCAAGTAAGGATATGGGCAACACAGGAAACTATACCACAGTCCGGAATTCAGCAAAACCTGAAATCTGGACTAATCTAGTTCAGCAAAGGCGGGAAAAGAGAATATTTTTTTTTTTTGTTTTTTATGGAAACGGCAGAAAAAAACACAGAAAACACTGTAAATGCTATAAACAGGCTAGCGCACTTTAGTGTGTAGCCTACAACAGTTATACAATACAAAAACGACAAATTGATATAAAACAAGTGCAAAAACTGTAAAAAGCAGAAGGCAAATGCAATTTAAACTTTTTGAAGCACAGATCAGTTAAAAATTCGCTTTTTAGGAGGGAAAAGGCAGTCTGAGCAAAAAAAAAAAAACAGAAAAAATACTTAAATCTGGAAGTGTCTCTCTTGGGTCTCTCTGTTGCCTGTATCACTCTGCAGGACACCACGAGGAGCTGTGCGGAGTTGTACACTGGCGCAAACCGCGCAAATGCGGGTTTTAAAGCAGGGAATCTGAAAGAAATAGGAATTGACCCAAAACAGCCAATAAGCTACTAGTTTCAGGGCTGAGACCACTCCTCCAGGGACAGATAGGCTGCTCAAAGCTCCCCTCTCTCACAAGTGAACAGAGAAACTTCCTTCTATCCAAGTAAGGTAATGGCAACACAGAAACTTTTAACAGCCCTGGATTCAGCAATAACATAAAAACTGGACTATACTAGGTCAGAAAGGTGAGAAACAAGTATAGATATATATATATATATATATATATATTTTTTTTTTTTTCCCCCCAGAAAATAGAGCGGATATCAAAACAACACTTTACCCAATTAACCAGTTAAAAAGCTTAAAACTGAGCCCTGTTCCAGCAGTCTTCAATCAGACAAATTCTAACTGCACAGTCCTGCCACTAGGGTACAGAGAAACCTTCTCCAACAAAGACGGCCTGGGTCATAGGTTCATAGGTTTATACTAGGCTATCTGCCCTAAGGCATTTATAAGCCTAGCCCAAATTTTTGTGGCTTACGCCACCCCTTATATGAAAAAATACTGTGCCCATTAGTTTGTTGTGCCTCTGTCCAGCAGTGACACAGAGATGATTCCACGATTTCCCACCCACAGGTCTAGATTTCTCTTGAACAGAGTCAGCGAGGTGCTCTGCCTCACATGGACCGGGATTTTATTCCACAGCATAGGGAGTCTCTGAGTGATAAATCTATCCCTCCAGCACGCCCTATTTATATCCAAGGTTTAAGTCACTTGCTCTAGTGGTTTTGGTGGATTTGGATTTTTGAGGTGGAGCATGTCCATTAATTCCAGGTTGGACATGGCCTTGTATGTCAGGCACATGTCACCTCTGAGCAGACGGTATGCGACTGAATAGAGCTGGAGTTTCTTCAATCTGGCAGCATATGACAGATTTTGGAGTCCCTTTATCCTTTTGGTGAGGAACTTTGGGGTCTCTCCAATTGCTGCAGATGTCGGGTGAGATACATCCCGAATGGGGCATTGTACATTGGTCTGATAAGTGAAGAGTACAGGGGAACAATGACCTCACTAGATCTGGATGTGAATCCCTTCATGATCAGGTGGGCAATGTAGAAGGTCTTTCTAACCACTTTAGCAACGTGAGTGTCAAAAGAAAGGCCACTGTCAACCTGGGTCCCCAGGTCCCTGATAACCTCTTCTGTGCTTAGTGGATTGCCACCTATATGGTAGCTTGGGGTTACCTTGTTTTTCCCAAGGGTATGACTATACATTTAACTTCAGGCCATGGCTCTGGCACCAGCTATCTGTTAGTCCCTTCTGAAGGATACCTCCTCCCATGTTGGCCTGTACTTCTGAGAAGTAGATGCCAAACAATAGGGGCCAAGGACCGAAGTCTGACACAGCGCCAGCAACTCTAACCCTGTGGGTTCTGTCCCCCATCTTGTGACATATGGGTTTACATTCTACAATACCGCAAGGTCAAGGTAGGCTGTATGGACTGCCTTTCCTCATCAATGGCCTTGGTGACTGTTTCAAGAAGTCGACCAAGTTCAAAAGGCATGATCTTCGCTTGACAAAGCGAAAGTGGGACGGGTCCAATGTCTGCAAGTCCCCTATATGTAAGTTTATGAGCTGCAATATGATCGTCTCCATAGCTTTGCAGACTAGACTCGGATCCTGTGGTAAGGCTGAGATTAAACAGCTGCCTTCATTTAGCTTGTAGCATACAGCCGGGGACACCATCCGTCCCATTGATGCTGTGTTTTTAGCTTTAGAGAGAGCAGCTTTCACATTTGAGATGTCCGGGAGGCTACACTGGCTGGGATAGTTATCTGTTTGCACTGAACCTGTCTGCCAGTATGTTGGCAATGTCTGTGGGTTCAGTGATTTTTGTATCATTTTGGACTAATTCTGAGCATATCTGGGAGTTTCCACCCAGGTTCCTAACATAGCTGAAAAAGGCCTTATGATTGTCCTTTGAATCCATGGCAATTTTTCTCTCAAAGATTTTACGAGTGCTCATATTTTTTACTAATAATGATCAGGGTGACTTATGGATTTTGTTCTATCATGTAATAGCTTTCTCCTCTTATTGTAAAGTTTGTTAATGGCTGGGGTCCACCAGACTGGACGCTTGCCCTTTGTGGAAAGAGTCTTGGTTTTATTTGGGATTGCCTGATCCATGCAGTCCTGGAGGTGTTCATAGAAGGCATTTGTAAGGGCTTCGTGGTTTCCTCTGGCTCAGGGGCCTTGAAGGATACCACACCAGTCTTGAGTAGTGTGAAGTTTGCTTTAGAGAAGTTCTTCACTATGGTCTTTTTTGTTTGATGTGGATTTCCAGTGAGATTAGTTTATGATCAGATCTCACCAATGAGGTGTGGAGCATTTTGTCCCCATGTTTGTGACAATGAGATCTAGTATATTTTCTCTCTCCGTGGGAACAGTGACTAGCTGTTCCATGGCATTTGAATTTATGAACTCCAGGAACCTAGAAAGTTAGGGCTTGAGTAATGTTCCCAGTCTATATTCGGTAGTTGAAGTCACCCAATATGATGGTGTTTGGAGATACATTTATACCCTCCAGTGTCTTCAGGAAGGCTGTGTGGGGTTCCTGAGTTTGAGAGGGTGGCCTGTAGCACGCTACAATTTGTAGTGCAGTTTTGCCTATGGTTAGTTGCACCTGGATGGTTTTCGCGGCGCTGGCGTTGCCACCAACCTGGAGGTGTGGGTATCCTTTATGAATATGGATACACCCTCCTTTTGTGGTGTGGTCCGGGTTTTGGGGCGGAACGCATGATATGAGGTAAAACCTAATAGTGCCGGGTGCTCTCAGGAGCCTTGAACCAGGTTTCAGTTACAGCACAGACATCGATGTTCTCCATACTGAGAAGGGCCTCGTGCATTTTGAGATTTAGACTTCTGGCATTGAGCAGCATTACCCTCAGTTTCTTCCCATTTTGTTTTCTAGGGTGGTAGGTTTAGAATTTGAGCCTTGCCTAAAAAGGCACTATGGGGTGGCAAGAGCCTTAGCCAATATCCGAATCCCAGGGTGACAGGTGCCAGCGTGGCTTGTCAAGCATGTCATCCCAGGCAGACAGACACTAGATCCTTTGAATGACACCAGACATTAAGCCAATTGTTAAAGCTGATCATCTTGTCTCTATATTGTGGCATCATTCTTGGTGAAGGAAGGATACTGCTCAGGGTTAGGGTCATACCTGCCTGGGCTACATAATCAGAGAGCTCCTCTATGTCTCTTTTCATGTAGTCCAGGGAGGCATGGACAATGACTGTGTCATATTTGTACTGCCGTGGAGTGACCGAAAGTGCTTGTGTTATGTGGCGGATTCTAGCGCCGAGCAGGCAGCTTACTGTGACCCTCTCCTTGTTCAGCGTGTCTGACTATGGAGTCACCTATGACAAGTATGTTTGGTGTTGTATTTGGCCTTAAGGGCTGTGACTGCTTTGCACACTGCTTTTGTGGTTTATGTGTTGCTTGTGGGGTGTCTTGAGGTAGCAGTTGTTTGGGTGTCTGCTTTGGAGGCCTCTGCTGTTTAGGTAAATTTTCAGAGCCGTGTGTTTATGTGTTTGATTCAGTCGAGTGGTAGCATTATGTGAGGCTGGTTTTGTGGTGTGTGTAGTTGCCTTCTCCTCCTGTCTGGTCTTGCCAGTCCTGAGTTGAGAGAGCACAAGTCATACAAACAAAGCTAGATCCAGCCGGCCTGAATCTAGTCTATGCTACAGCAAACAAGGCGTACCGATTTCAGAAAGAAACAGTTCAAGTAAGCATGTGCAATAAGCCTTTAACCAGAAATTCCCAGCTCAGAAGGGCAGAATCTAGCCTCTCCTCCCACAAGAGTGCAGACAACAAACCTTCTTAATGTAAAATAACTGGCCTGAAGCCCATGTCCTCAACCTAGAACTAATACACTTTTAGAACAACAGACAATGAGCCTTCAATCAGCAGTTCCCAACTTAGAAGGATGTACGCTACATGTCCTGCCACAACAGTGCAGACCACAAACCTTCTTAATGTAAAACAACTGGTTTGAAGCCTAAGTGCTTAAACCAAGGGCCTTAGGATAACAGTTACAATTTAATCAGGTTACTAACAAGCAGCATTAAAGGCAGCAGAATAAATTTAATTGAGTACTTTTAAATGAGGCAAAAGCAAAATAAGGTAATAAAGTAGGAAGAAACACAAATACAGTAAGGCAGATGAAGTGCAATTTTTTTTTTGAGATGGAGGAAACAGAGCAGATTAAGATACTATAGGGGAATGCCCTTCCCAAGTGCTCTCTCTGTACACCGCAGAGGAGATGGGACTGGTAAGAGTATCCAAAATCAAAATATGATCTCACTGCACTCAAATGAGTGAGCGAATGAGATGTGTCCAGGAGGAGTGTGCAAAAAGAGATTTACAGCAGGGGTGGGCAATTCCAAAGCCACCAAGATTAACACCACAACAAGAAACAGGGAGGGGGGGTGGAGCACTAACTGCAGAGATTCAGAGACACAATATTTACTGAATCCAAGAAGCACAATATTTACTCACTCAAATCTTAAATAAGTGCAGAAAGTATACTTAAATCAGTTTGTGTCCAGTTGATATATGCAGACAAGTCTCAGTAGCCAGCAACTCTATTTAAAATGATTACTAGAAATGTAACCAACACAGATTTTAATGCTAGCAGAAACCCCCAAGCTAATTAACACTAACAAAGGAATTTCAAGCAGTCTAACAACTTTCAGTGAGCTCAGATGGCTAACTGCAGAGATTCAGAGGCACAATATTTACTGAATCCAAGACACACAATATTTACTCACTCAAATCTTAAATAAGTGCAGAAAATATACTTAAACAAATGAATGTCCCCTCTCTCAATGGTTTCCAGGCCAACTAAATTAAGAACTATGAATGCCTTTGTACATGCGCCTTTATCAGAAAATGCAGCCTGAATGAAAATATTCTTGCTCAAACTTCGCAAATTCTCAGTAATATTATCAAACACTAGCTGTTCAGGTCTGCGAAATCCCTCTGCCATAACAAAATACGTTTAAATATAAGCATAGACCAGCTACTTGTAATTATACTCAAATGCACAACCATCTCTCTGAAAAGACAAAACCATCCATTACCAAGGAATCACAGCTGCGGTTGGACTAAAATCACCAGTTTATTGCATGAACGATTAATCGCTTTTATCAATATTAACCAAGACTTCTTCAGTCTCTCTGAAGAGGCTTTAATTTAATATTGCAAACACTGAACACTCTGGACACTTCAGATACTTCAAAAAGTTTCAGTTAATGTGAAAATGTAGTACATTGTGAAAAAATTTGGTCATTTTAGCCTTTTTGTACATTTCAACATTTCGGAAAATTCTAACACTTGTATTTATTTGGAATACTTTTATCAGTATGTCATAATTTCGGACTTTTTGTTTATCTCTGTAATTATTTTGAAAGTTTTGAATGCTTCTCCACACATTCGGCAACTGAAAAATCATTTAAACGAGTTTAAGTACCTTTGAATAACCGCTGACTTGTTCGCAAGTTGGCTCCTGTATATTCCTCCACTTCTAACTGCGTGCCTTATGGTTTGCGAGTTGCTTCAAATTTGGATCCCATTCTGACACCATATCACACGTCAAGTGTATTCAAATGAGATACTGAGGTGCTATGATGGGTTAAAGTTGTTTATTGTACATAAACACATTAAGAGCTGTAACTGGAACATATATTTAAGCTAAATGACTGACTCATTACTTCAAACACACTTACATGTGCATCTCCATTCATGCCTGCATTCACTCTGGCTGAGTATACAAAATGGCACTGATCCTGCACGTGCTCAGTAACTTATATGCACATGCTATCTAGCTACAGTGGCTGACTAGGTACGATACACACACAATGATCTACACACCCCACCAAAACGAGGAGCCATGGAGAGTGACAGAGGTCAGTACACCTGACCCAGGTGGACTGGTCAACACCACTAGTGTTAGTGTTGTTTGACTCCTAAACCCCACAAGTGATTAAAGATAAATGGCAACCTCATCATAGAAAGCTACTAAGCATGCAGTCCAGAGGACCAGTTAGGAGCCAAGCACAATTACCCCACTGTCAGGTTAAGTGACCTGTTCACAGTCGCACATTAGGCAAATGGAGGGTGACTAAATTAAACACTGGACTACAGGAAGCAACTCATTAACAGCTCCCAGCTGTAATCCTCTGCACTATCTGACAGATGACAATTTAGGACCAGACAATCATCAGGACCAAACATGTCAAGCTTGACTCAGACACCTAAATATCAACCACAAGGTCAGAGGCTGACAGTGCTTTCAAGGCAAGGGCATAACACCTCCTAACAGTACTAATGGCTTTATCAGTACTGAGGACATTGACCCCATGGTTAGGAATTTCCCACTGAGGCCGAGTCAGCTGATATCAGTTCATGTGGCTGCAGCTGAAAACTTAGCCTCAACTTCACTAGAGGCTAGAAAAGGGCTGCTGAAAAGGATGATGCCACTTTAAGGCTTTGAAAGATCAAAAAGCCTAGACCCGAACTGGAAAAGATTGGGAGGTCTTGGGTGAATACCTGCTGCACAAAAATGCAGGAAAAAAGCTATCCATTTACATCTGCCACTACCTTGAGATCAAGATCCAAAACATAAAATGGAAGTGGACTGACCTAAAAGAAGACCTATAAGAAGATAATCTGCAATTCAGTTATCAGAAAGGGATGAAACACCGGGTCTACTTTAGATAAACAAAAATACAATATCTTGAAGAATAATCATAACATCGGAAGTGGTATTTTGGGATTGCAGTACAGTGAAGAGTGGGACACTTGCCCTTTCCTCACTGTAGTGTGACCTTGGAGTAGGAATATATATTTAGCAGGGGGGAGCGGAGCCCCCACAATACAAATTTCAATGTTATGATTATTTGCTCATATGATCATTCGAGAGATTGCGTTTTCGTTTATCTGACAGACCCAAAACACCCTCTCTCTTACACTTGGCAGGAGAATGCTTAAAAACAGCTGAAAAGTCATTCTAGACACTGGGATGGGATGAGTCTATTCCTCTACACCATATCCGATTACCTCTTGGCCGAGAGCAATATGACCTGTAGAAAGAAACTGAGCTGTCAGATGCTCTCTCTTCCCTCTCTTTTCCTTCTTGTTTATCATTGCTTCTAAGTTCTTCCCTCAATTTCTCATAAGCAAAGTCTGACCTGGAGTTGAAAAAGTGATGACATTTTGTCTTTATATGGGCTGGGGTCTACCAGCAACCCTGATGGGGGTCAAGCTCAAGGTAATGCTTGAGACCAGCACTTGAGTGGAAGTGTCTGGAGTATTCCCTCTTTACAATTAGCCAAAAAGAGCCTCATTTTCCTGTCTTTAATAGCACTGTTGCTAAATGACTTACAAATGTTGCAATTCTCTTCAAAATGCTCTTCTACTAGGCAAACAGCACAAATAGTGCCTGTCCTGCAGGAATTTTATTTTTACACTTGCATTTCATAATAAAAAACTACATTTTGCCTTTTGGCTATCTATTCTCAACTCTGAAATGGAAAATAATTCTTTATAAACCAGTAAAAAGCAGAATACCCACTAATACTCCATCTGCAAATGGCCAGAAAAAGCAAACTGCCACAAAACAGTCACAAAATGCCAAGAATAAATCAGAGCCTAAAACCTCTAGAAGTTTCCAAAGATGGTTAAAACTAAAACCTTATAAAATGTAACTGAATAATAAGCTGTGATTGATTTAGGGGTGTCCTCTTTCCCCTTTCTCAGTTTTCCATTTAGAGCCATTGACAAAGAAAATAAGGGACTTGGAAATTTAAGGATATAATTAGAATGGTAATCAAGAAAAGTTGGCTTTATTTGCAGATAGCATTATTTTGTACTTAATAAATCCAGGAAAGGACATCTCAAAGTTGTGGAACATTTTGAGACAGTTTCAGGTATTTTCAGGATATAAAATTAATGAAGATAATTTACAGCTGTAGCCTTTGTTTTATGTACCCACTCATGAATTGGTTCAGCAATACCCATGTTTATGAGGACAAGATCAGATAAAAATATTTAGGTGTACGGTTTAAAATGGCGTCTGTTATGGCAGCTAAGGAACTGTGGGAAGAGACTACACAAAAGATATTACAAAAACTGAGAAACCGGAAGCTCTTATTTATGGATAGTAAGACACCGGTAGCAAAAAAAAAATTAATCTCTATTTTTAGACATAGATCAGGCATATTTTATCGTTCAGATGAGAAGCTGTGGACAATAATAATAGAGTTGATCTGGGAGGGAAAGAGGGGAACAGTTAACTGGGATAAGTTGTTCCTCCCAAAATAACAAGGTGGTTTAGAATTACCTGATTTGAAAGGATATTTTAGTGCTACACAGTTAAAGCATACATACATAACACAAGTAGAACGGGATGATAAAGCAGGGGTGGTGGTTGGGGTGGTTGGGGAGTTAAAGAAATAAAGTGATAGTGGGATTCTGGATGCAGAATCTGTCATTTATTTTTTTTATTTTCAATAAAAAAACAGAAATACAATCAGCTGCAAAAGAAAATACAAGCATGCAATACATTTCTATTAATATCAAACAAATATTAGGTCAATTTCAAACCTACATACATACATAGCAATTATGTTAAGACAAATCGGCTAGTTACTATAATTTTTCAATAACTGACAAACTTTTGCTTAAAGTCTTTATATTCTGCTTAGATCTCATAGAAGAAATTGTAATTTTTGTTTGACACACATTAGTGGCTAACTTTATAAATCTCCATTTTCTCACTACAGCTAATAAAGTTCATGCTAACAAAAATCATCTGGATTAATCCAATCTGAAACTGTAGCACTGATTAATATTAAGGATTCTGAAAATACACATCTATCAGACCATAAAGCTTTAAAAAAAATCCCACAAGCAATACAAATATTTCTTATTTTTTTATCATAACTATAGAATATATAGCACCTGATCTACCTTTAGTGTTACTAGAAAGCTTGGTAACAACAAATGTTTTTTTTTTAACTGGATTTTAATTGAAAGCTATCCATTGATTTTTAGATTTTTTTATTGATTATTAATGGTAATGGAGACATAACACCATCTCTTTCGAAACTAATTAGATTTAGAAATTAAAATCAATGATAAATATTAGGATCAACTTTTAAGAAATAATTTTGAACACAATAATTATTTTCCTAAGGAATTTAAGTTTGAGTCTTGCATCTTCAAGAATGTAATGGAAGATACTTACTTGAAAGTATCTTCATAGAATCTTTATTACATGGCATAAAAGTAAAATGTTTAACAAAAATGACCTTCCATGTTGTAGTTGTAAAAAGCAATGGATGCAGATTCTTAAGGAGAACTACCACCATACAGAATATTATATCCATAAAGTTGCATAAAGTATTATAATAACTAAGCTAACACTGGAATAAAGAAAGAAGAATTTCCAAAATAGATGACTGCAAGTAGGGGGTACAGAAAACAAGACGACTGGGCTGGATTTTACTGGAGAAAATTGGCAAAGGAATCAAGGTATTGGGAGTATATGACTAGAGAAGGAGAGGTAACAGAGTGGGACGAGGCCAAGAAGTTTGAACTGCAGGTAACAGGCTGTCATCCTTACCAGGGATTGACATCTGAGTATCAAGGCAAAGAGAAAGGGATACAGGAGTCCTAAGTGAAAGACATGTTCTGATAAAGTTTTTAGTTGAATCTAGAACAGAAGCTGCTGTTAAAAAGGGATAATTAGTAAGACATATAAAATACTGCATGCTAACTATAAGAATAAATCAGAGGAGGTTAGAAAAGATTGGGAAGAGACTGGAAAAACAATTTAGAAGGGAACAATGGGAGGACATATGCATGGCTCCCAAGTATGCAAGAAAGTCCAGAAGGCTTAGGAATTTTGCTTGTGTTTACAGAGGTACTTGTAAACCCCACACAGACTTCAAAGAATTTTTCCTCAGGTAGACAGCACCAAATGTGGTGTTGTGATGGGAAGGAAAGAGGTAAGCTGGAACATGCTTTTTATGACTGCAATGAAATGGCAGATTTTAAAATTTCCCTAAATAGTTGCGAGAAATTTTGGGATTAACACATGACTGTAACCAAGGAAATGATTACTTTGAGCTTTGACACAGGATCTGACTTGACTAGAACATATTAAGTTTAATTATGCTGGCTACCAAAAATAAAATAACTAGAAAAAGGAAATCAAACTCTAAACCAACTGTATTTGAAGTACTGATTATTATAAAAGAGAGAAAAAAACCTGAAGAGGGATATTTAGAAAATGGAAGGAACAAATTGCATAGAAATAAATGGAAGTTGCAGGAACAATACATGCAGAATAATGTTCAGGAGGAGGAGTGACGTTTAAGGGAAGGCAAGAATTCAACAATTTAGGTAATGATGGACTGATGATAATTACAAAGAAAAGATAAGGGATGTAGAATATATGCAAATGGAAAAATGTTAACAGGGTTTGTTTTATTTTCTGTTAATGTATGTTTGCCTGTGTCTTAAGTGATAATTTAAGAAAGGTATTAAAAAGGGACATTATTACCTGGTGTCACTTATGGCACAAAGTCAAAGGAAGTAATGAAGTCAATGAGGTAGATCTAGACACTGAAAATGTCCTCAGCAGGAACAAAGTCCTCAGGCCTCATGATAATGGAAGAAAGGCTGAAGCAGACCTTTGGATTTTTTAGAAGACAAAATGCAGTGGCAACCAGAAGTCCTTACTTTAGATGAAGCCTACTGCATGAACAAGTCCCTCTTCCCGAAAGGAAAGAGACTTAACCTGACCATGTTACTACACTGCACCAGCATTAGCACCCCCCTCCCCACCCAAAGTTTCAGTCTCCTTTTACTTTCTTAGCTTGACTGGACCAAAGAATTCTCTTTTAGCACCCATTCCGAATCAATTTTATAGAACACAGTTCTGTAGCAACATGGTATGCCTTATCAGGGTGCCAGGATTAAAAGTCTGTGCAATAAGCAAATCCTCTTTATACTCTAATATTTAGGCCACAACTACATTAGCAGGCACTACCTTTTGGAATGCTAAACATTTCATCCTGGATAAAGATTCCTGCAGTATAGACAAATGCTATAAGGATTTGATGCAAAGGCCACTGCTAAGTAATATTGAACAAATATTACAGAGACTTCCTAGTGGAGAACAAGGGAATCTACAAATGGATATTTATTCTTAATTATAAAGAGAAGCAAAAGCTTGAAGTAAGTTGTCTAGGAACATACCTGCTGACATCAGACTGTGGGTGCAACCAAAAACATCCTTAGGAAATTGACAACAAAAATACCACCATATCAATAATATGATGGGATTAATTCCTTCTTTCCATAAAACAAGTCTTAGCATTACATAACAAAAATCCTATGGAGTGGGGAAATATATTTAGTATGGAGTGCACTTGCGCAACAGCAGGATAAATACGGATGCTGGAGGTCAGACTCAGCAGTACAGTAGGTCAGCACACCATGCCTGGAAAACAGATGGTAAAAAAAAAAATGTATGTGGACCCTTTGTGTGCACTTCTCTCTAGTCTTTATTCACATACCAGATATTGTGTCAGCTTATATCTGCCTCCCTCAATTTACTAGCAACTCACACATTTTAGAGATGAAATGAGTGAAGCCATGTTGACACATGCAGAAACTATTAGCAAAATATTAGTTTTATTCTTAGGGAAGAACCAGATTCAAACATTACAGTCAGATAGATAAAACCCAGGCACTACGTTTGACAAAGTGTTCCAAGCTTTCCTTGGCAGTACAAAGCAGTTTTACTTTGTTTCATCCTCCTCCGTACGTCAACAGCCCTTGTAGTGATGAAGCATCTTTCTGAAGTGGTTTACACTTTCCTGCATGTTTACATCTGCAAATTAATACCAGTAAGATTTCCTTGGTCTCCTGGTTTCCACAATGCCCATCTTCTCTATTACATCTTCCTCAAAAGGTTTCAGTACTGGGGTGTATGTCTTTTCCACTGCATCATCAACAGAAGTGTCCTTGGGACCATCTGAAACACAAGGAATTGACAAATGATTAAACAGACACAAATTAAAGTTTTTCAACCAGTATTTTACTAGGAGTACAGAGGCTAAAAAGAGTGATAACTACCTGAAGACAGGCAACAGATGGCTTACTTCAGGAAAACAGTGAAATTAATCAGTGTACGAACATCAGCCAAGAACTATAAATTTAAGTGCCAAGTACAATGCCATGTGAGTGGCATTTGCTGATGCTGAATGTTAGCAAATGTTTTCATGTTCATCATCAATATAAAGGAATTCGGAATAGTGGAATGTAAACTGTAACTGGGGTAAAGCTTTAGTATCAAGTGTTCTCTGTTGTTGCTTTTGGCCATGTTTCTTCTGTATTTTTTTTAACCATTAATCTGTGGAAGTCAGTAATCAAAAGATCTTTACTATTTCAAGAAAAGTGTGACCAAAATTTGTGGCGGGCCATCTTCTAGGGCATGACACGCACACGCTCATGACACGTACAGATGTCTCACCCACAAACAGTTCATGTCACAGCAGTCACGAAGATTGGAGTCAGATGAATGGAAGCCAATACATGATATTCCTCTTCCACCTAGTGTTAAGTCAGTGTTAAGTCACTTTAACAAAATCTTATTTTAACAAATGATACCTAAACTACTGCTGCGTTATTCAAAGAAATCCCACATTGTTTCTCTTTAATTTTGTGAAACACTGGCAAAAGTGAATCGTATACAGGTAACAGTCCCATTTTACTCATTAGAAAGCAGTAAACAAAACAGAAATGTCTAACACTAGAAAAAAATACCAAGATAGATCTTAGTACAGTATGAAATACTTGTAATACAATGCTAAATAAAAGACAGTCACTTTTTTGTCTAGTTTTATTACTTGACTACCAAGGTAGCTTTACTTCTGTCTATTAACATGTGCCACACTTGAGGACCATACAATTGTTCACCCTTAAAAACACATGAAACACCATTTACTGCACTGTCTTAAAGGAGTACCGCACCCACAGACTCAAAAAACATGTTTAAAACATCATGGCATGATGTTTCCTATACTTTAACAGCACTCTGGGATTATTTACAGGATTTTAAATATTTTTATATGTAATTCCAGACTCTGACCACCTGGAGGCTGGCATATTGACGTGGTTTGGATAAATCAGGTTGCCATCCAGTATCCCAGAAATCATTGTTTGGCTCAAAAATCTTACATCATGCAGGCCTCCATTTGCCTAAAGTTCCTGTCATTTCATAGATGTTGCATGCGTACAAAGTACTGAGTAAAATAGAACAGTGTAAGTAACATTCCCTGCTGCTGAATGACTACTTAAAAGAGAAACAGTGCAAATGCCACAGAACACACTCAAAGTGCTGTTTACTGCTGCCCTTTTTTCTAATTTAGTTTAAATGGCACTAATTTGTGAGACAATGAATTCCAGTCCATTTACTACTCCCCTCCCCCATAACACTTAGCTTCCCTAGCTGTCAAAGTCCTGAGGGTAATTTGACCTGGTAATTCCATTGATTGGCAGATTGCTTGACTCATGTAATTTAATCTTTGCTCTAGCATTTCCTTTGTTAGAGGGGACACTTTTTTGCTGCACTATAACCATGGCCTTACTTGACTGCAATCACATCCAGTAAGGTCTTGCACCAAGGAGCTAAATAATAAAACATTTATACTATTAACCAGTTTAGATCTTTATTAATTTAAGTGTTAAGGTATCACTTCATGCTTCCACCTTGTTAAAATTAAGATTTACATGTGCAAAGTGTGTTGGTATGCAGTGTTTGCCTTCATATGTTTTTACTCCACTGGTTGGTTTGCAAAAAAAAAAAAAAAAAAAACTTTTGCAGTGTCCCTGGATTTGTCTTTGTACATACAAACCACATTGCTATATTTTCCCTTCCTTTTCTTGTGTCCAGAAGTCACTTGTAACAAAGTAAATTTTTTATTGATTTTTTAAATAAAGGACATCAAGGTTAACTTACCTTGAATCAGATAATGGATGCCACTGCAAAGAATCACTGTTGAAATATTTGTGCATGGACAAAATCCCTTACTAAATCTATTTGCCAGCCTCCTGTTCAATTGGTGCTATGGCTTTAATATACTGGTGTGTTTGCTCATGCCTTCCAAATATCTCCACCATTACATACCAGTTTTGCAGTGTAGTAACCACCCGACATGCCCATACACCTTTAGCCATCAATATGGAGCTGCTACTGTTCATGTGAGTATGTAAATTCATTTTCAGACTTAAGGTGTGGAAGCTGCACTGAATAATTCTAGGTGCTTGTTCAGGTTTCACATGGTGCTTGCTTAGAGCTACTCTCATGTTAAGCCACTATGAATATGTTGCACTGCCACCTCTGATACCAGGGTAATGGTTTAATCTTTCTATTCCCGCACTGCACACTAGCAGTATCTGGTGCAAATACAACAGAGAAGTATGCAAGCAATACACCACCTAAGCATCATTTACCGTGCAGAATGTACAAGTATGCATACCAAATTTCTGTGTTTCCAAACATCGGTGTTACTGCACTACTACTGAATAAAATGAACAGCAATCAGGCTGGGGGAAGGACAAGGGAGCCATGACATCACAAAATGGGTGGGTCTTATTATTTTAATTAGAATCAGATGACTGCTGTTGTGATGTCACTTCGGGGGAGGGAACTGATAAAAAAAAAAAAAGTACCTGCACTGCCTGGCCTCGATGATGTCAGTAATTGGGTGACTCCAGCAAGCTTTATTCAAATGTGAGAGAATCATTTTGTAAGTGAAACCATCACAGTATGAAAAGGTAGGCTTCTGTTACAGAAGTAAGGGGAATTATAAAAATTGTAAATGCTTTATTGTTGTTGCTTTACAGAGGACAATGTAAATAGGGAGGAAAAGGGCCGTGAAGTTGAGGAATACATTAGAGAAACCTGTTGTACTCCTTTAACTAGTATATAAACAGAACCTTTTCCTCTTGAAATAAAACATTTGCAAACATTACAGCTTTTGAAAAAGGATTCCATTTTTCCTTCCACCTAGGCACCAGACAATGTGTTGAGGGAATGCTTTAGGTTTGACGGGGAAACCCTATAACTCATGCCAAGTGATCCTAAGCACAGAAAATAGGAAATCTCAAAACTATAAACATAGTGGACAAATGTGATAAATTTAATATGCAAAAGCAATATGAAATTCCACTGTGTGAATCTTGGTGAGATACTATCACTACATGAATATGCACACGTATTGCATATATGCACCATGGTACTATCTGACTGCATCACATAGCCCTGTAAAAACAGCATCAGCTTAGATGGCTACAAAGTACCTTTCTGAAAACAAGGGCAGCTCCAGTGTAATACTGCTGCAAAGAGATAATCACACACACTGGAAGAATTACTGCACCATCTTTATAATGAATGTGGTATATGCTGATAAATACTACTGCAATCAAAGTGTTTTCAATGTGCCAGCAGAGCTGTAAGCAGCTAGAAACAGAGCTCTAGTTTGTGAACAAGTTTAAATTAGTAAGACTGCAAACTACCATAAATTCATAACAGAATCTGGTAGCGGAAGTGTCTGTGGCATCCAGAGAGTCAACAAGGAAAAGAAAGTGAATTAAAAGGGTGAGCAACTCAAAATTCAAGACACTGAAATCAGTATGGTAAGGCCGAGCTGGAAAAAACAGATGACAACTGCAGCTAAAGGAAAAAAGTTCTCCAGTCACCCTATTAGAAAAGATTGACCAAATGCATTCTGAGATTTTTCCAGGTATGTGGGTCTCTACTGGAAGCAGAAGACAACTTGATATGTAAACTGCTAAAAAAGATGAAAGAAAAAAAATGACAGAGCAGTAACTCAAATATGAAAAATGACAAACTAGCTGAACTCGAGGACTGGTTGTGCAGAGATAAAGAATAGTTGTGTAAAATCTTAACATACCCACAGATGTCCTTCTCTTTTATGTTGCAGTATTCTTTACATGAGGGAATCCTCCACCATGGGTGGTCAGACGTCCAGCCAGTATACAAGAGCTTTTAAGTACTGCTAGTACATGACACATCGTATGAATGGCTTAGGAGTAGGTCGGCCATAAAAGTGACACCCGCAATTACAATCCTCAGAACTGAATGCCCCAGGAGGAACGTCAACCAAAGGAAACAAGAAGGTTATCAGACATCCAGAACAAAAGCAAGCACTGGGAGAAGCAGGGAGGATACAAAAATGCAACATAAAAGAGAAGGACATCTATGGTTATGGCAAGAGTTTACACAACTATTTTAAGCCCATCTATTCTAATGTTGCAGTATTCTTAACATGAGGGAGAGTACCAAAGTTTAGGAGGAAAACTGGGAGGAGGAAGGGCCAGAAGAGCTCTCTAGAAAGCCATGAAGAATGGCTCTAGCAAAACCAGCTCTAGATCTGGACATGCCATCTAATTTGTAATGTTTGGTGTATGTGCAGAAGTCCAAGTAGCTGCGTCTGCAATGGAATTAATATCCAAACCCTTAAAGAAAGCACCTAAAGAAGCCACAGCCCTAGCAGAATAAGCCTCAACACACAAAAAAGAGGCTCTTCCCATGGAAAACATAACAAAAGGAAATAGCCTTCGACATTCAAGAGGAAAGAGTCTGCTTGGAAACGAGCAATCCCAGAGCTCTGGGATGTCTATGCACATCCAATGTGTTTAAAATCCTTTCACTAGAGGATTGTAGAGAAGGAAAAAAAGTGGGCAAATGAATAGATTGGTTAAGAGACAACTCATTCACAACCTTGGGTATAAAGGAAGGGTTAGTACGCAAAGAGACCCTGTCCCTTTGGAAAATCAGACAAGGTGAGGAAGCCCTTAAGGCTTGAAGCTCGGATAGCCTTATAGCAGAAGTCAAAGCTAGTAACAGAACAGTACAGTGTTGCAAGAAAGCTGTAGCTGCAGGCTCAAATGGAGCCACAGTCAGCTTCTCCAAATCCCAAGAAGGAAGAACAGGTTTCCAAGGAGGTCTAATGTGAAGGATGGCAGTCTAACCTCTAACCTAGAAGGCAAAGGGAGAGACAAAGGCAGAAATGGCTGACAAATGAACTTTCACAGAGGAGTAAGCCAAACCATCACTGAGCAAATCACGCGAGTATGAAAGAACCAATGAACATCCAAACAGTAGATCCAGGTTGTGTGAATGACACCAAGTAGAAAACTTCTTCCATTTAGATTAGGATTTCCTAGTATTGGGTTTTCTGGCCTCCTGTAGTACCCGAAGAACGTCTTCAGAAAAAAGTGTCTGAAAGGATCAGAACCATCACCCACAGAGTGAAACACAGGGTTGACAGATGTGGATGGATAACAGATCCCATGTCCTGTGTGAAAAGGTCCACTCTGTGAGGTAACTTCTGATGACTGCCCTTGGCTAAATGCAGAAGAGGGAACCAATGCTGTATTGGCCAAAAGGGGGTCACCAGCAAGATTTTTTGTTTGTTCTGCTGACTCTTAAACAGCACTTTCTGAATGAGAGGAAAGGGGGAAATGCATAAAGAAAACACCCCCTCCAAGATACTGATACAGGATCCACCTTCTAAACCACAGGACCTGGAAACCAGAAGACCTGGGACTTTGGCACTAAAAAGAGGAGGTTGTCTGTTCAGAGAAGAGGCAAACATACCTACTGGAGGAGCACCCCCCACCAGTGAACAATATCCAGGAACACGTCCCTGTGAATCATCCATTTGTGTGATTCAGTCATGGACCTGGTCAGATTGTCTGCCACAGATTTCTGACTGGAGGAGATATAAACTGCCTGAAGAGTCACCTGGTACTCAACAGCCAGGTCCCAAGCCAAGAGAGTTAACGTGCACAGAATGTACAACTTCATTCCCTCCTCCCCAGTTTGTTTACATACCAGAGAAATGTGGTGTTGCCTGCAAACAGTTTTAGAGGTCCTGGATGGAAAAGAGTATGGAAAGCTTGAAGAGCTAGTATGACAGCTCTCATCTCTTTGATGATGATATGGTCCTACTTTTGAGGAAGGAGACCATAGACCCTGCACCTTCATGGAAGCAAAGGCAGCTACCCATCCTAGGTCAGAGGCATCTGTAAACAACTCTAGAGTGGGAGGAGGAGGATGATGCAAAGGAAGGCTTGGATTCAAGAAAATCTGTTGAATACATCAAAGGAGTTCCTTTTTGAGGCAAGGGAGAAGAGGAACCACAAAGTCCAGTGGATGTGTATGTTGCATCCAAACTGATTTCAGGTACCATTGAAACTTCCTCATGTGCAGTTTGGCCACAGGTAGCACAGGAATGGTGGATGCCATGAAATCCAAAAACCTGAGAAACTCCCCAGCTGTAACAGAAGGAAGAGGGAAAAGACTTTGGAAATGGGAAATGAGAGAATGAACATTTGGATGAGGCAGAGATGTCTGTAACCTGCACCCAAGGAAGATGTGGACCCGTGAGAGGGAAAGAAAGGATTTTTGAAATTAACTGTGAACCCCAACATTTGCAGAAGAGAAATTGTGAATTGTAGATTTTGTTCTGGAGTCCCTGGACAAGGAGCTAGAAAAAGAAGATCATCCAGGTAAGGGTAAACCTGGAGACCCTGAAGTTTGCAGTAAGTAATGAAAGGAGTGAGGCAGTTTGTGAATATCCTTGTGGCACTAGAAAGACCAAAGGGCAAAGCTGAGAACTGAAAGTGCAAGGAAGCAATACATAAACATTTCCAGTAAAGGGAATGCATGTGGATGTGAAGATAAGCATCCTTGACATCCATACAGGCCATGTAAGCCTGAGGAAGAATAAGAGGAAAGAAGGTTTGCAACAACATGTGGAAGGCAGGAACTTTCAGAAAAGTATTGACATGAGAAAGATCCAGAATGGGGTCTCCATGGGCAGTCTTTCCTGGGTACAAGAAAAGTACAGTTGTGTACCTACCATAAATGTAGATGTTCAAGTGTATTCACTGTTGCAGTCATTACAATTGGGTTATCCTGCTGGCAGGCTACCCTCAGTCGGCCCGAATTCCAAAGTCTAGGTCCGGCGTCGGCTGCTGTCACCTCTTCCCTGACATTAGTGTGCCAGGGGAATAACAGATGCAGCTGACGCCATTTTCTTCAGTTTTTCTTGCCCCAGATGTCAGGTGCCCCTAAAAAGGTAGGCTAAATTATGCCAAAAACCATGCATACAGAAAAAACAACTTTTCCTTCATCTACAAGCAAATACACCACATAGGTTGTATAGAATAGAGAAGTAGAGATAAGTTCCAGCAAAGAAAAAAGGGGTATGGTGGGTGGGTAACCTGGACTGCAACAGTGAATACACTCGAACATCTACATTTATGGTAGGTACACAACTGTACTCTGTTCATCGTGTTTCACTGTTGCAGTCATTACAATTGGGTTGAATCCCTAAGCTAAGGTTGGGAGGCTGGTGCTAAATAAGATTAGGAGAGGCTATCAGGCCCTGCAGAACTGCAGTGGCAAAGCATGCCCTGGATTTTGAGTAGAGAGGTAAGTGGTAGTGTTTTGTAAATGTATGCACTGAACTCCAAGTTGCAGCCTCTAAGATGTCTTTGGTTGGTACTCCTCTCAGGAAGGCTGCTGAAGTGGCTGCTGCTCTGGCTGAATGTGGCCCAATACCCTTAGGCACTAATTTGCCATACTGAGAATAGCAGAAACAAATGCAGTGGCCTATCTACTTTGAAATAGTTTGTTTTGAGATACGCTTTCCTTGTGATCCTGCAGCATATGCCACTAGAAGCTGTTCAGTCTTTCTGAAAGCTTTGGTTCTGTCCAAGTAGAAGCGCAGCTGTCTGCGAATGCCCAAAGAATGCAGAAGTCTCTCACCCTTATTCTGTGGGTATGGGTAAAAGATAGGCAAATTAATTGTTTGGTTAAGGGCCACACTGGACACTACCTTAGGCATAAATGTAGGGTTTGTCCTCAGAGAAACCCTGTTATGATGGAAAATAATAAAAGGTTCCACAGCCATGCATGCCTGTAACTCTGAGACTCGTCTAGTGGAGGTTATTGCTGGGAGCAGAGTTGTTTTCCAGGATAAGAATTTTATATCAGCTGCAGAGGCTGGCTCAAACAGAGGCAGTGTGAGTTTTTCTAAGACATAGTTGAGGTCCCATGCGGGTATTGCGGCTCTCCTTGGAGGTCTTATGTTTTTGACCCCTCTGAGGTACTGCTTTAGTAATGGATGCGAAAAAATAGGTGGATTTGTATTGTAATGAGCTGAAATGGCAGAGGCATGAATTTTAATTGATGAAAAGGAAAGGCCTTTATCCAGCATCTCAGTTAAGTATTGCAAAATCTGAGGAATATTTGGAACAATTGTGTCAATGCCTTGTGCCTGATTCCAGGCACAGAATCTCTTCCATTTTTCTGCATAAGATTTTCTGGTGCTAGACCTCCTGGCCTCCAAAATAACATCCATCACTGCTTTTGAGAGAGGTGTGTCTTGAATGGCTACAGTATCCGCCATGCTGCCAGGTTTAAGGTTCTGAATTGGCTGTGCAGTATCTGACGGTCTTGTTGGGTCAATAAGTGAGGAATCTGAGGTAATGTCCAAGCTGGACTTTGAGACAAGCTCTTTAGGATTGGGTACCAGTGCTGGCGGGGCCAGTCTGGGGCAATCAGTATCATTTTTGGCTTTTCTAGTTTGACCTTGAGGAGTACCTTGGGAAGGAGAGGCAGAGGAAGAAAGGCATATACTGTTAGGTTTTTCCAGCTGAAAGATAGAGCATCCACTTTCCATGCTTGCTTGTGAGAGGTCTTTGTGCAGAATTTCTGTAGTTGGTAGCTGTGAGGAGAGGCAAATAGGTATATGTCCGGGCATCCCCAGTTCTTTGCTATCATACTGAATACTTGTGGATCCAATTTCCACTCATGGGGATCCATTAGGTTTCTGCTTAGTTCGTCTGCCAGAGTATTTATCCTTCCTGGCAGGAATTGTGCTTGCAGATGTACTTGATAAGTCAATGCTGTGTCCCACAAGTTCATGGCTAGTCTGCAGAGGGGGTAGGAATGTGTGCCCCCCTGCTTGTTTATGTACCACATGACTGTAGTATTGTCAGTCTTTATCAGTAGTTGTCCTGGATGAAGTAGATTCTTGAAAGCTGTCAGGGCATTCTGTACAGCTAGCATCTCTTTTTGATTAATATGTAGATGCATTTGACTTGTGGACCATGTGCCCTGAATGCATCTTCCTGCCATATGGGCCCCCCAGGCATAATCTGATGCATCTGTTGTCAATGTCTGCCTGGCTGTGGGTATGGTGAATGGCTGTCCCGTGTTGAGGTGACAGGCTTTTGCCCACCATTGAAACTCCTATTGCAGGCAGGGAATGAGGGTAATTATTGTTTCCAGGCTGTGGCAATGTTGAGTTCAAACACTTTTTAGATACCATTGAAGTTTCCTCATATGCAGTCTTGCATATGGAATTAGTAGAATGCAGGATGCCATGAAGCCCAAAGCCTGCAGAATTTTTCTTGCAGATTACTTATTTCAAAATGTTGGCAACAAAGTCCCAGTTGTCAGTTGTCTTTGTCTGGTGTGAGATAAGCCATCTGGGCAGTTGTATTTAAGCTTGCACCCAGGAATATTATCTCTTGAGAGGGTACAAGTTTTGATTTATTTTCGTTTACTGTGTACCCTAGACCTGTTGGTAACCTTTTTACAAACGCCAGACACTGTAGTAGAGTGTCCTTGTTCTCTGCTTGAATAAGGCAGTCGTCCCAAGTATGGATATATTTATATTCCTCTTTGGTCTGCAAAATGCAATCACTGGTGCCAGGCACTTTGTGAAGACCCTGGGCGCAGTAGATAAGCCAAGGGGCAGTGCAGAGAATTGGTAGTGCATTGAGCCAGCCATAAATCTGTGGTATCTTCTGCATGATCGTCTGATTGGGACATGCATGTATGCCTCTTTTAGGTCTAAAGTCACAAGCCAAGCCTTCTTGCCCAGCATGGGCAGAAGCTGCTGCAGAGTTAACATTTTGAATTTTGGAATATCCAGGAATGTGTTTAGGATAGACAGGTCCAGTATTGGTCTCCTGGCTTTGTCCTTTCTGGGTACCAAGAATAGCCTTGAGTAAAATCCTATTCCCTGCTCTTGCTGTGGCATTTGTTGAATGGCTTTCAGGTCCATGAGGGATAAAACTTGTTTTTGTGCCTCTGCCTATCGATTGCGTGGCAGGTTTGGCATACCGTTTGGCCTCGGCAGGGTGTGAAAGTGGAACCTGTAGCCTTGAGATACGATATTTAACACCCATTTGTCCTGGGTGATCCTGTGCCAATTTTGTGAGAAAAGTGCTAGTTTTCCCCCCAAAGGTGCAGTCAGAAGATAAGTGCTTGGTGTTGGTAGGGGAAAGTCATTGAGACCGTTTCCTGTATGGCTGTGATTTTTCCTCTCCACTTTTGGAGGTAGAAGTACCCATTGCTTAGGCCTGTATGAGCCTTGGGGCTGTGATCTGCCTCTGGGTCGTCTGTATCTGCCTCTTTGTGGCCTGTCTGACACTGGAAAGGACCAATTCTTTGCAGGTCAGTTCCTGCTAAATCGGGGAGGCTGTACCTGTAAGAAATCCTTCACTGTTTGCATAGATTTAGCTTTGTCCTCCATTTTCTTCAACACTTCTTCTGCTTTAACATCAAACAAGGTATCCTGTTGTAATGGAGCATCTAATTGTTTTGCTTTAACATGATCAGGCAGATTCTGCTCTTTTAACCAAGCATGCCTCCTAATGACAGAACCTGTAACTGCGGCCCTGCAAGAGGCCTCTAGAGAATCAAAACCACATTGCAAAGTATGCTTTCCCACTTGTTCAGCTGCATGCAATAAATCCTGCATTTCTTTGTTTTCTGCACATTCTGAATTTGTCAACATTTTCTGTTTAAGCAGTGACATAAGATATTGCTGATATTTAAGCATATGGAACTGACAATTTAAAGCTCTTACAGCCAAGGTAGCAGAAGTATAAATCTTTTTTCCCCATCTGTCCAGGGCCCTTGAATCCCTATCAGAGGGAATAGGGTTTTTTGCAGTGGAAGCCTTGACCCCCTTGGGACCCTGAGAAATAGTTTCTGGGTCAGCAGCAGGGCTTTTGTAACGAAATTTATGTGAATCCAGAACCCTGTAGCATCTGTCTGGCTTTACAGAAGCTAGTGGTAAAGAGTCAGGAAATAGACCGGACTCTGTAGAAACATCATCTACAATGTCTAAAACAGGAGGAATAGCAAGGGTTCTGTGCTGGGGTAATAAGTCTGAGCCTTTCTTGGATTCAGAGTAATCTTGGCTCTCCCAATGGAAATGCTCCCTCATAGTATGCAGGGTCTCCCCAAAAGAATAATCCTCAGGAGGCGAGGCTGAAGGGATGGATTCTTCAGCATCAGAATCCTCATAGGGAGGAAGGGAATATTCATGTTCAGAAGAGGAATCAGAGGAAATGGAAACCTGATCTGAAGATTCATATTCTATCTCTTGCCTATGTCTCATCAGGAGGGGGATGGGAACCCCTGATCAAAGTAATTAGGTCTTCAGCCATTTTAAGCATCTGTTTTTTAGGCATGGAAGTCTGTCCAGGAGAATGCTGTACTTGTTTCTTTGTCTTTAGAGCTGCTTTAGTCTTTGCCTTTGAAGCTGAGGTTGGCTTTACATACAACTGTGTAGGTCCGACAACACCCTCAGAAGCAGATGCCTGCTCAGCGGCTCCAGACCCATCTGAAGGAATAGTTTCCGAGTGTCCAATACCTTGAGTTCCCAGTGGCCTAGTTGGCTCCACATGGGAGTCGGAAGCGGCCTGTGGCTCTGAGGTAGCGGGCGTCAGGGGCTGCGAAAGCACCTCACTGAGAACCGGCGACAGGCCTAGCGGAAGCCTCGTCAGTTTTGGACCTCGGATGCCTGTCCTTTTCTTTTCCCTTGCGCTTTTTATAAACTCCGGTCATCGGCTGTTCCGACGGCATTATATAATTAAATCTTCGGCCAAAGTAATGAAAGGCAAAATCGTACCGATGCTTAATAGTGAGTTGTTTAAATCTAACACAAAACCGACAGCTAGCAACGTTGAGGTCAGGGCCGAGGCAAGGAATACAGTAAGAATGAAAATCCTTATGAGGTATTTGCTTCCCACAAGAAATACAGTTGTTAACTTTTTCTGACATCGGTTTGGAGCGAGAAAAAAAAGTTTCCCCAATGGGGTACTTGGCTTTAATGAAGACTTCGGATCTGAAATTCGATTTTGAAAATCTCAGGAGTTGGCCGACCGGCACTTGTGAACTGCTTTTGCTTCGGCACCACGCGGCAAGAAAGACTGAAGAAAACGGCGTTGGCTGCATCTATTATACCCCTTGCGCACTGACGTCAGGGAAGAGGCGACAGCAACTGACGCCGGACCTAGACTTTGGAATTCGGGCCAACAGAGGGTAGCCTGCCAGCAGGATAACCCAATTGTAATGACTGCAACAGTGAAACACGATGATAATCAGCCTGGAGTAAAACCCTCTTCCCCTGATGGGCACAGGAATGTACAGTTCTGTACACTTACCATAAATGTAGATGTTCGAGTGTATTCACTGTTGCAGTCATCACATTTGGGTTATCCCTGCCAGGGTAGCCCTCGGCTGTCCCGAATACCAGAGGCTTAGTATTTCTGCATCAGTTGCAGTCGCTTTAGGACTGACATCAGGTCATCAGTAGTATAAAGTAAGCACCCGATGCCATTACATCAGTTTTTCTTGCCCTATCAGAAGCCCCCAAGTGGGAGCCAGAATATGGTGGAAGAACCCCAACAGTAGAGAGTCAATACTAAAAAGTTCCTTGTAAGTAGGAAGAGAGAGAGAGAGGGGGGTGGAGGGAGGGAAACCAGGACTGCAACAGTGAATACACTCTAACATCTACATTTATGGTAAGTGTACAAAAGTGTACTGTTCTTCGTGTTTCACTGTTGCAGTCATCACATTTGGGTTGATTCATAAAAAATGAGGAAAAGGATGGAGGCAGTCAAGGAGACTAGGGGATGGCTAGGATGCCCTGCAAGACTGCAGTGGCAAAGCCTGCCCTGGATTTGGAGAAGATAGGCAGGTGGTAAGGCAGGCGGTAATGCTTGGTGAAAGTCTGAACAGATGTCCAGGTGGAAGCCTCCAGGATTGTCCCTGGTGGGGACTCCTTGAGGAAAGCTGCAGAGGGTGGAGGCTGCTCTGGTAGAGTGAAGTCCTGACCCCCTTAGGGGGAGATTTCCCGTGTTACTTGTAAACGAAATGGATGGAGTGAGCTATCCATTTGGAAATGGTTTGTTTGGAGATGGCTTTGTCCTCTGCCCTTGCAGCAAAGCTTACCAGTAATCGATCAGTCTTTCTGAATAATTTAGTCTTGTCTAGATAGAATCTGAGCTGTTTGTGCACATCTAGAGAGTGTGGGATCCTTTCCCCTTGTTTTGTGGGTTAGGGAAAAAGGTGGGCAAATGAATGCATTGGTGAGAGCCACACTGGGCACCACTTTCAGCATGAAGGATGGGTTAGTCCTGAGGGACACCCTGTCAGCATGGAAGATGATGAAGGGCTCTACAGCCATGAGTGCTTGTAGCTCAGAGACTCTTCTGGCTGAAGTGATGGCCAGAAGAAAAGCAGTCTTCCAGGAGAGAAACTTTAACTCTGCTGAAAGTGCTGGTTCAAAGGGGGGGGGAGCTTTTCCAAGACAAAGTTTAGGTCCCAAGCTGGGGTAGGTGCTCTTCTGGGTGGCCTCAAGTTGCTAGCCCCTCTTAGGAACTGTTTGATCAGAGGGTGTGAGAAAAAGGGGGGAGCTCAGTGTGGAAATGAGCAGAGATAGCAGTGGCATGAATTTTAATAGAGGAAAAGGAGAGACCACTGTGTAGCAGGTCAGCTAGGTAATCCAGGATGAGAGGTAGGGAGGGCTGTGCCATATCAGCTCCCTTAGCCTGAATCCAGGTGCAGAACCCTTTCCATTTGTTAGCATAAGACTTTCTAGTGCTAGGGCATCTGGCCTCACCTATGACATCTAGAACCTGTTTACGGAGGTTGGCATATTGATCAGAGTTCAGGGAATAAGCCAGGCTGCCAAATTGAGGGTCTGCAATTGGGGATGCATGAATTCTCCTATATAAGTCAGGAGGGTTGAGGTCTGAGGGAGATGCCATGGTGGCAGTGGGGACAGGCTGCGCAGCAGTGGGTACCAATGCTGGCGAGGCCAGTCTGGAGCAATCATAATTGTCCTTGGTTTTTCCTCCCTTACTTTGAGCAGTACCCTGGTGAGGAGAGGTAGTGGGGGAAATGCATAGACTGAGAGACTGTCCCAGGGGAAAGATAGGACATCCATTTCCCAAGCCATGCAGTGATGCTCCCTGGTGCAGAACTTGCAGAGCTGATGGTTGGTATGGGAGGCAAAGAGGTCGACCTTCAGGGTGCCCCATTTCTGAGTTATTAGGGTGAAGGTTCTTTGGTCTAGCTTCCACTCGTGTGGGTCCAGAAGACTTCTGCTTAAGTGGTCTGCCAGAGAGTTTAGACAGCCTGGCAGGAATTATGCTAACAGGTGGAGTTGCATGGCAAAGGCTGTGTGCCAAAGGGTCATGGCCAGCCTGCATAGAGGGTAGGAGTGAGTCCCTCCCTGCTTGTTGATATACCAAATCACAGTAGTGTTGTCTGTTTTGATCAGGAGAGCCCCTGGGGAGAGAAGGGACCTGAAAGCTGTCAGTGTGTGCTGGACAGCAACACCTCTCTTTGGATGATATGCAGATGGATTTGCTGTGGGCTCCACTGGCCCTGTATGCACCTGCCGTCCAGGTGTGAACCCCAGGCATAGTCTGATGCATCCGTGGTGAGGTGAGAAAGGTAGTCACTTGTTGTGGTAGCATACCCACCAAAGAAAGTCTGTCCTTAGGCAAGGTATCACTGGTATAAGAGTTACCAGGTCTTGAGAGTGTTGACACCAAAGGCTTTTTAGGTACCATTATAGTTTCCTCATATGCAGTCTGACATACGGAATGTGTAGAATGCAAGATGACATGAAACCCAGAGGTTGCAGGATTTTCCTTGCAGATAACAGGGGTCTGGTGGCTAGGTGAGAGAAGTAGGCTGTCACGTAAGTTTGCTTTTCTGGTGTAAGGAATGCCATCTGGGATGCTGTATCCAGGCTTGCTCCCAGGAATATAATCCTTTGGGTGGTACTAGTTTGGATTTCTTTTTGTTGATAGTGTACCCTAGGGAGGTCTGTAGGGACTTTACAAAGGCCAGGTGCTTGAGCAGATTTTCCTGTCTGCCTGAATTAGGCAGTCGTCTAAGTATGGGTAAATTTGGATATTCCTTTGATTGGAAAAGGCAATGGCGGGAGGCAGACATTTTGTGAAACCTCTGGCAGCAGTAGATAAGTCAAAGGGAAGTGTAGAGAATTGAAAGTGCAGAGATCCTGCCCTGAAATGTAGATATTTCCTGCATGACTCCCCAACAGAAATGTGGAGGTAGACCTCCTTTAGGTCTAGGGTGGCTAGCCAAGCATTCTTGGAGAGGATGGGTAGCAGTTGCTGGAGGGTGAGCATTTTGAATTTTAGTATCACCAGGAAGGTGTTTAGAATTGATATATCGAGGATGGGGCGCCACATGCTCTCTTTTTTCTGGGTACCAGAAAAAGTCTGGAGTAGAAACCTTGGCCTATCTGTTCTGCAGGAACGTGTTCTACTGCCCTCAGAGAGAGCAGGAAAAGGACCTGCTGTTTCGCCTCTGCCCACTGGTTTGGTGGTAGATCTGGGAACCCTTTTGGGGTTGGAAGTGTGGAAAGAAAATTTGTATCCCTGGGATACTATGTTGAGGACCCAGCAGTCACTGGTAATGGTGGCCCAGGTGTTTGTGTGGAAGGAGAATTTTCCTCCTACAGGCAACTGCAGGTGAGCAGAGAGAGGGGGTGGGGGAGGAGAGTCATTGTGAGTTCTTACCATGAGGGGGTGGCTTAGAATTCGAGGGGGTGGCTTAGAATTCCCTGGTTTTGAAGTGGAGGAACTCCACTGCTTTGATCTCTGCATTCCCTGTGGCTGCTGTCTGGGGGGGTCTGCTTCCCTGGGGTGTGGGCTGAACTGACCTAATGGGGGCAGGAAAGGACCAGTGCTTGGAGGGGCAATGCCTGCTGGACCTGTAGGAAATCCATTTGCCTTTTCTTCCATCTTTTTTTTAAGACCTCCTCTGGCTTGGCGCCAAATCTGTCTTTGTGCAAGGGTGCATCCAATAATTTTGATTTGGCATGGTCTGGCAAGGGCTGTTCCTTAAGCCAAACATGCCTTCTAAGGACAGGACCAGTGACTGCTGCCCTGCAAGAAGCTTCTAGGGTATCAAAACCACAGTGTAAGTTATGCTTAGTTACTTGACTTGCAGAATGCATCAACTTTTGCAACTCTCTAAATTCTGCACAAACAGGAAAGGAAGACACTTTGTTTGAGGAGTTCTAGGGTAGGTCGCTGACATTTTAGCATATGGAACGGACAATTTAGTGCTTTGACAGCAAGAGTAGCAGAGGTGTATACTTTTTTACCCCATCTGTCTAGTGCTCAGGAATCTCTATCTGAGGGGATGGGATTCTTATCACGGGTTGCTTTAATTCCTTTAGGCCCTTGATAAATTACTTCAGGGTCAGCAGTAGAATTTTTGAAAAGAAATTTGTGAGAGTCAGGGGCTTTAATACCAGTCCGTTTTTTTGGGAGCAGGAGGGAGGGTGTCAGGAGTCAAACTAGATTCCAGGAAAACATCATCCACAACATCCAGGACTGGGGGAATGGCCAGGGATCGGTGCTGTGGAAGATTTAAGAATTCTCCGAGTCTCTTTTTAGACTGAGGGTAGTCCTGACATTCCCATTGGAAATGCTCCCTTAAGGCATGAAGGGTTTCCCCAAAGGAAAAGTTCTCAGGTGGAGAGGCTGAAGTAATGGATTCCTCTGGATTAGAATCCTCACAAGCAGAGAGGGGTTGCATGTCTTCATATTCAGATGCATCTGAGTAATTACAGTCCTGTTCAGATAAAACTACTGGGGACAGATCTCTTCTTCTTGGAAGGGGTAGCTTGGCTTCCCCTAATCAGCATGACAAGGTCTTCTGCCACTTTAAGCATTTGAGACTGAGGCAAGGAAGCAGGGGCCTGAGATTGGGTCGGTTTCTTAGGTGTGGTTCATACCCTGGGCCTTAGAAAGTCAGTAGTTTTTGAAAGAACGGTAGATGTGAAATAAGTAGTCGGTTTGTGTCGAGAATCGGTAGTGCGAAGTACTTCCTCGGAAGCCGGTGCCTGCTCAATGGCTCTGGACCCATCCAAGGTAGAGACAACCGCGGGATCCATAGTGGAAGAAGAGCTTTGCGGCATACCGGACTCCGAAAGGGTCTCTGTAGCGGGCATCAGGGGCTGCGAAAGCACCTCACTGAGAACAGGAGAACTGACGACTAGCTTAACAGAAGCGTTGGTAGGTTTGGATCTGTGCGGTCTGTCTATCCTTAAATTTTTTTGAAAGATCTGCTGTTGGATAGCTTACCAATGCCATATCAGAATTTGATGACTAAGTGAAAATATCTAGCTACAATAAGGGCCCAGCGACATATAGTTCTGGCTTTAAACAAGGCACAAAAGTGACAGCGAGGGACGTCATGGTCTGGGCCTAAGCAAGTGACGCAGTAAGAATGAAAGTCTCGGTATGGTATTTGCTTAACCAGGCGAGACAATTGTTAACTTTTTCTGACATCGGTTAGAGCAAGAAAAAAGGATCCCCAATGGGGTACTTAGTTTTAGAAGACTTCAGCTTCAATTCGGAAGAAACTCAGGTAGCGGCCGTCCGGCACTCTTGCTAACTACTTCTGCTTCGGGCTCCTTGGCAAGAAAGACTGATGTAATGGGGTCGGCTGCCTTACTTTATACTACTGACGACCTGACATCAGTCCTGAAGCGACAGCAACCGACACAGAAATACTAAGCCTCTGGTATTCGGGCCGGCCAGGGGCTACCCTGACAGGGATAACCCAAATGTGATGACTGCAACAGTGAAACACTAAGAACATCTTGAATTATTCCCTGATGTAGCGACTCCTGAAGCACCTGCGGAAATAGATGCAGTTGGTCGTGAGGTGGTTATGGAATACCCATAAATGGTCTTGCAGACCATGAAGTACCTTTGTTTGATAACAGAAAGAACCCACGAGTCTTTAATAATTTCTCAAGCTGGAAGAGACAGGTAAAGATGCAGAGAAAGAGGAACAAGACTGAGATGAATGTGGAAGTCACAGAATAGATGGCTTGTCTGGAAAGGGCTGCTTCTGGGCAGGAACTGCCTGAGAGTGCTTAGACTGAGGAGCTCCCCTACCTCCCGTTTTGCTTTTAGAAGTAGGCAGGCAAGTTTGTTTTCTAACAATGGAAGTCTCTGAGGGATAATTCCTCTGAAATTTAGTAAGAGAACCAGATGCGTTTTAAGTCCTGTAGTTCCTTGCCTTTCTCCTGCAAAGATTTAAACAAACCTGTCTGCAGCCCCAAACAAAGCACTGTTGTCTAAAGGAGCATCCATTTTGCTTTGACATCATCTGGAAGTGACTGAAGCCTCAACTAAGAATACCTCCTAAGAACAGATCCAGATGCAGCTACCATGGAAGATGCTTCTGCTGCATCATATCTGCCTTTAATGGAGTGACAGGCTACCTGAAAAGCTCCTACAAGACACATCAGCTGAGTTTTAACATCAGAGTCTGGGAGATGCGAAACTACTTAAAAAAGAAGGGCCAAAGCATATCTGGTCACAAGGGTTTGGTAATTTATAGCAAGGAAAGCTACGGTGGCAGAGGTATATACTTTTTCCCTATTCTTTCCATAGTTTTGCTCTCCTTATCAAAAGGGAGAAGCTTGGTAGATGGCAACAGTCTGGATGTTTTGTCAGAAGCAACAGAAATCACTGCAGGATCTGCTGAAGGACATTTGTAAAGAAATTTACAATCTTCTGGCACTTATAAATGATCAGGCTTTTTAGGGGCAGGGGTTTGAGATTCTGGGGCCTTAGATGCTGAAGAAAAACCCTCCTAAAAGGCTGTTAGGACTGGCGATACGGCATAAGGGAAAAAAGAATCCATTTGTAAAAGATCTTATCTTTTCTGCACATCAGAAACCTGACAGCAGTCCCAGTTAAAGAATTCCCTCATTTTAGCTAAGGTTTCTCCAAATTTGATCACTTCCACTGGTGAATCGGCATCATTGGACTCTTCCTCAGGGAAGGCATATTCAAGGAGGGATGGAATTGGAGTTGAGTAGGCCAAAGATTCATCCTCAAAAGAACCCTCATCCTCAGATGATTCCAGTACCCTATATCGTGAGTGGAGAAGAAGTTAAAGGAGAAACAGGATTAGCTGTAGGAGGCTTAGAAGTGCATTAAGCAAGCCTTGAGAAAAAAAGTTTCCCAATCTGAGTGTGGAGTCTTAGGTGCAGAAATGTGCTTGTTTTTATGCTTCTTTAACCAGACAGCCTGATGGAAAGTGGAGGGACCAGACATAAGCCTGCACTTAATATTAGTTGGAATATCCTCCCTGACTAGTATCTGAGGGATACCCCTAGTGACTTCCAAAATAACGAGCTTTGGCTCCTGCTGACCATCCGATGCAGACATCTGCATGGCCTAGGAGAACATGCCTAAGGTGGATTCATTGATGGTGTCCGATGTAGTACCCTCCGAGGAACCAGAGCCAACTTCCGGACAGACCTCTGGGTCACTGACCACGAGAGAAACATCAGAGGTTGATGGCGCAGCTGAAGATTCAGGCCCCAGTTTCTTGGCCTTCCTCTTTAACACAGGTTCGACAGAAGTCCCAGATGTACCCTTAATAATATTTATAGTTAAACGCTTCAGGGTCTGATTTTCTAAATGAATCTCAAGGATGAAAGACAGCTATGTAGGGTCATAGGGAAGAAATGCCTGGCAAATAGAGCAAGCTGTATGGTCGTGCATAGGCCCCAAACAAGAGAGACAGATCATGGCTATCCTTAAGTGGAATCCAGCTCCCACATTGGCACTTGCCTTTTCTGGATGACAAGAAACCTTCACAACAGAAAGCAGTAGCAAGAGAAAAAAATCCCAAGGTGGAACTTATCTGAAAACTGGACCAGCAGCAAATGACTCATGTGAACAGATCCGACAACTGAGGATGGTGTTTGGACTGCAGCAGAGAAATTCTGAAGATTGTACATATGGACATTGTTTTTATGGCCAACGTACTCCTAAGCCATTCATGAGATGTCTCACATACTAGCAGTACTTAAAAGCTCTTGTATACTGGCCGGACATCGGGCCGCCCATGCTGGAGGATTCCCTCATGTAAAGAATACTGCAACTTTAGAACAAAAGGACATCTTGATGTTTACAACAAGCAGTTCTACTACAAACTGAAGGGCGGAACTGTAAAGATGTTACGAAAAAATGCCTCAGCACATGGGCTGGACTTTCTAAGGATGATATTAAAGTACAGCACATGAGAAAGCAGCAGAGACTTATATATGCAGTTTAGAGAGACTTATATCTGCAGTTTATTTACATCAGCTAAAGAAGAAAATTCCTTTACTTTTGTGGAGGAAGGGAACAATGTGGATAATGGCTTTTCATTACAAACATGAACTAAAAGAATACCTTCCTTCCTTCCACAGCACTCTGTAAAGAAACTTTATTTCAAGTTATTGCATCCTGTATTACTTCGTCTTTTATCCTCTTGGATTAAAAAACCTATGCAGAACTTCAACACACATAAGATGACCTGGCAAGCAAACATAGGCAGGAGAAGGTGGTGAGGGCCCATGCAACCAGTCAAAAGGTGCAGAAAGGCAAATTATGGAGACTAAGTGAGAGATTTATTGTGAAGCCCTTTCTTGTTTTACAAAAGAAAACTATGGATAAAACAAAGATGAAACAGTTTTTGAAGATTTAGAAAAAAAGCAATGCACTGGGAACACTGAATGAGGACACTACTTAAAGGAATTTTTTTGTATAGAAAAGTATGAGACATAATCAAAATGTAAGTTGAGTTATGAATGACACCTTAATACCAGTGAAATCAGCACTGCATACAGAACTTGAATAAAAATGTAATATAAATATTTTACATAAAAATAAAAGTTAATGTTTACCTGAAGGAGAGGGGGGACCTATACTGCACTCTGATAAAAGTCCCTTTTCCTCAAACTAAACTGTGTCTACATTGCTTTTATAATGGTACTATGAGACAACAGGTAGGGGGGGAGAAGTAAATGAATGTAAGAGAGAACTAATATATGTGATGTAAACCACTGAGATCAGTAATTACTAATGTGAAAATTAATACTTCATTTCATTTTGTCACTACATGCTACCTGAAAAAAAAGAGGTTTAAATGATAAAGGAAACTATGCTTGCAACAAATGTGATGGAAACCAGTACACAATACTGTATATAAAGGTAGCTCTGGCAATGCATGAACTAGGTCTAGGAATGCATGCTAAATTAATGAGACAAGTATGTTGGTCAAAATTAGGCTAGATAGCAAGATTCAAAAAATGGATACACTGACTAAGCACCAGTGAGAAAATAATCTACGTCATTTCATTCCCTGTCTAACCTGCTGTCAGGCTTTAGAATAAATGGCAAGTCTTGGTGCTTCTGGAATGCAGTTTCTCTTCCCTGGTAAGCTCTGTTGGACTCCAAGAGGGTGGGCTCGCTGTGTCTGGATAGTGATAAATTATCTTTTAAAAAGAGTTAAACAGCTAAAACATCAGAAATATTTACTGGCTAACTAGCAACACAAAGGTAGATGGACAGTTTCAGAAAAAAATGCTGCAGGCAAGGAAGATAAATCTCTTATAACAGCTATTCTCCTGCCCAACATAATCTGAATGATAGTTTGCACGGGTAGAAGCTTTACAGTGCTGTTTGCACATAGCATCTACTCTACGGCTTTGCAAAAAATGTTTGTGTATATTTAGCATGTTATTTATTCCTAGGATAGGAAGGGAGTTGCATGTTCTAAGAAGACACTGTCTCGTCATTCTCACTTGCTAAAGGAAAACAAAAGTAAATGCTTCAGAGTTAGTGCCTAACGCACTTTGCTTCTCCCAGCCCAATTCTAAATGCTGATCATTACATCCCTCTTTTTGACAATGGAAATCTCTCTCCCTCTCGCTCTACATTCTGAAAGTATTATACTAGGGGAAATGTGTCAAGGTTAAGGCCTTCTTGTTCTAGTAACCCTTTTTTCTCTATTGTGTGTACACCCATTTTCATATTTTTTCACTATACTCCGACTTTATGACCCTTTCACTATGCATATTTCACTGCACTTCATAGCATAACACTTTGCTCCTACATAAGATAAAGACATAAAGGAATCTTATTTACATAGAAAATTAAACCTACTCAAATACTTTAGACTTATTAATGGCTACTTTGTTATTGTCTGCATTTAGCGTTTATCTCCATCTTTCTTCAGACCAACCTATGAGTTAATGTACATTTGTTTAATTTACTCATACATTATATGATTTATATATTTAATCAAAAAGAAAAATCTGTGGTATCCCTCGAAGTCTCAGAAAACCCAGTATGCAACCTATACTGGGTCAAACACTTTGCAGTGTGGAGGGATCGCTTCCTGTATTATGCCACACACCTAGTTCATTAATTCAACTGTAAAATATGTGCTACAGAATAATAAAATAGAAAACAGTAGGTAGTCCACAGTGGAGTTAAAAATGGTAGGTAGTACACAGTTGAGTTAAAAATGGAATATCCTTTATGAAACACACAAACAAGCAATCCTAGCTGAGTATAATGAAAAGCATCAAAAACATTCCATATATATATATATATATATATATATATATAACAGGGTTATTTGGAGCAAGTGAGTAGTTACAGGGGATGGTTCTGTTAAAAGCAATAAAAGTATAACAGTTGTTCCTTTAACTAAGTCCCTCTTCCCAATTAACACCATTATGTAATCAGAGACTGAGCTACCTAAAAAACTATAAAAAGCTAGACGCAAATTACAATACAAGCCCAGCTTATTAATACTTTATATAGGCTAACCAAATAATCTAAACTATTTTAAGAAACTAGCTAACAAAATGATTAGCTAATAAAGATCTACCACCTGACATCAGAATAAATATTAATATAGACTAAACTACTTTTAACAAATATCGCTTTCTTATCAAATAAATACTTCAGGCTTGTGTGTCAATAACAAATTAGAAAATGAATGAACACGTGTATAAATCTACACATGAAAACCTAAGTAGGTAGCTATTAGGTAATAATTGCTAAAGTGAAAATGCAGTGACAAATGTTAAAAATAAAGCACTCATGCCATAGGGATCTGTTAAAAGTGTGGCATCTAACTAGGAAAGCACTTAGTTTGAATGTGTAAGAATGCACTCAAGAGAAGTGTCCCGTTTAAAAATAAATGTACCCTTATATGTGAAGGCATTAGAAATGCACCATACAGACTTATACTTGTATAAAAAACACATGGTCCAGCTGGTTTGTTTCCAAACAGAGCGACTAGATACATTTCACTTCCATACAGGGTGATTAGTTGCATCACTTCACTTTAGAATCATGTGGGCCTGTTAATGCTAGGCGCATTTGCGCAGGATCTTCATGACAATTTTTTTTTAATGAATTAGGTCTTTGTTCTGCACATACTTGTAAGTGTAAAACGCATCTCTGATGGCTCCACATGTAAGATGTGATGTTATGAGGTGGTGCCAGGGAGAGCAGGGCAGTAGATGTGCACATATGCCAACATAGCTAGCTGGAGTTTTGTAAAGAAGTTTATGTTATTTGACTACCACACTCATTTGTACATATGTTTGAGTTAAAAATATATTTTTAAAGTTACCTGTGTTAAAAATGCATCAACAGTAGGCCCTGCTGGACAGAAAGAAAGTACACATGTATATTAGGATGTATTGTAACTGATCAAATGTATACGTTTATCAGAGAACCCAGGAAGAGTGGAACGTTTAAAATTGTGTTACAGCTTTGAGATGCTGCCACAGATCTTAGCAAAGGTGTGTGTGTGTGTGTGTGTGTGTGTGTGTGTGTGTGTGTGTGTGTGTGTATATACACCAGAGTCAGGTGACCAGAAGTGATGTCATCCTCTAATCAGCATTTGTTTCTTTGGAACTCTCGCAGCAGCACTTTGGAACCTGACAGGATATATATCTCACTAATCCACACAGACAGACACATCTGGCTTTTGCTGTGGCAAGACACTCAAGCACATATCAGTTTGCCTTGCTTTAGTAATTAGTCAGGGAACAGTAATTATTTTAGTCAGTCAGGGACATTTAGTGAGAATAGTTTAGTATTGTTTTCTGCATCTGTGAGAAACTATTATTTTTATCTCTGTGGTTGAAACTTTGTTTATTGCATTCAGTATTCTCCTATTTTCTGTTTTATTACTTATCATTACATATTTTAATACCCTTCATTGTGGCTGGTACTTTAGAGAATACTTTTAACAATGAGAGTACTTGTGCTTGTTTTAGTGACACTGTGGCCGGTCCTGAAAGCATTGCTGCTTAGGTCACACTCTTACCATTTGTATTAACATTAATTTTACACAGTATAATTGGGTACCCTTTGTAAGACCTTTAGGGTAGATGACTGGTGGTAATGTGTACCTCAGAGTCTGGGCAGAAAGATGCACAGCTAGTAAATCTGTGCCAGCTTTTCCCGGGTATCTATGTGTGTGTGAAACTCAAATATCCAGTGTATGTCAGCTACTGGTAACAGGGACAAAGAGCTCCAAAGTGGTCAGAGTGGAGTTTTTGTGTGGGCCTGAAGAGAGAAAATGTCCAGTCCCAGGTCTGGGGCATGCTCACTAGGTGCACTTAAGGGAAACTGTGCTTGGTGGAGGGAGCTGTATCTGAAAATACTGCATGAATCCATCTTTGCTCTTATTGACCTTCCCTCACCGGAGTCAGTGGCGAGGACAGAGTCTCCTTGATTACTGGCCCAGAGTAGGTACCTGTCACATAAGGGTACATTTGTTTTCAAATGGGACACTTCTCGAGTGCACTCTTACAAATTCAAACTGTTTTCCTAGTTAGATGCCACACTAACATATCCCCATGGCAGGAGTACTTTATTTTCAACATTTATCACTGTAGTTCCATCTTAATTATAGGATCATTGGAAGTTACTAGGCTAATGGCCCTAACGCCCTTACAATCCTAGCCAAGTTCTACCCTTATTTCCATAATCAGCACCAACTGCCCCTGTCCAAGAGGGACACAGGTAGAACCCCTGGGGTGAATTTATGGTTACCCATCCAATTGTCCAAATTGTGTTTGAAGACGGCCAGTGAGGTGCTCTGTTTGACATGAAGTGGGAATCCATTCCATGTAAAACAGAGCACCTCATAGTTTTGGTTTTCATCCATCTTAGACTTTCACTTGTAGATTTATACATACATGTGTTCATTCATTTTATAATTTGTTACTGACACACAAACCTGACAAAGTATTTATTTGATACAAAAGCGATATTTGTTAAAAGTGGCTGACTTTACATCTATGAATATTTATTCTGATAGACGTCTAGTGATAAATCTCTTTTGTTAGTTAGCTAATTATTTTGTTAATTTCTTAATGAATACAGTTTGGATTATTTGGTTATCTTATATAAAAAGTGTTAACAAGCTGGTCTTATATTGTGACTGGTCTCTAGCTTTTTAGTTTCAGTTTTAGGTAGCACGATCATGGACTACACTATGGTATTAAGGGGAAGGGGGTTTTGGTTAAAAGAATGACTGCAATGCTTTTAATGCTCTTAACAGAACCACCCTCTGTAACCACTCCATTACTCCAAATAAACTGATTATATTTAATTAAGGAATGTGTTTGATGATTTTTATTATACTCAACTAGGACCACTTGTGTGTGTTTCAATAAAGGATATCCCCATTTTTCACTCAACTGTGGACTAACTACCATTTTAACTGTGGACGGACTACCTACTATTTTCTATTTTATTATTTTTTTTTTACAGTTCAATTTTTATTAATGAACTAGGTGCTTAACATAAGTCAGGAAGTGAACATCACACCCTCCACACTATGAAGTTTCTTATTGGTTTATATACTTACTCAATTTGCATCATATTGTATATACAACTTTGTAAATGTATGTTACCTACATTTTTTTTTACTATACTTCCATTTTTTATAATATGAAAGCTACCATATTGCAATCTGTAATCATTTCTTTTGTATCTTGTTACTGCCTACTTGGAGCGAGTTGTGGCTGAAAGGGGTCCTTGGACCAGTTAATTTACCTAGTCTACAAGCATCAAATAAAATAAGGATGGGTTCATTTGAGACAATATTACATAAAAATATATAAAGTAGCACAAACTGTGATAAAAATAGACTACTGATGACCAGTTTCTAACAGAAACACAAGGAATACAAGTTAAGTAGAATACATTTATTACGGCACAATTTGGCTACTGGTTTACATTATAAACTGGCCTGTTGATTTAAAAGAAAAAAAATAAAGAGTGAGAAGGTAATGACCTACATCTAAAACAATAATGCACTAGTAATAATGTTATAGGAAGCACACTTGTACCATACAGAGTATGAAACATTTGTAAAGGGTGGGAAGGGGCTGTTCCTTGCTGGAATAGGAGGAAAGTGCAAGAAACATCTAAATATTAATTAAAAGGGTACATAAATAAAGATTAAAGACAAATGAAGGGCAAGGAGGGAAGGTTTAAAATAGCAACAGGTTGTTGGCAGGGTGTAAAATACACACTGGTGGCACTATATATTCTATCAAAAGCAGTGAGAAATGATACAAAGAATATTATGGGACAAGTTATAGCCTTCCATCAGGATGTATGGTAGTAGCAGGAGACTAAAACACTACAGGAAATACCGAAGATGTTTGTGGACAGCAAAGAAGTCAGAAAACCAGATGAGGATACATACTCAGAAATATAGGCACATAACTTGGCATATTGATGTAATAAAAAAAAACATAATGAAGTGAAATATACACACGTTTCAGTGAATTATGGTTCTTGGGCAAGATTAGTGAGAGGCTGCACATTGAAAAATGCCATAACATGTTCCAAACTCTAAAAACACATCCAGTGATAGTAAAAGACTATGTACCTACACAAATTATGCTTTGTAAGCAAGTACATCATGAAAACATGTTGCCATTTCCAGCATTTCTTCTGAAAAGGCAGTAGTTTACTAATGTAGCACATCAAACTTTAAATGAAAGGTCATTAAATTTGAAACTGAGCAGTAAAGGCCTTGCAAAGAACTGGAACAGCTATAAACTGAAAATTAGACATAAGGTTACAATGAAAGCAAATGAGCTCATCACAGTACATATGAAGAATCAGAGTGATGCAATAGCTTGAAAATCAGTTGGAAAAAGCTAGAATGTCTATGCAAGAGTATTTAGAAAAGATGAATGAACACAAAGGAATGCATTTAAAACTATTTTTGAAAGACAGCAAACAAATTGCTGGCTCAATGTTTCTGGCAACAAAGTCTGAAAGGATGACAACTGAAATTATGCTCTATGAGAATGGGAAAGTAGAAGTGGACCCAGACAAACTTATGAATGCAATGCTGAATTACTACAGTACACTGTATAAACAAGATGTAAAGATTATCACAATTAAAATAGTTAACATACTTCAGACAATCATAACTTCCTCAGTTAACAGTAGTAGGAGGGGTATCAACATGAAAAACAAAGGAAAATGAATTTAAAGAAGCAATGAGAAAACAAGACTATAGGAAACCCCCTGGGAGTGACGGGATTCCAATACAAATATGGAAGAAAGTGCATAAGGAGAAAATAAGTCTGGTACCGGACTTTGAAAGAAGCAGTAATGGGAGTTGTATCAAAGGAGGGGAAAGATCCCCTTGAACCATGGTCATACAGACCCCCCCTTTTCAATTCTGAATCATGACTACAAAGTGTTTAGGGCAATTCTGGCAAATGCACTGCAGAGAATAATAGACCTGATTGATCAGTGTGGGTAGAAGTTAGGCAAATACTTATCAACATTAGCACAACCCTTATGATTCATACGGATGCAAAGTGTAAGAATAAATTAATGCTAGTATGCATGGATGCTAAAAAAAGTATTTCACAGAGTTAGGAATTTATGAAGAGACCACTTGAGACATTTGGGTTTCCACAAACATGGACAATATTAATATAGAGACAGAGGCTCGAACTAGGGTGAAATGTGGTGGTAAGACTCTGCTTAAAGATTCTCAACTCAACAGAGGTTCTTCCTGACTAGTTCTGGGTAGTGAAACACTAAATGTCAAATGCATTTTTTTTTAAGACAGCGCTTGAGCATCACCACAAGACTGCCCCATTATACCAATGTTAGGAAAGAAAAGTTTTTCTGGAGATATTATTCAGCAGGAACAGGCACTATTAGGAGAGTACCTCACTCACATGATTAGTGAATGCATCATCACTGCTAGTTAAACACCAGATTATATCTATTCAAAAATTCTCCTTGAAAATCACATCCAAAGTTTGAAATGTCTGTTAAGTACAATCTGAGGATCGTGTCCTTGCTAACACAAATATTTCTTCTGATTATCTCACTGCTAAAATGCTTGATATTATTTGGAAAAAAGGAGCATTTTAACAATGAAAATGATATCTTACCTAAGCCACTTAACATAAGAAATGGATTGTAGGAAAAAAGTCCTCAGCTTCACCCTGGCAAAAAAATGTGGTCATCTTGTAATGATTACAAGTATTTCTTGCATCATAACCATTAGCCCCTGCATTATCATCACCAGTTATACATTTTCAGTTGTAACTAAGAGCCGTGGCGAATCAGAACCAACCCAAACAAGCCACTAGTCTGCAATAACTGCAAATGATACTTGCGTCAAAAATAACAAAAAAATGTATATATTAATGGAGGTAACAGAAACTGGTATAAGGCGTGAATCAGAGCAGAGACACCAAAAGAAAAATCCATGACTGGTCAGCACCACTGTCCTTGAAAAACAGTTGGATAAAAATTCTTCAAAGATGCACAGGAACCAGAAAAAAAGTGGAATGCTCATGTGGAAGCAGGTTCCACAAGTGCAAATAAACTTGTGGAACCACCATCAGCCCCTTGGGGCACAAGTGCAATGCCTACAGGAAGGCAACATACCACCATGAGCTCCCTTACACAAGTGGAACTCAGCAGCCTGACAGCTCTATGAAGAGTCATATCAGTGAAAGCTGTTTATGCTGAAACCACTTTTAGTGCTAAACCAAATTTGAAAAATTCCCGTTGTTATGAAATCACTGAGTTGGTATATAAAAGTTTGGGGGAGTGGGGCATTCCCCTTATCAAGGGTGCACAGGCTTTACCCCCAGCAAAAAAGTAATTGCACTTTGCATAAACAGCACTCAAAGAAATTACCTTCAAGAAGCAGACAAAAATCCTTCCGTCTCAAATCATGTACGGGCAAACACGGCTCTCTAATGAAATGTTGGCATGTGAAATGCTGAGTGCCAACATGTCGAAAACAAAAAGACTGAAAACACAGGAGAAAAGCAAATCTCAAAGATCACTCTTTTCCTTAAACGTTTTTGCGTGGTGGGGCATGCCTGCACCCCCCCCCCAAACTTATATATACCAACCCTGAGATTGCCATACCTCAGAGAAAAGGGGATATTTCAAGAGATGGCATCTCAGACTTGCTATATACAAGTCAAATATTTTGGCCATTCAGTCTGTGTATTTTGGGACTTGCTCTAGAGTGTCCCAATATTTTAAATGGTTACCAGCAAACATACCAACACCAACATTATGAAAATGGATCTGCAACACAAGTGTAACATGGTGGCAAAGTAGTGCATCAATACATAGCCTGCCAGGAGAGTTCATTCCTATAATCCATAGTTAAGACTTCCAACTTTAGCTGAACAGATGAAAAAAAAATATATAAAAGTTAGCAAACAGTAAATAAAAATGTCATCAGTTGCTAAATGTACATTAATGTTATCAGCATTTGCTTCTAAACGAAAACTTTTATAACATTACGATAAAATAATTCATGACCAGATGACTGCATTCCAACCTAAGGTTAAAGAAACTAGCCAAGTTTACTTGAACTAATCCTATGAATACCTTGGAATACAGGTTCTAAAGCTTTGCTACTCTTTTTAACTTCTGCACTGCACACTTTGTCCATACATAGAAAAGTGGGTATTAAGAGAAAATTATCACTTTTAGCTGAAAATGAACATTATAAATAATCCAAAGCTAAAGCACACATTACATGCAAACTGAGAACATGGCTCTAACAAAGAAACCTGCTGTCTCAAACAGAAAAGCATTTCAACATTTGCCTTACAACTCCACTCTTAATAGGCCTCCAATGACAGAAAAAAATTCTCTGTATTGCACCTTCATGGGGAGTCTCCAGACATGCATGTCTGTCAACATTTGTATTCCTAAACAAGCAATAATTAAAAATTATGACAATAAAAATGGTTAGTGGAAGAAATACATTTCTAAAGAAACTCAAAAGAAGAGAAAGGTGTTGTATGTATGTCTGTCGGAAGTGGTAATACAGCACCAAGAAGTCAAGGTAAATTCTGGTTAGAAATGCAAATTTTGTGTATGCGTGCATGCGGACTAGTGTATATGGGCATCAGAAATTACAGAATGGTAAAATGTGGAAAGGACAGCCAAAGGAAAATGGAGATGGCTAGTCTGGCCAGACAGTGTGTCCAGAATGGCTACAAGCAAAATAAACTATTGAGGATCAGTTGTCGCAAGAATATGAAATATCTTGCCAAACTCTGTTGAAGCCCGGATTTATGGTAAGATCAATGTGTAAGCAACAATATAAAGTGGTTCATGACCCAGAAAAATGAGAGGGGAATCAGAAAGTAGTAGTAGCTGGTACTGACAAACAGGGCATATTTTATTTATAGCAAACCTGCTGTTAATACATTGCAGGCAGGGATCTTGTAAAAGTTATACACTCGAGATCTTTACTTGCTGCACAATTTTCCCATCCATTAGCTCTACATCTAACCAACAATTTAAGGTCTTGTGGTAGTCACTGCATCTCAGATAGGTTTTTAATCTAAAAGACATGAAACCAAATTTACACAATGGTCTTTCTTACCTATCCACTGCTCAGGAATAATTCCATCGCATCTCTGAGGTACAGGTTTAGGGACAATTCGCCCAGTCCGTACAGACACCCTTACTTTTTCACCTTCTTCAGTGTATCGCCACTCCACGTCAGTAGGCTTTCTGATCAAAATAAAATATATTTAAAATATTTTACCCAATATGTAACAAAGTGGATTTGGTTTCACTCACAGGTCTGGAATGCAATTAAAAAAAAAAAAGACAACCTCTAAAAACACAAATGAAATATGAAAGTATCTTTAAAAAAAAGCAGCAAATAAAACCAAAGTTTGTTTCAGACGTGTCAGCAAAAATGTTATACTGTTAAGACATAAAAAGAATGTACAATTAATATAACTACTAAACGATAAATTACTTTTAAATACAATATTTTCCCAGTCAGCACAATTCAGATGTCAAAAATCATCCCCAGGTAATACATTCTTTTTGCACACCAACACCTTTATGAGCTCATGCTAATGGAAAACTACGGTCTACTTCTATACTGATGGCGTTTACAAGACAGGGTTAGTCTACAGAATATAATTGCCTTGTTATTACATATGATGAGCAGCTTTCATCAAATAGGACATCTCACTACAACTAGTCCTTATACACTGGTAATACTTTGGGTTTTTGGAGGGAGCTATGCCCTCAAATCCCCATGGAGGTGGGCTTTACCCTTCACCACCCCTTCCTCAAACATACTATCTCCAGGACTGAGCTACAGTGAATAAAAGGTGCAGTCACAAGGAGTTTTCCTTTCTGAGGCAACTGTAAAACTCAATAAGCAGCTCAGGGACCCAAGGTATTGATGGGGGACTAATGAACATCCTGACTGACAGGGTGGTGGTCCAACTTGCTGCAATGTTAACATATACTGGAAAAAAATGTCTTGCAGGCAGCAACTGGTGGAAGTATGCTTGGTCCTTGCCAAGCAATACACATGGTAGCTTTCATGAGCATGTGTGAGAATGTGCATTATCTCATGGGAAAGCAATGCATAACTGTACACCTGAAAGCACATTTGGCCAGAGAAGAAAAATCCTAATGGCTACCTAGCTGATGGGCTCCAGCAACTGCTGGTCATACCACCAGGGAAAGACGAGTCTGGCTCATTGCAGGAGGCCTAATAACTTTCTGGCAGTCCAAAAAAGTGTTCAGAACTAAACAGCTAGTTATTAAAAAGCTAAGATACAGCTTCACAAGGTCAAAGAAACATTACCAAACACAGTACTAACAAGGGCATATTGTAAGTTTACATGCCAATGACAATACCCCCCCCCCCAACAGAATCCAAGTAATAAGGAAAAGAGAAGATATTGCGGCCCCTACCCCTGAGTGACCAGTAACCAGGTACTTCTACACAGGGTTATAAAGGTGAGATCTACCATTCGATGAATGACAACTTCAGGAACGCAATTTCCTTAATCCCAACTCCCTATATACATAAGCCCTGGAATGTTTTTACATTTATCAGCTCATGATATCACGAATGTACAAACCAATTTCCTCATTTTTGCAATGTGTTTTTTTTTTTTTTCTTGTGCTGGTTTAACCAAGGAGTTACCATATGTAGAGGAGATGCTGGGCCCTCCATTTGGGAAGGTGCAGGGAGGCTTGTCCTCCTTAACAGAAAAAAAAACTCAGTGAAACTGTAGGTGGCACTACTTGTTTTTCAGGTTTGATGTTGGGGATTTATGCATCATGTTCTCATGGACCAGTCATACAGCAGTACTTGCTGCATTCTGAAAAGGAAATTAAGTAGTTTAAAGGCAAACAGAATTACCAAGATAACATAAAATAAATGTGTGACAGTCCAGTGTTCAATTTTGCTAAAATAATTTTCCCAGCAACAAAGGCCCTGTCCTCCTTAAGAAAATAAACCACTATGGGCCAGGCAAGAACCTTTTTGGTGATTCTGTCCATATGGAAAGCAGACATTAATAAGAAGCCCAGACAAAGACACTGGTATTTAGAGAGACTTGGGGGACACTTAAAATGTGTTACAGATTCTCAAGTCAGATGTCTTTCAAACAGATTCAAGGAGTACAGTGAGCCTTAGTATTTTTTGTGTGAAGGTCACAGTTGTGACTGTTGGGTTGAGCCTGAAACTGGTCAATATTGATTACTGTTTATTTGTTTACCGAGAGAGAGCAAACACGATCCACAGAACAAAGAAGCTGGACTACAGTAAAGAGTGCAACTGCACATTTTGTCTTCGTCTAGCTTCCCATAACAGCACAACTACCTCAGGATCCTTAACTCCCGTCTAATGACTTGCACATCCCAAAATCCCACCATCATCTCTGAAATCTCTCTGTCTTGTTGTATTTCTACCCAGTGTTGTGGGGAGTGCAAATTATAACTTCTCCTCCACCGTTTAATTGCTAAAATGTCCCAGTCTTTTCTGTACTTTAACAGCTTTCCAGCATCTTTTATGTAGTATAAGTAGACAGCGTCTTAGCAATGGCTTGTACAAAAGGACAGTGACCACACCACCTTTACGGTCCACTCTGCTAGTAACCTGCCCAGATTTTCTGAATCTCATATTTACTTTTCTTGCTTTATTCTCAAGGGAAACAAATTAACATTCCCAGTCTGACCATGCATTTTCAAAGACTTTGTTATGCATTTCACCAGTCACTTGTTTCAAAGACAAGGCGCTGTGGTGTTCCTTCATCATACCAGCATCATTAGACCTTACAAAAGGCTCCAACTGCCATCCATAACTGTACAGCTGACCAGTCAAAAGTCTCAAGTAATACATCATTTCTTCAAACACAGCAGAAATCTCGGCAAAAGCCTTTTGATCCTATGTTACTATTGTTGTTAGTGCCAGGTCGAGATACTACCAAAGAACTGATTTCAAGTATTTATCTTATAAGCTGTCTCTTCCTCACTTTTATCCAAAATTGTAGAAATCATAGCATTCACAAACCTATACCTAGAAATGTACCCCAAACAATGTTTATAGTAGTTTTTAAACACAAGACTTAACCTACAGGAAAGAGGGAATCATCATCTTCCGAGTGAGTCATACGTACCAAAAGCCTCTTCCTGTCTAATGATTTAGATCTCTGTTAGTAATAGCATACTGATCACAAACACAGGTAAACTGCAAATACTTGGTGTACTCCACAGGAAACAAATGGAAGCAGACTTACAGACCCCCAAGGAAGACCTGCCAAATTTTACCCTCCAAGTAGCTGGTAGAACATGCAAGGACCATTTTCATAGTCCATAAATTAAATATTGTTGCTACAACATAATGCGGATTACGCTAACAAAAGCTGCAGTCAGACATGAAAAGAAAAACACAAATTGTCTGCAGCTAGGAGATCACATTATCACCTTGAAAAAAAATCTCACCACTGCCCTATGCCTAAAGTCAAACAAGTAAGCCTTCAAGTCATGGATGTTTTACAAAATGTTCAGGTACAATATGACTACTACTTCTACAGTCTAGCTTTAAAGGAGGAAAGTGTTTTTTTTTTTTTAGAGTAGGTAATCAGTACACTGTTTCATAAGAAATTGGAAAATAACAGAATCTGAAGAACCCCAGATGATTTCAGATTTTTTTTTTTTTTTAAGAGAGAAATTTCTGGCAGAATCTACAGGTATGTTGGATGGATGATAAATTCTTCTGTAAAAATGCATGGAAATAAACCAGAATTCAAAGAACCCTAAATAGTACAAGCAAAAACTTGGCTTAAGATTTTTTATACAACCTCTTAAAAGGCATATTTGGCCAAGGTTCTGACTAGTCACTTTGCTTAATTTCTTTACACTCCTTTTTCATTATATTCTGCCGTCAACTGCATATTTAAACTAGGAAAGGGACCAGTGTTGCGTCTTGAGTCACACAAAATTTTTTTTCCAACTCTCCTACCCTGATGCTGTTGTGTTTTTAAACTCAACTGTCTCATTAACTGCCCGCCTCTTACGTTAATTTAAGCAAATTTCCTTCCCTCTCTTTTTCATTGGCTATTGTGATTAACCACAAAATTGTAATTTTTTTGATGTTACTCTCCTTCAGCTATTTAAATTTATTGGCTATCCTACTGTATTCCATAGATCCAAAATATTAAATGACCACTCCTTCCAAACTACCTTGCCCTTTTAAAATGAGTGTCCATCTCGTTAGATGGCTAAACCGCTTTCATAACTAACTGCAACTGTTAGGATATTAACCCATTTTTCCATCTTACCTTTAAAATCTGCAAGATCTAGTCCAACACCACCAATTACTGCAGAGCCTACATTCTGCCTCTCAGTAGTCATCTTGAGATTAGAGATTCTGTTTTACTTCTGGCAAGAGAAGGGGACATAAGGACATTATTTCCTGGAGACTGCTTATCACCAGAAAGCATTTTAACTGCTTCATATGCGTCAGCTTGGAATCTGTGCTCATATTTTGATCATGGCACAAGAAGGCATATACCAGGAAAAGGCTACAACATACAGACCCCTACGTCATCTGGGAGACTGCGATCACCAAAGAGCCTGTGGCCTGCATCTCATCTTGGGATTGGTGCTACTGTTTTGCTTCTGGAGAGAGAAGCAAAGGAGCACTGTATCCCAGCAGTGTGAAGCTGTGTTGAGGCCAGCACTAGTAGTAGCCAGGCAGTAACCAATTAGGCAAATCCTTTCCTTACATCATTCTTAAAGATCATTTTTTTTCAATAAATACTTCTTGATTAGCTCTCAAACCTAACTTTAGAATATCTCCCTAAATACTTGATCCCTAAATGAGTCTACTTTAGCAGTTCCTCCTCAAGTGTTTTGTCAGTGCTCTGTATAGACGCAGGCAGCTTGAATTGACATTTTTCCTGTAAAAGTACCCTTGAAATTTCACCAATACTTAGTTGCACACTTGGTAACTAGTTTGCAGTGACAAGTACTGGCCACAGAGTTGCAAACCAGATACTCCTGACATTACTTTATTGATTAGACAGTTGAAGTGAGAATATAAACTTAAAAAAAAAAAAAAACATGTTGACATGGATATGAACTTTCCCACCATCTCAGTTACCAACCTGAAGGATATGGGCATACTGAGGCAATGCAGAAATTGCCTCACGTCTACTGAAGACTGGTTACTATTCCCAAACAACCTGATTAGGTATATGACAGACGTATTTACACAATGTCACTGGAGGCAAAGCTCTCGCACAGAAGCACTCCTAATGGCAATCAGCTTGTTACTAGTACACATGCAGCGTCCATTACACACAGTATAGCGTAGACACAGACATATGCTGAGGCCCTTAAATGTAACCTTCCTAAACCCCTAAGTCCTTCTAGATAAAGTACACAAATACCCGCAGCAGCCCCAGATGCACTCTTTCAAAACAACACCCACATCAACACATACAGCCACATCTCATGGAGCCTCTACCTCTAAGCCCATAAGGCAAGCCACCACACAATCCAAAATCCTGGTCATTTGAGATTCCATTGTGAGACAAACTGATGCCCCTCTTACCAGAATGAGTAAGGTGAAAGTCAGTCAGTTGCCTACCAGGGGCCATGATCCACCACATTACACGCATAGTCAAGTCAATGGACCCAGTCACAATCCATGTGGGTGTAAATGACACAAGACATGCCTCTCGACTACATGAACAGAGACATCATGGAGCTCTCAGAATGTGTGCCCCAGGCTAGTATGAGCCTAGCATGGAGCAGCATTTAACCTTCGCCAAGGAAGATTTACAATACGAACATAAGGTGACTGACTTTAATAATTGGCTTAGCTTCTGGTGTCACTCTAAGGTGGTGCAATATTTGTCAGCATTGAAACAGACCATCAACAGACCACGCTGCTTTGCCAAGGATGATCTACACCTCTTCCCTCTTGGCTTTCAATTAGCAGCTAAAACACTGTCCTCCCCCGTACTGCCTTTTTAGGCAATGCCAAACAGAAAGTACTTCTGACATAGCAGATCAAATCCAAGAAAATCAGAAGGTATTACTACTCAGTGCTAGGAATCTAAACAAGAAACTCCACTCCCTAACAAGCTGTCTTCACCCTAGAGAATGCTGACATCTGTGGAGTCTCTGACACATGGTTTAAAGCTTCAGAGAGCACAGCAGTAGTGTAAGGCTATAATGCCTTCCGCACACAGACAGGGACTAAAGGTGTCTCAGTTTACACCAAAAATAAATATACCTCAAAGCTGATCAAACAGAATGATGCATTTGAGCTTCACTTTCAAATCACCATAGACAAAATTTATATCACTTTCATGCAATCTATAGCTCCCTCCATGACCCAGGAAACCCATAACATGTATTTAGACATACTGGAGACACTCACTATCCAACCCAATACCATATTCATGGGTAACTAATTACCTCACTATTAACTGGGAATGACATATGACACCAAACATGCAGGCATAGATTCCTGGATTTTGTAAACACAAACTCCCTGAACAGACTGTCAATAAGCTGACCAGGGATGCAAACATAATAGATTTCCTGGGATCATAGGAAGTTACTACACTATTGGCCCTGAGGCCTAGCCAAGAATTCAGCCCATGTTCCAACAAGACAGCACCCATGTCCCTGTCCAGCAGAGATACAGGTGGAATCCCAGGGGTGTATTTTCTGTTCCTCATCCAGTTACCCAGGTTGCTTAAAACGGGTTAATGAACTCTGCTTGACGTGGAGGAGGAGTCTATTCCACAGAAGGGAAGAGTCTCTGGGACACCATCTGTCCCGCCAACAAGTGCTATTGATTTCACAGACCAGGTTGAGGTCACACATTGAGCTTGACTTGCGGATATGCAGCAGTCCCATCAAGGCAGTGTCTGGGATTACTTTGTATGCCAGACAGAGATCACCTCTGAGGAGTCTGTATGAGACTGAGTAGAGGGACAAGGCTTTTAGCCTATCTGTGTAGGGTAGATGTTTGAGGCCCTGGATTCACCTTTTGAGGAACCTCTGTGGTCTCTGCAGCTGCTGCATGTGCTTTGCGAGGTACATGCCAAAAGGGCCGTTGTACTCAATAATGGGTCTTACAAGGTAAGAATACAGGGATGTTATGATCTTGTCTCTGAATGAGATACCCTTCCTAATGAGGTGGGCCATGTAGAAAGCTACTTTCCATACAACAGAGGTAATATGGTGGTCAAACATTAGTTTAATATCAACCTGGATGCCAGAGTCCTTCACATCTGACTGCATGCTTAGGACCTTGTTATGAATGTGATAATTTGTGGGGACATCACTCTCCCCAAAGGGTATGATGATGCATTTTTGGTACTCAGTTTGAGGCTATGTTTCTGGCACCAGTCATTTGTTTGGGTGAGACCCTCTTGAAGAATGTCCACATCACTGGGGGAAATGGTGACGGCTCCCAGCTTGCAGTCATCTGCAAACTTGGTCAATCATAGCCCATTCGTTTTGGCCTGCACCTCAGGAAAGTACATCCCAAACAACAGAGGACACAAGACCGATCCCTGAGATACACCGCCCATTATGGGTCTACTGCTTGAGGTGGCTTCCCCTATTTTGACTAGGTGGGTTCAATCAGTGAGCCAGTTTGCTACCCATCTCCATGGCATTGGTGACTATCTCAAAGAAGATGACCAAATTCAACAGGCATGACCTCCCCTTGATGAAACCAAACTGTAGGATTGAGTGTTTGGAGGTTGCCAATATCCTTCTTAATGAGGTCCATGATAATCCGTTCCACAGCCTTGCAGATCAGGATAGTTAGGCTGATGGGTCTATAATTTCCTGGATCACCTTTGTGCAAAGGGATGACAGTGGTTGTCCTCCACTTCGCCAGTACTCAGGCTTTGGTTGAATAGGGTGCCTAATGGTGTTGCAAGTACCTGCCTGAGTTCATGTAGGATGCAGCCTAGGATGTTATCAAGTTCTATAGAGGCTGTATTTTTTACCTTTGAGAGACCAGGGATGATTTGCTCCTTAGAGATAAGGGAAGGGGGCAGGTGCTGGGGATGTCCTGATTTACTGATGGGGGGCAGAGGGGTGAGGTTTTCACTGAACCCGTCTCCCAGCAGGTTGGCTATATCTACAGTGCTTGTGTCGTCCTTGACCACCAGTTCTGAGCAGATCTGAGTGCTTCCTTTGAGATTTCAGACATATTTGAAGAAGGCCTTATGATTGTCTTTAGTACATGTGGACAGTTTGGACTAGCGCTCTTAGTTGCTTATTCAGGCTAAGGAGAGAGAGCATCCAATTAGGCACCTGCTCCTTCTTGGTCCTGGACAGCAATTTTTTCCTTTTATTATAGAGTTTATTTATTGCAGACGTCCACCAGACAGGTTTACTCTTCCTTGAGGATGATTTTGTCCTGTTGGGTATTCCCAATTCCAGGCAGTTGTATAAATGATCGTACAGTATTTTGGTGTAGGTTTGGACAATGGTGCCAGTTCCTATGGAGGGGGAGGGGCTATGAAGCTGTTTATACCTTCCAATCAGGAGGCTGTAATTAGCTTTGGAGAAGTTTTTATGTTTGACCCTAACTGTAATGGGGGGGGGGGGGGATCCGAGGAGATGTTGACTTCTAAAGTGACTGCTTTGTGGTCGGATCTTACCAGGGAGGATGACACTGTGAAGGGATGCTGCAGTGGTTACTCATGTTGGTTAATACCAAGACATTTCCACTTTTTGTGGGGGCTGCGACCAACTGGTCCAAGGCATCTGCACTGAACAAAATCAAAGAATCTCTGGACATTTGTGTTTTGGCATGAGTAGTTCTTCCAATCTATGGTTGGATAGTTAAAGTCGCCCAGGATCAGGGTAAAGGGTTGACTCAACAGACTTGAAAAGGTCCATATAGGTGGAGTGGACATCTTGAGTCAAAGTTGGGGGCCCTGTAGCTAGCTATGATTTGAATAGGGGTCTTGTCAATGGTTAACTGCACCTGGAGTGTCTCCTGTGTGTCATACTGTTTGACTAGCCTGGCAGTGTGTACGTCTAATATATATTGAAACTCCACCTCCTTCTGCTTTGCTGCCCACGGTTTGGGGTCTGAATGTATGATAGTATGAGTAACCTGGTATGGCTGGGGTGCTCTCCGCAGCTTTGAACCAGGTTTCTGTGACTGCACAAATGTCAGCATTTAAGTGTCAATAATTTTCTTTTTGTATTGAGGGATCATTCTGGGTGATGGTAGAATGCTGCTTAAAGCTAGGGACACGCCTGCCTGGGACACATTCAGTGAGCTCAATCATGTCTCTCTTCATATAGTCCAGGGAGGTACATCTCAAGTCATCATTAATATGGAATAATGCTGCACACCCCTAGTGTGATGTCCTCTCTGGTAATGTCAGACCACAAAACTGATTCTCTGAAGTAAAAATAAAACCAAAAACTCTAATTAAACCTGGAATTTTCAGGAACTACTATAAGGCTGACTTCCTATTAAGTGAAAACCAGGCAAAATTTTAATCCCCCATAAACCCTGAGAAAACTGCTGCCTATACAAAACTGTTCACAGAAACCCTATGCAAGTATGTTAATAGTTACATAGTGGCAACTGTACCCAACTAATTAAAAAAAAAAAAAAAAAAAAACTCCTGAAGAATATCAACTGGCTCTATAACAGAAGGAAGACGATCATGGCAAAAATTAGGAGGTGTAACACCCAGTAGGATAAAAATCACTTTCATCAAGTAAAGCAAATAACTTGGAGGAAAACTAAAGTCTACAAAAGCCAAATTGGAGGTAAATTTGGCCTCACAGACCAAGGATAGCCATAAGGCATTTGTTAGCCATGTCTGCAACTTCAAAGACAATGCACAATTGTGTGCAGAGCTCATTATTAATGTAGCTACCTATACTGAACCAGAAGATACAACAAACCTACTGGCAGAAAAATTCAGCTCTAACTTTATCCCCCTCTTCCCGTCAACCTCCCCTCAGGAAATACCATCCAATAAACTCCCCCTAATATCACTAGGAAGAGGTTAGGGCAACCAAGTCATGTCTTCTCATGAGAAGATGGAGACATAATTGCCAAAACATCTTCAGGATACAATCCTTTTAAAGCATCTCAATGGACTAAAGTTGATCATGCTCTCCCAGTTTGAACATGGCAAAATGAAACTAACAGAACTTAAATAGACCCAGTACTCAATTCTGTCACACTCTACTGCTTATTGCCTTCTCTCCTAACAGTCTATCTCAATCACTAAATGCCACAATCTGCTTCTGAAATGTTACCCACATTTTAGTTCCCATCGTACTTCCTTTGACCTCCTCAACAACCTGCTGTGAAATGTCTACACATCACATAACCAGTAACAAATCTTTAATCCACATGAAGCCAAGAATCATTCCAGTCCTAGCTCACAGTTTGGCTTTGGATGGTGCAATGGTGCAGCGGTCACAGCAAGAGGTACTCCGGTTCTATTCTTGGCTGGGGTGCCTTCTGTGCAGAGTCTGCATGTCCTCCCTGTGTCCATATGGGTTTCTTCCGGGTGATCCGGTTTCCCCCCACGTTACAAAGATGTGCGTATGGAGCATTTTTCCCCGGGCCTCCGCTGAAAATTGGCTCCATTCTAAGTCTGACATTCCCGGTAAACAAATGTTAATAAATATTTTCTTTCTCCCCTGCTCTGCATCTTAGCTATTCTTACTAGCCCCCTTTCTATTCATCTCCCTCTACCCTTCTGCACCCCCTTATATACAGGTATGTTACCTCTCAGCAGTAAATGGTAAACTGAGACTTATTATATGTCCTTATACTCTTTCTGCTCAGCTATCCATGCATGTAAGGGATACAGCACAGACACCACATATATTCTTGATATTTCTCACAACTAACTTAGATGTCATGTTCAAGCTACTGAAAGCATGTGGATAATTACCTGAAATGAAAGAAATGCAACATGCATTTCTGATATAACTATGCATGGGAATATCTTCAATTAACCCTAGTACATGTTTTTATGTTAATTAATGTATCAATGCAAAAATGACAAGGATGCCAATGCATTTATTCTTGAAATGTATATACTGCCCATCTCTTATCTTTTCTGCTCTACTTTACAGGTTATTTCCAATCAGACTGCTCCAGTCAAAGTCTAGATAATGTGGTGTCAAAATTTTGGAAATCCAAATAAGCCTTACACATACAGTTCTCTTCCTCTACCTCAATGACAGTAACAGAAACTGATTAAGCTGGACAGGCAAAACCTCGGCTGCCGGAAGCCATGCAAAGCTCATCTAATAATGTAGATGTATTTAGAAATCCCATTAGCTTACTCAACATTTTTCCTGTAATGTCTAGGAAAGACGAATGACAATATATCTGCCTAGTAGCTCACTAAATAACTTTGAAGCCTACAAATGTGACTCCTGACATTATGGTGAAAAAAAACTGACAAAAGGAGAACAGCCAAAATCAAACTAGTTGATCTCCTTTTAAATGATTTGTTTTTTTTAGAGAGCAAGACCCCCTGCACTCCCCAGAACCCTGCTACTTATATGTGCACAATGTCCAAGAGTGCTGCATATAAAAAAATTGACACAGTAGTCTCACACTTAGTACATATGTCCTTCAGTTTTTCACATTCAGTCTCACTGCTCCATGATTCACAGCTAAAAATCTTGGACATTCATATGGTTAATCTGTCCTGTTGTTTTGTAGAACTCGCTCCATGCAGGGAACTGCAGTCAACAACCGCCAGTTCATAAGTTAATTTCATAGGATGATACTAGGCTATTGGCCCAGAGGCCTTTATAAGCCTAGCCAAGAATTTTGCCCATGTTCCCTCAAAGTCAGCACCTGTTTTCCCTGTCCAGCAGGGACACAGGTGGGATCCCAGGAGTGTATTTTCCGTTTCCCATCCAGTCATCCAGGTTCCTCTTAAAGAGGGTTAGAGAGGTACTCTGCTTGACATGGAGATGGAGTCTATTCCACAGACTGGGGAGTTTTTGTGACACAAATCTATCCAGCCAACAAGTTCTATTAAGGTCACAAACCAGCTTAAGGACTTGCATGCAGGTTGCGCAAGTGGGGTTTGTCTTATGGATATGCAGCAACTCCATCAAGGCTGCATCTGAAATGGCCTTGTATGCCAGATAGGTCATCTCTCAGCAGTCTGTATGAGACTGAGTAGAGGGACAGGGCTTTTAGCCTATCTATATAGGATAGGTGTTGGAGAGCCTGGATTTTCCTGGTCAGGAGCATCTGTGGTCTCTCCAACTGCTGCATGTGCTTGGCAAGGTACATGCCAAAGGGGGCATTATACTCAATCGGTCTGGTAAGGGAGGATTACAAGGATGTTATGACCTCCTTGTTCCTGGATGAAATACCCTTATTTATGAGGTGGGCCATGTAGACAGCCTCCCGTACAACAATGGCAACGTGGTGGTCAAAAGTCAGGTTATCAACCTGGGTGCCCAAGTCCCTCACGGCTGACTGCATGCTTAGTATGTTGTTATTAATGTGATAATTAGTGAGGATGACATTTTCCTGAAAGGGGAAAATGATGCATTTCTTGGCATTCAGTTTGAGGCCATGCTTCTGGCACCAGTCATTAGTTTGGGTAAGATCCTACTGGAGGATGTTCACATCACTAGGGGAATTTAAGACAGCACTCATTTGCAGTCATCTACAAACTTGGTCAGCCACAGACCATTGGTTTTGGCTGGCACCTCAGAAAAGTATATACCAAACAATAGAGGCCCCAAGACTGATCCTTGGGGTACACCGCTCATTACAGGTCTACTACTACAGGTGGCTTCCCCTACTTTGACTGAGTGGGTTCTATCAGTGAGCCAGTTAGCCACCCATCTGGTAACATATGGGTCGATGCCTAGCTGGGAGAGTTAATCTATTATGCCCAAGTGGGGAATAGTGTTAAAGGCTTTGGCTAGGTCAAAGTAGGCGGTGTGCACCCTCTCCTGCTTGTCCATGGCTTTGATGACTGTTTCGAAGAAGTCAGCCAAGTTTAACAGGCATCATCTCCCTTTGACAAAACCAAACTATGTGGGGTCAAGCATTTGGAGGTTGCCAATGTCCTTGTTTATAAGGCCCATGATAATGTGTTCCATGGCCTTGCGGATCAGGCTAGTTAGTTAGGCTGATGAGCCTATAATTGCCTGGGTCAGTAGACACTCCACCTTCATGTAGAGGGATGACCATCACTGTCCTCCATTTAGCTGGGATGAAGTCGATGCTCAGGCTTTGGTTGAATAGGGTGTCTAATGGAGCCGAGAGCTCATGCCTGACTTCAAGTAGGATACAGCCAGGGATGTTATCGGATCCCATGAATACTGTATTTTAGTTGTCTAGCTTTACTCCTATTTCTAATCACGCTGTGTACCATTCTTCACTGATTCACTATGAACCACAAATGAGGACTTCAGCAACTTGGGATGCAGCTAGTCTGGTCTGCAAATTTGTAAAATGACAGTATTCATATCTTTTGAAAAGTACAGTTTTGTACCTACCATAAATGTAGATGTTCGAAGATCCACATTGCTGCAGTCCTTACATATGGGTAGTCCGCTGTCCTCGGTCGGCCCGAATACCAAAGTATTAGGCTGACGTCGGTCAAGGCGCTTCAAACTGACATCAGGACGTCAGGGTACAAATGCGCATGACCGACGTCATATCCTCAGTCTTTTCTTGCCCCAGATGTCAGAAGGCCCTAAAAAGAAAGGCCAAAGCCAAAAAACAGCAAAAACAACCAACCACCCCTGCACTAACCATATTTACAATATTTACAACCCAAACCACACAACCACCTCTAACTACAGAGGGAAGGAGGGAGGGTATTGGACTGCAGCAATGTGGATCTTGAACATCTACATTTATGGTAGGTACAAAACTGTACTATGTTCTTCATCTCACATTGCTGCAGTCCTTACATATGGGTAGAATCCCAAAGCAGAGGTAAGGGAGGATGGCAAAACTATAAAGCATTAGGAGCTGCCAAAATGCCCTGTAAAATTGCGGTGGCAAATCCAGCCCTAGATTTAGAGTAAAGTGGAAGGTGGTAATGCTTAGAGAAAGTATGCACTGAACTCCAAGTAGCTGCCTCCAAAAAGTACAGTTTTGTACCTACCATAAATGTAGATGTTCGAAGATCCACATTGCTGCAGTCCTTACACTTGGGTAGTCCGCTGTCCTCGGTCGGCCCGAATATCAAAGTATAAGGCTGACGTCGGTCAAGGCGCATTTGACTGACATCAGGACGTCAGGGTACAAATGCGCATGACCGACGTCATATCCTCAGTCTTTTCTTGCCCCAGATGTCAGAAGACCCTAAAAATAAAGGTCAAAACCAAAAGACAGCAAACAAACAAACAACCACCCTTGCACTAATTATATGTACAATATATACAATATACACAATATTTACAACCCAACCCACACAACCACCTCTAACTACAGAGGGAAGGAGGGAGGTAAATTGGACTGCAGCAATGTGGATCTTCGAACATCTACATTTATGGTAGGTACAAAACTGTACTATGTTCTTCATCTCACATTGCTGCAGTCCTTACACTTGGGTAGAATCCCAAAGCAGAGGTAAGGGAGGATGGCCAAACTACAAGGAAGCAGGAGCTGCCAAAATGCCCTGCAGAACAGCAGTGGCAAAACCAGCCCTGGATTTAGAGTAAAGAGGTAGGTGATAATGCCTAGAGAAAGTATGCACTGAACTCCAAGTAGCTGCCTCCAAAATATCCTTGGTTGCCACTCCCCTCAAAAAGGCTGTCGAAGTGGCAGTAGCCCTAGTGGAATGAGGCCTAATCCCAGCCGGAATCTCCTTGCCATGATGGGAATAACAGAAAGCAATGCAAAACCCAATCCATTTAGAAATAGTTTGTTTTGACACAGGCTTGCCCTGAGAACTCAAAGCAAAAGAAACAAACAACTGCTCAGACTGCCTGAACCCTTTAGTTCTGTCCAAATAATATCGCAACTGCCTGTGTACATCTAAAGTGTGCAAAATCTTTTCCCCTTTATTTTGGGGATTTGCATAAAAAGTAGGCAAATGAATAGTTTGGTTTAAAGCCACACTAGAAACCACCTTAGGCATAAAGGAAGGATTAGTACGTAAAGATACCCTATCCTTATGGAAAATCAAGAAAGGCTCAACTGCCATAAGGGCCTGTAATTCAGAAACCCTTCTTGCAGAAGCAATGGCCAACAAAAAGGCAGTCTTCCATGATAAATATTTCAACTCAGAAGTAGCTGCAGGCTCAAAAGGTTGTAGAGTGAGTTTCTCCAACACAAAATTGAGATCCCAAGCAGGAGTAGGAGCTCTACGTGGGGGTCTTATATTCTTTGCCCCTCTAAGAAATTGCTTGAACAAAGGATGAGAAAACAATGGAGGGTCACATTCATAGTGAGCTGAAATTGCTGCAGCATGAACCTTAATAGAAGAGAAGGACAAACCTTTGTCCAGTAACTCAGTCAGATATTGAAGAGCCACACTTAAATTAGGCTCAGAAACATCAAAATCCTTTGCTGCACTCCAAAATAAAAATCTCTTCCATTTATCTGCGTACACTTTCCTTGTACTAGGCCTTCTAGCTTCCAAAATCACATTCAAAACTTGTTGTGGAAGTTGAGACCCTCTATGGTTCAAAACAGAATATGCCAGGCTGTTAGGTGAAGAGAGTGAAGTTTGACATTGAGCAAATGGCTGTCCTCCTGTGACAACAGGTGTGGAATCGAAGGCAAAGGCCATGGAGGCTTCCGTACCAGACTTCTCAGTAATGGGTACCAGTGCTGTCGAGGCCAATCTGGAGCTATCAAAATCATCCTTGGCTTGTCCTGTCTGACCTTTAGAAGTACCTTTGAGAGGAGAGGCAGAGGTGGAAAGGCATACACATGAAGATTGCTCCAATTGAAAGAAAGAGCATCCACTTTCCAAGCTGTGGGATGAAACCTTTTGTGCAAAACTTTGGCAGCTGATGGTTTAGTGGAGAAGCGAACAGATCTATGTCTGGAGTTCCCCATGACACTGTCAATTTCTGAAATACATGAGGATCCAATTTCCACTCGTGGGGATCCATAATTCGTCTGCTCAACACATCTGCTAAGGAGTTCTGTGCTCCTGGCAGAAACCTTGCCTGAAGAATGAGCTGTAAACTGAGAGCAGTCTCCCACAAAATCATTGCTTGCCTGCATAGAGGATAAGAATGTGTTCCCCCTTGCTTGTTGATGTACCACATGACAGTTGTGTTGTCTGTTAGAATCAACACCTGCCCTGGAAGAAGTAAATCCTTGAAAGCTATTAATGCAAACTGGACTGCTAACATCTCCTTCAGATTGATATGTAGATGTTGTAGTCTGGCAGGCCACTTGTCTTGTATCCACTTTCCATTTAGATGAGCTCCCCAAGCTTTGTCTGAGACATCTGTCGTTAAAATCTGACTCGCCTCTGGCCGGTACACAGAGAGTCCCTTGTTTAGGTGACATTCCTGAGCCCACCACAAAAATTCCTTTTGAATGCAAGGTATTATTTGAATGACAGTGTCCAGAGCCTGGCAGTGCTGTGTCCATACATTTTTGAGATACCATTGCAGCTTCCTCATATGCAGTTTGGCATTGGGAAGCACCAGAATACAAGATGCCATGAACCCTAAGGCTTGAAGGACTGTCCTTGCAGTCAGCCCGGACTGATGAGATAGTTGATGGAAGTAAAGGGAAAGATTCTTTTGTTTGTCCGGGGTTAAAAGGCCATCTGGGATGCTGTATTCAGTCTTACACCCAGAAAGCACATGTCCTGAGAGGGTACTAGACTGGACTTTATTTCGTTCACAGAATACCCCAGGCATCTTAGCACTGCTATCACATATTCCAAATGATGAAGAAGCTCTTCCCTTCCTTGAGCCAGAATCAGGCAGTCGTTCAAATAAGGATAGATCTGTATTCCTTTTAGCCTGAATAAAGCTATCACTGGAGCCAGAACTTTCGTGAACACTCTGGGCGCAGTAGATAAGCCAAAGGGCAATGCAGAGAACTGATAGTGAGAAGTCCCAGCTCGAAAACGCAGATACTTCCTGCAACTTAGTCTGATAGGAACATGAAGGTAAGCCTCCTTGAGATCCAAAGTTACCATCCAATGATCTTTGCCCAGCAGAGGTAAAAGCTGTTGTAACGTCAACATTTTGAACTTGGGAATGTCCAGATAAGTGTTGAGGATAGATAAATCCAGAATTGGTCTCCACGTGTTCCCCTTCTTTGGTACTAGGAACAGGCGAGAATAAAATCCTAGGCCCGCTTCTGGCATAGGGACCGGCTGAATGGCCCCTAGTTGAAGTAACAGAGAAATTTGCTTGCGAGCCTCTATTCTTTGTTGAGGAGGAACGTCTGGCATGCCTCTGAAAGGAGGCAAGGTATGGAAATAAAACCTGTAACCGTGGTGTATGATATCCAATACCCATTTGTCTTGGGTAATTAAACTCCAATTTTCTTTGAAAAGTGCCAACCTTCCTCCCAAAGGTGCTGCCAGCCGAGAAGGCTCTGGCAGCTGAAAAGGTAGGTCATTGGGTCTGTTTACGAAAGGACTGACCCCTGCCCTCACCAGAAGACTGTGCAGGAGAACTCCCTGTTCTAGGCCTGAAAGAGCCCTGAGCTCTGCCCCTACCACGTCTAGATCTACCCCTAGACTGGGAATCATAAGAAGGATACGTCCACCCTTTAGCAGGCCAATTTCTACTAAACTTTGGAGGCTGAACCTGCAAAAAATCTTTAACAGTCTGCATAGACTTAGCCTTGTCTTCCATTTTCTTTAAAACTGCTTCAACAGGAGAACCAAACAACACATCAGATTGTAAAGGAGCATCTAAAATCCTTGTTTTAACATGGTCAGATAAATTTTGATCCCTCAGCCAGGCGTGCCTGCGAAGAACTGACCCAGTGGCAGCCACCCTAGACGAGGCCTGTACAGCATCAAAACCACATTGCAAAGAATGCTTACCCACCTGTTCAGAAACATGTACCAAATCTTGCAACTCTTTACAATCAATACCTTCCGCCAGAGCATCAACCTTAGACTTCAACTGTGAAAGGAGATAGTTTTGGTATTTTAACATGTGAAACTGGCAATTCAAAGCCCTCATAGCCAGAGTGGAAGAAGTATAAACTTTCTTTCCCCATCTATCCAAGGCCCTGGCTTCTTTATCTGCAGGAACAGGATTCTTGACAACAGAAGCCTTAACACCTTTAGGCCCCTGGCTAACAGTTTCTGGGTCTGCCCTAGGACTCTTAAAAGATACTTATGAACTTCAGGCACCCTGTAATACCTATCCGGTTTAACAGGAGCAGGAGGCAAAGAATCAGGATTAAGAGAAGCTTCTGTAAAAACATCTTCCACTACATCCAAAACAGGAGGTATAGCCAAAGGCCTATGCTGGGGTAAAACAAAAATTCCCTAAGCCTTTTCCTGGAATCAGAGAAGTCCTGACCTTCCCACTTAAAATGCTCCCTCATGGAATGAAGAGTTTCTGAAAAGAAAAATCCTCAGGAGGAGAAGCAGAAGGAGTAGAATCATCCACATCAGAATCAGAATAAGGAGAGTACTCCTGCAAGTCTTCAGCCAAAGACTCTGAAACATCCGAAGCCTGCTCAAAACTCCCTAGCTCAGGCTCCACCCTAGGTCTCTTATCAGGAGGGGGCAAAGAACCCCTAATCAAAGAAATCAAATCTTCTGCCATTTTAAGCATATGCTTCTTGGGCACAGTTCCAGAAGAACTAGGGGTGACACCAGCTGAAGCTAAACCTGGCCTGCCTCTAGGAGAAGCCTTGGAAACAGAAGGAGAAGGCCTAACCACCCTAGGCAGGGAGGGAGTATAGTAACCTGAGAAGCCCCATCACCCTGACCTGCCTCCTGAGAGGCCACATCCTGCAACAACAAGGTCTCTCCTGGGATCCCAAAGAAACCTCCGGTGGAACCACCGGCTCCACCGACACCTCTAAAGAACCGGCGTCCGGTACGGACGGTTCTTCTAGCCTAGGCTTAACTGCTTTGTCCTTGCGCTTCTTCGAAGAAGCGGGCGTCGGAGCATCCGACGGCATTTTATAATTGCACCGCTTCCCGAAGACTAACCTGGCACAATCTAATCTTCTCTTTATAGTGCGCTTATTGAATCTAGCACAAGAGCGACACCCAACAACGTCGTGCTCAGGCCCTAAACAAGGAATACACAAGGTATGATAATCTCTATGCGGTATCTGTTTCCCACAAGAAATGCAGTTATTCACTTTTTCTGACATCCGTTTAACCACTGAGGCAAGAAAAAACCAAAATATTCCCCAACGGGGTACTTAGCCAACTTTGACTCGGTCTGAAACTCCGGAATCGAAAAATTTCAGAATGCCAACCGGCACTTGCAATACTGCTTCTGCATCGGACCATGCGGCAAAAAAGACTGAGGATATGACGTCGGTCATGCGCATTTGTACCCTGATGTCCTGATGTCAGTCAAATGCACCTTGACCGACGTCAGCCTTATACTTTGATATTCGGGCCGACCGAGGACAGCGGACTACCCAAGTGTAAGGACTGCAGCAATGTGAGATGAAGAACATTATCTTTAGTAGCCACCCCCCGTAAAAAAGCTGTAGAAGTGGCAGCAGCCCTAGTGGAATGAGGCCTAATCCCAGCTGGAATCTCCTTACCATGATGGGAATAACAGAAAGCAATACAAAAAACAATCCACTTAGAAATAGTTTGTTTTGAAACAGGTTTGCCCTGAGAACCCAAAGCAAATGAAACAAACAACTGCTGAGACTGCCTGAACCCTTTAGTTCTGCTCAAATAATAATGCAACTGTCTGTGTATATCCAAAGTGTGCAAAATCTTCTCCCCTTTATTTTGGGGGTTTGCATAAAAAGTAGGCAAATGAATAGTTTGGTTTAAAGCCACACTAGAAACCACTTTAGGCATAAAGGAAGGGTTAGTACGCAAAGACACCCTGTCCTTGTGGAAAATTAAGAAAGGCTCAACCGCCATAAGGGCCTGTAATACAGAAACCCTTCTCGCAGAGGAAATGGCCAACAAAAAAGCAGTCTTCCATGATAAATATTTCAACTCGGCAGTCGCTGCAGGCTCAAAAGGTTGTAGAGTGAGTTTCTCCAACACAAAATTGAGATCCCAAGCAGGAGTAGGAGCTCTACGTGGGGGTCTTATATTCTTTGCCCCTCTAAGGAATTGCTTAAACAAAGGATGAGAAAATAATGGTGGGTCACAATCATAGTGAGCAGAAATTGCTGCAGCATGAACCTTTATAGAGGAGAAGGACAAACCTTTGTCCAATAACTCAGTAAGGTATTGAAGAGCAACACTTAAATTAGGTTTAGAAACATCAAAGTCCTTTGCTGTACTCCAAATTAAAAATCTCTTCCATTTATCTGCGTAAACTTTCCTTGTACTAGGCCTTCTGGCCTCCAAAATAACATTCAAAACTTGTTGTGGAAGCTGAGACCCTCCAGGGTTTAAAACAGAATATGCCAGGCTGTTAGATGTAGAGAGTGAAGTTTGACATTGAGTAAATGACTGTTCTCCTGAGACAGTAGGTGTGGAATCGAAGGCAAAGGCCATGGAGGCTCCCGTACCAGACTTCTCAGTAATGGGTACCAGTGCTGTCGAGGCCAATCCGGAGCTATTAAAATCATGGTTGGCTTGTCCTGTCTGACCTTCAGGAGTACCTTTGGGAGGAGAGGCAGTGGTGGAAAGGCATACACGTGAAGATTGCTCCAACTGAATGAGAGAGCATCCACTTTCCAAGCTGTGGGATGAAACCTTTTTGTGCAAAACTTTGGCAGCTGGTGATTTAGAGGAGAAGCGAACAGATCTATGTCTGGAGTTCCCCATAACACTGTCAACTTTTGAAATACATGAGGATCCAATTTCCACTCGTGGGGATCCATAATTTGTCTGCTCAACACATCTGCTAAGGAGTTCTGTGCTCCTGGCAGAAACCTTGCCTGAAGATTTAGCTGTAAACTGAGAGCAGTCTCCCACAAAATCATTGCTTGTCTGCATAGAGGATAAGAATGTGTCCCCTTGCTTGTTGATGTACCACATGACAGTTGTGTTGTCTGTTTGAATCAACACCTGCCCTGGAAGAAGTAAATCCTTGAAAGCTATCAATGCAAATTGGACTGCTAACATCTCCTTCAAGTTGATATGTAAATGTTGAAGTCTGGCAGGCCACGTGTCTTGTACCCATTTTCCATTCAGATGAGCTCCCCAAGCTTTGTCTGAGGCATCTGTTGTTAGAATCTGACTCGCCTCTGGTCGGGTCACAGAGAGTCCCTTGTTTAGGTGACATTCCTGAGCCCACCACAAAAATTCCTTTTGAATGCAAGGTATTATCTGAATGACAGTGTCCATATCTTGGCAGTGTTGCGTCCATACATTTTTGAGATACCATCGTAGCTTCCTCATATGCAGTTTGGCATTGGGAAGTACCAGAATACAAGATGCCATGAACCCCAAGGCTTGAAGGACTGTCCTTGCAGTCAGCCTGGACTGACTAGACAATTGGTGGAAGTAAAGAGAAAGATTCTTTTGTTTGTCCGGGGTCAAAAAGGCCATCTGGGATGCTGTATTCAGTCTCACACCCAGAAAGCACATGTCCTGAGAGGGTACTAGACTGGACTTTATTTCGTTCACAGAATACCCTAGGCATCTTAACACTGCCATCACATACTGTAAATGATGAAGAAGTTCGTCCTTTCCTTGAGCCAGAATCAGGCAATCGTCCAAATAAGGATAGATTTGTATTCCTCTTAGCCTGAAGAAAGCTACCACTGGAGCCAGAACCTTTGTGAACACTCTCGGCAGTAGATAAGCCAAAGGGCAATGCAGAGAACTGATAATGAAAAGTCCCAGCCCGAAAACGCAGATACTTCCTGCAACAGGGCCTGATAGGAATATGAAGGTAAGCCTCCTTGAGATCCAGAGTCACCATCCAGTGATCTTTGCCCAGCAGAGGTAAAAGCTGTTGTAACGTCAACATTTTGAACTTGGGAATGTCCAGATATGTGTTGAGGATAGATAAATCCAAAATTGGTCTCCACGTGTTCCCTTTCTTTGGTACTAGAAACAGGCGAGAATAAAATCCTAGGCCCACTTCTGGCAGAGGGACCGGTTGTATAGCTCCCATTTGAAGTAGTAGAGAAATCTGTTTGTGAGCCTCTAGTCTTTGCTGAGGAGGAACGTCTGGCATGCCTTTGAAAGGAGGTAAGGTATGGAAATAAAACTTGTAACCTTGGTGTATGATATCCAATACCCATTTGTCTTGGGTAATTAAAATCCAATTTTCCTTGAAGAGTGCCAACCTTCCTCCCAAAGGTGCTGCCAGGCAAGAAGGATCTGGCAGCTGAAAAAGTAGGTCATTGGGCCTGTTTACGAAAGGACTGGCCCCTGCCCTCACTCGAAGACTGTGCAGGTGAACTCCATGTTCTAGGTCTGAAGGAACTCTGAGCTCTGCCCCTACCACGTCTAGATCTACCCCTAGACTGAGAATCAGAAGAAGGATCGTCCACCCCTTAGCAGGCCAATTTCTACTAAACTTTGGAGGCTGAACTTGCAAAAAAATCTTTAACAGTCTGCATAGACTTAGCCTTGTCTTCCAATTTCTTCAAGACTGACTCCACAGGTGGACCAAACAACACTTCAGACTGCAAAGGAGCATCCAAAATCCTTGTCTTAACATGGTCAGATAAATTCTGATCCTTAAGCCAGGTGTGCCTGCGAAGAACTGAACCAGTGGCAGCCACCCTAGAAGAGGCCTGCAAAGCATCAAAACCACACTGTAAAGAATGCTTACCCACCTGTTCAGAGACATGCACCAAATCTTGTAATTCTTTACAGTCAATGCCTTCTGCCAGAGCATCCACCTTAGATTTCAATTGCGAAAGAAGAAAATTTTGATATTTCAACATATGAAACTGGCAATTCAAAGCCCTCATAGCTAAGGTAGAAGATGTATAGACCTTCTTTCCCCATCTATCCAAAGCTCTGGCCTCTTTATCTAGAGGAACCGGATTCTTCACAACAGAGGCCTTGACACCCTTATGTCCCTGACTAACAGTTTCTGGGTCCGCCCTAGGACTCTTATAGAGATATTTATGAGCCTCAGGCACCCTGTAATACCTATCCGGTTTAACAGGCAGGAGGCAGAGAATCAGGATTAAGTGAAGCCTCTGAAAATACATCTTGCACAACATCCAGAACAGGGGTATAGCTAAGGGTCTATGTTGAGGTAAAACAAAAATTCCTAAGCCTTTTCCGTGAATCAGAGAAGTCCTGACCTTCCCACTTAAAATGTTCCCTCATAGAATGAAGAGTCTCTGAAAAGAAAAATCCTCTGGAGGAGAAGCAGAAGGAGTGGAATCTTCTGCATCAGAATCAGAATAAGGAGTGTACTCCTGCAAGTCTTCAGCCGAAGACTCTGAAACATCCGAAGCCTGTTCAAAACTTTCCAACTCTGGCTCCACCCTAGGCCTCTTATCAGGAGGGGGCAAAGAACCTCTAATCAGAGTAATCAAATCTTCTGCCATTTTAAGCATGTGCTTCTTAGGCACAGACCCTGCTGAACTAGGACTGACACCAACAGAAGCTAAACCTGGCCTGCCCCTGGAAGAAGCCTTGGAAACAGAAGGAGAGGGTCTAACCACCCTGGGAAGGGAGGAGAGTACAGAAACCTGAGAAGCCCCTTCAGCCTGACCTGCCTCGTGAGAGGCCACATCCTGCAAAACCAAAGACTCCCCCTGAGACTCCAGAGAAGCCTCCATCGGAACCACCGGTTCCACTGAAGCCTCTAAAGCACCGGCGTCCGGAACGGACGACTCATCTTGCCTGGGTTTAACCGCTTTGTCTTTGCGCTTCTTCGTGGAAGCGGGCGGAGTATCCGACGGCATATTATAATTGCACCGCTTACCGAAGACCAGCCTAGCACAATCCAACCTTAGCTTAATAGTGCGCTTATTAAACCTAGCACAAAAGCGACACCCAACTACGTCGTGCTCAGGCCCCAAACAAGGAATGCACAAAGAATGATAATCCCTATGAGGTATCTGTTTCCCACAAGAAATACAATTATTCACTTTTTCTGACATCCGGTAATACACTGAGGCAAGAAAAAACCAAAATATTCTAGCGGGTACTTAGCCAACTTGGATTCGGTCTGAAACTCCGAACTCGAAAAATGTCAGAATGCCGAATGGCACTTGCAACGCTGCTTCTGCATCGGACCATGCGGCAAAAAAGACTGAGGATATGACGTCGGTCATGCGCATTTGTACCCTGACGTCCTGATGTCAGTTTTAAGCGCCTTGACCGACGTCAGCCTAATACTTTGGTATTCGGGCCGACCGAGGACAGCGGACTACCCATATGTAAGGACTGCAGCAATGTGAGATGAAGAACATCTACTATTCATGAGTCTTCACTGTTCTTATAGTTCTCCACCTACCCATGTTTACCAAGCTGGATGTCTTATGCCTGAACTCTCACAGATGGATTCACCTTCTTAATTCATGCCTTTGGATTTCAGAACATTATCAGACATGACATCAGGTTCCCTCTGTATGAATACATACCTTAATGCTTTGATCTCACTTGCACTTTTATCTGTAGGTTTGATTCTTCAGGGAATTTAAAATAATAAATCACACACAAGATAGATGGCTGCTTCTAAAATGAAAACTAAATCAGTACCCTCTTTAATCCACAAATCTGGTACTAGCTACAGTAGCATCTCTTCTGAACTGAGATGACATGCACTGCAGATGGCACAACTCCCCTTTAGTACTTTTTCTTGGCTAACATTTTTGGACAGTTTATCTCTTGCTTTTTATATGCGCTTTACTGTTTCCATATGGGATTCATATATCTTGACAAAACATCTTGCCACCTCATTAGACTGGGAATTATTTTGGTAGCTATGAACATTAAGCTCTGCAAACAACTTATATTTTCCCTTGAAAGCCAGACTGCATCTCTTTCCTTGCTGATAACTTCTGTTCAGACCACGGTTTCACTAAAATGCCTTTCAGTAACTTAAGTGTCAGTGCATCTCTGAATTTTTTTTCCCCCCACTAGTAATTGCAGTATTATTCACAAAATTTCAAGCTTTTAACAGCTTCTTGTGCATCTCTGGTAAATATGCTATACTAGTACACCTGCAATGTCTACCTTCCTTGCCTAATCCGTACTTCACTTGCACATTAAATGTCTGTAGATTAACATCCTGAGCAACCTCAGGGAAGCCTTGCATGAAGGAATTAAGAACATCCTTTGCAACAGGCTGTGGTGTGTTTCCATATCTACCAATATTAACAAGTTTCTCTATCAAACTAACTTTTCTGTGCATCTGCAAACGCTTGTGACCCATAGACAACTGGTTTAATTCCCCTAGTATGATTACATCCGCTGTGCTCTCTGCTTATAACACAACTGGCACGTTCAAGTTACACTGCTAGTACTGGTGCATCTCTATCTAGATTCTTGAGCATTTTACAACCTTTCCTATTTACAGCCCCATTTTCAGACCAACCCTTTCTCCAATACCTGCCTGAAGGCATAGTTCTCAGTGACATATTGGGTAAAAACTTTTCAGGATACTGTACCATTCTTAGAAACCTCTAATGCCTTCTAGTCTTCTGGCTTTAGTATTGGCACACCTGCAATTAAATTTTGTGTGCGAGACTTAAACCTTCTGAAAGAGCACAGCTGAAGTATTTCATTTTGTCATCACTTGTTTTAAACCTCCTCTTACTTGATCTGAAATTATGCATCTTAATTTATCAGCTTTACCAGTCCCGTCATGCTCTTGTGTTCAATAACACCCTAAAATATTAAAGTATCAGTTATGTTTACAACACCTTGTCATGCCTTCATGTGCCTGTACAACCATACTTTGACATTGCTAGTGCTGAGGAAACAAAAATACCTTCCTAATGTTTTATTAAATGTATGGAACATAGAACTTGCATCATTTTTCTTTTTCTTCCCAGAACCCCTGGTTAGCACCCGATATTGAGAAAAAATTAACATATGGCATTCTTAAGAAACCCCCTCAGCTATAAGCAACATTTAATACTCTTTAATCATTTTGGTTAGACCTTGTAGAATATACATTTTAATCTTGTCTTTCTTTATAACTATGGCCATACTACTCGCCTATCTTGTCAACTCTAGTGACCAGTACTTAACACCTAGGCTTTCTTTACACTTTAGTACCTGCTCTGTGTGATTCAGAGCTGTTGGTACTGAACTGTGCATCGTTGGCACAACATCTGAATTTATCTACAAGTGATACTCTTTTGGCAAACTTAAGCCTGTAAACACATCAGCATAGTCAAGTAGGATACCATCGCTGTGGTGCTGCACACTACCCGAAGTGTATGTGATGGATTCTCTATAGGTGCACCACTTGCTTTTAAATTACAAATTAAATTTTACCATTCATAGTTTTTTCACTATCCCACAATATGTATATATATTTTAGTAGACACCACTTTAAGGGCCCAATTACAAAAGAAATGCTCTCAGTGAAAGTCTCCATTTACAGAGTTCTTTTGGAATATGGCCCCTGGTGCAAGTCTTTTTACAGACCGTGTAAGTGACTTACTTCAGTCTGAGGACTGACAGAATCGGAGCAGAATTGCACTGACAGCAACTTGTTTAGAATCTGGCTCCAAGTGTTATAATTTGGGAAAGGATTTTGTGTTTTTTATTACTATAGTCACAGGTCAGCAACTTTTGACCTAATAGTTTCATCTGCTGGTCAGACTACATTAATAAATGCAGGACTCTACTTAGTACTTTTAAACTCCACAGCCTCAGGGGTCTCTCAAAACAAACTGCTACAACAATGCTTCTGTGTTTAGTTTAAATTTAAAATTTGGTTCAATAATTATCAGCATTTCTTACAACAGTCTGACCTACATTCTTGTCAAAGTGCTTCAGATGCATTTGCAGCTTCATTTCATGAAGTCTTCAATTCAGAGAGTACCAAACAGAACTGTTTGTGTGAACCGTGTTCTTTCATATTTCTAATCATTATGTAAATTCTGCTAAACAGGCTTATTTATATTCACAATTCTTAGAAAATGTTACTTGTCTATCTACAGAAAGGATTACATGCAGAGCTCCTCCTCTGAAACTTGCATGCAGCCATACCCACTGAATGAATTTGTGTCTTTCGGCTTTTCCCGGTTAGGGGTCGCCACAGCGGAACTCTGGCCCACTAATGATTGGCAGTTGATTTTTACGTACCGGCTTGCCAGACCTGACGCACAACCTTCAACGAAGGTACGCCCGTTCACGCACGTCTCCACGCAGAAGATGCTCTAGCTGAGAATCGAACCGGACGGACAGCGTCTTACTGTGAATACCCACTGAATGGATACTTAATTAAAACTGTACAGTCTCTTCTCTGGCCTCTATTTTAGACTGTCAAATGGCTCTCTTTCAAATCCCTTTCTGTTGCAAGACATCCCAATGGTCTTTATTTTTCCTTATTATTTGACACCTACTTTATTTTAAGCATATTACTTATTCACTTAACTGTCCAAGTGAACTGGATATCACTGCCCCTTTCAGCCAAGGCCAGAAGGATAAAGTTAAAGCAATACATATGGATGCTTCATGGAAGGAAATAAGGGAAAACCCAAGCAGATACACACCAACACCACAAAGGTTGTGACTGGAGATCATACTCGAACCCAGGACCCCAAACTGCCCACACATCAGTGTACTAGTAATTTCAGTTACACTGCACAAAGACAGCTTTTGGTAAAGTTAGGTTCGTTTTTCATAATGGATTTCTTACATCACAATTAATTCTCTCTAACAAATCATGCAACCCACCAAATTCAGTCTTTGACTGTATTCTTCATATTACTAATAAAGGATCTGTAATCTCTGTTGGATCTTGTGGTCTTTTTTTGTTTTAAACAAAGACAAATAAATGGCACATTCTTTGCAGGTTCATAATAACTCCTGAACTTTTCTTCAAGTGCTGCTGTTGTCTTTCATCTCTTCAAGAAAATAAAAGTTCCTTTACGGCGTCTTCCACAGCTACATGCAGAAATGTAGCACAGTGGTTTTCATGCTTTTTACACTTGGGGACCAGTGAACATAAGATAATTATTTTGGGGACTGCTTGGGCAGAAATAAAAACATTATAAGCAACCAATTAAAACAATCGCTGTTTGAACATTGTATGCCAACACAGTAATCTCACCAATTGAGAAATATATAAATACAAAGTGTGACCACAGAAATTGAGTATACTAAGTGAGAAATGCTGATAAATCATTGCCATCCTACACTATCGACTGTGGAACAATACCATCTACTCCAACCACCAAGCTGCCAAACAACTGAGTTTCAGGTGCATTTCTCAAGAAATTCACACAAAAACACAAACACCTTAGCACCATACATCAGGACAAAGCCTAAACAATAATGATAAATTTTGAATATTGTCAAAGAATTAGAAAGTTTCTAGAATAAAAGGTCTTCAGTTATCATGCCTTTTCTGAAGGGTATGAAGTCTGAAACTCAAATGCCTGTCATTTAGTGAATTCAATCCTCACTGGATTTGCCACAAAAATCCAGAAATGACAAATTTTATGATTAACAGACCAAAAATATGAGGCAAAAATCTGGACCATACCTCTCAACTTTTAGCACCAAAAATCTGGACAAAGGCTGCCATAATAGGGGTGGGGGACAAAGGACCAAAATAGGGACAGACTCTAAATATTGCTCTTATAAACTTAAAACAGGATTAGTCTTAGCATGCATTTTTCTGAAGGACATGAAATATGAAACTCAAATGTATGTCATTATTTAATTACTTCCGTCCTTAGATCATCCCAGAGACTTGTCAGAAAATCACAAATTGAGGAACAGACCAAAAATATGAAGCGAAAATAAAGACATTCTGCTAAAATTTGGACAGTTGAGAGGTACATCTTCGAGACAGGCACACACACAGACAGACACGCAGAGACAGAGAGAGAGACACACAGAGACAGAGAGAGAGACAAAGAGACGCACAGAGACAGACACAGAGAGAGACAGAGACACAGTGACAAGAGAGACAGAGACACACAGTGACAAGAGAGACAGACACAGAGACAACA